>NW_019522683.1:1137585-1265204 GCF_002814215.2 Seriola lalandi dorsalis | reverse complement strand
GAATCGTGTGTCCCCCCCCCGGCCACCTGGCCACCACGTTTAAAAGTGATAGCTTGGCATCACAAATCACCTGTAAATTTATAGAGTGGTAGTTTTTACGATTGATGAATGCGTAATCATTTATGGATGGTGCCTTCAGACGCACATGAGTGCAATCAATTGCTCCAACCAAATTTGGAAACCCAGCAATCTGGAGATCCCTGCGGTCTCTGAAAACGCGCTCACATCTGACACGCGCGTATTCCTCCAAAACGAGTAAATCTGCCATCGTTATGGTTTGATAACTGTCAAAGCATCTGTTTAAATAAGGGAATGAGTAAACATCTGACCAACCACAGTGCAACAATGATTATATCACCAGATGCTTTTAATTGTTGTTCCACTTGTGTCATACCCATCGGAAAAAACAAAAAACAATTACACAATTTTGCCATGAGTTAATTTGCAAACACACATTTCTGCTTGTATTTATTATTATTTCAAATATGCAATAATTAGATGTCATGTTAGGCTATTTAGGCTATTATATTTTTTTATTGTAGAAAAAAGTGGTATCAGTAAAAAACGTGGGCTTTTTTAAAATTCAAATTTTTTTTATCTTGTTTTATTCGTTTTAAGAATCCGTTTTGATCTGTTCTAAATATGTGACTGTTTATGCTAATGACAGCTGAGGTTTGTTTAATAATTATATTCAGACTCAGTCAGATTTTGCTGTGCTGCACCGCAAATCCAGACTCAGATTTGCGTACACGAGCTCAGACCTGACGTGAGATCTGATCGTAGCTCCTGCTCACGTCCAAATTGATAAATGCCGAAGCCTGCGTGGAAATGGTCGTACGCACGGTTTTCTGCCTTACGTTTGTTTGATAAATGAGGGCCACTGCCTCCAAACGAATACAGATACACACCAATATTGATACTTCAGGTTTAAAATCTGATAACAATATATCAGTGGATAGAGAATTTTTTCTAACATAAGCATGAAATGTACAAATCCCTTTAAAAAAAAACTGTAGCCATGAAACACACATTTTACAGATCTGAAGATCATTCAGCCTTTTTACAAAGCTGAGAATTTTGGAGATACGAGTTTTTCACAGAACACCAAGGACATGTATGTTCCACTTGTTATTGGCTTACCTTTCAGACTATCACTCCAGTCAATTTTCTTCACTCCAGTGCATTTTTCATATACACTGTCCATCTTTGCTATGTTGCTTTGGTGCTCAGCAAATTTAATCTGGACAAAAACAAATGTAATGGCATTACAAACATCGTATTAGTTTAAAAGAAAGTACTGGATAACAGCTCAAACAAGAGCAAGAGAACTGAAGAGCTATTCACCTTATAAAGGTAAAACCAGTTCCAGACAATACTGACGAAGAAACAGACAGCAAACAGTCTTCTGAACTGCACGAACCAGGAAACAGTCGACCACAGCTGAGTGCTGATGATGGCCATTATGACCAGAACACCCAGCCCCACCTGAAACACAAGCAGGGAGAACAGAGGGAAATTCTTCTTGCATGAGTACTGCGATGACTGACAGATAAAAGCAATCACATAAATCTGCTTTAATCTTTCATTACATGTAAGATCTTCTGTGTTTTCATCTTCAGACATTAACACTTTCTCTCTACATAAACAAGGTACTCAAGTTTGCAATACACTCTTAGTTTCACTTCAAACACAGGCAAAAAAAAGACAGAACTTAGACTCTGGTTCAATCTGAAACAGTGAGTCACTTTTTTCCATGGATAGCACGTGACCAAACTATCTCAAAGACTCATAAACAAGGACTTCAGATCAGTGAATGAGCTCACTTTTAACAGCGTGTCAATCTCCACGCCGAAAGTGTCTTCAAAACGCCACTTCCAGGCCTCATAGTCATGTGGTTTAAGATCCACCAGTATCTGACTGATGGCATTGTCCAGAGCCCCGGTTCTCCAGTTGTCTTCACCCTCCAGAAGTGTCTGAATCTCTGTTATGGATTGTTTGGACAATCTGATTTTGGCATCATAGAAGAGGTCTGAGGAGTCACTGGGCTGCGGAGAAAAAGGGACAAGTGTGTTCAAACGCCAGTGCCCTGTTTTCTACTATTTGGTGCCAACAACACCTGGGTTCTTCATTATTGAAGCAGAATTATAAAATTATATAACATCTAAATAAAAACATAGTACAATTATGTAATACAAAATAAAATGACCACTAACCAAACCAAGTCTTTTTATTTCCTTCAACAGCCTGCTAAGGAATCTCTTGAACACTGGATTGCACGTAGGCTGCTGTGACATGTGTGTGATCTTCTTCTTTTGTTCCTCAATCTGGAAAAAAAAGCAAAGCACAATGTTTGTGATGCTTGACTGATTGAGGGAAGGCAGTTTTTTTTTTTTTTTTGCTCATTTGTCATATAGGGATTCAGTTGTCTCCTGCAACATTGATTCACTCCTGGGATAGCAGCACATACATTCAGTGACCAGCAACAGTTGTTTAATTTTGAACTGGTTCTATGATTTTTATTGTTTTCCTAATCTTTGCCAGTTGCTCTCATGCGTTGAAATGCGTCTGTAATGTTTTAACAGAAAAGTCTGGGGTAACTGTCTGTAGCAGAATCACTGGTATGCATCAGCAAGACCCATCAGTTCTATATGATAAAAGATGTCAAAGAAATCAGAGTAAATTCAGCTTCCTACCCTGACATATAGAGTTTGAGATCCTGCTTTTGGTTCCCTTTTTAAAATCGCAATAGCCAAAACCATCAGATATGGAAACTCTGTCACACCCTCTGCTAAATAAATGAGGGTATAAACTCAGTCAAGATCTAAATTCCAAAACATTACACATTATTACACATAATTGAATTTATCAGTAAATAGTTTTATGTTGCGTCTCTCTTGCACTCAGGGTGTCTTCAGTGATCATCAAATTAAATTAATGACCTTGCCAATACCACATAGAGTGACATTTAATATCAATTTCACAATCATACTGGAAGAATGGAAAACCAGTACGGATGATATGGCTTAGAATATTTTATCATTATATCACATTTTCATCACGTCACAGCATTATATAACAATAATCCCTAATTATATAATGAATTAAATGAATGCAACCTTGGACTGCCAGTATCCACAGTGTTGTGATATAACCAGACGTACTGAATTGCTGTAAGTGGTTTCCTCAGCGGAACACCTAGCCAAACATCCTGTCTATTGTTTGAGCATATTGGAGACTAGCAAACGTACAATACTAGATATAGTCAAAATTCAAGTAATGGTGCTTTTGAATCTGAACCTTTTGAGTGTATTTAAAAACAGGTGTAAAAACTGGAAATGGACATTGAAAGAGGATAGATGTTTGAATGTTTATAATATTATATTTGCATGTTACAACATCTGGGCAGTAGTGTAGAAAAGACACATCAGTTTGTTGTTATAATAATCTGGGCAGGCCAAAACCACAAAGGAAAAAAGTTACTTACTAGCACTACCACTGTCTGTATTATAATTCTTATACATATGTTACATGCTGTATTGTTTTTTCTCTCTTGTTTGAATATTTGGACAAGTGTGTTATATGTGGGTTATCTAGTGACAAAATAAAGCCAAACCACCAACCTGTTTCTGTAGATCCACTACCTGACTGCTGCACGTCTCTAACTTGGCCTGGCTGGAGTCCTGAGTGTATTCTCTTCTTTTGGTTGCCACATTGTCATAGGTAGCTGGCTGCGGGTCACACACGCGCACACACGCGCACACACACACACACACACACACACACACAAATGATATCAGAATGGCTTCAGAGTATTCAGAGTAATAACAATGTTGACAAATGTAAGTACAGTCAGTGTAGACCTCACCTCAGTGGGCTTCCTCATCGTTTTGGTGCTTGAATCGTAGTTGAGCATATCATAAGGGTCGACCCAGTCGTCGTTCACCTGCTGCCCCACGGCAGCCAGTGACAAGCAGCACACCAGGACACTGAGGAACATCCTGGCAGAGAGGCACGTACTTCCCCAAACGAACCGTCTTGCTTTTTAGCTAACTAGCCCCGTGGGTGCAAGCGAAACAAGTTCAAGAGGTTAACAGTGAATGTGTGAATAAGTTGTGTTGTAACATAAATGTCTGCTCTAACTATATAAAACAACTCGACTACAAGCTACTACAAGGTACCGGCAAACAAGAAATGCTTTCCGGGACAACACTTTGACAAAACGGAAGTTAAGTATTTCGCAAAGGAGCATGGGAAATGTAGTTAGTTACGGGTACAAAAAGGTACAAAAGGATTGCATGTTCTTCTCTATGTTCTTCTAATGAATTTCCAGCAGATGTATGTGGTTGAAGTAATTTAAGACTTTTTAACTGTTGGGTTGTTTGATCTATGTATCATCAAAATAAATTTGTGTTTTTTATGTGAAATCTTAATCTACAAACAAAACTTAATATAGCTTAACTTAATATCAGTTGTAAAATAAATATGGTAAAATTAGGAAAGGAATTAAAAATAGCAAAAAGAAAATACTCCAATAATATAGAAACACCTAAAAACTGTACTTGATTAAACAGTTCTACAGCTTGTGTTAAGTGTGCATGCCACATTAAGTCACAGCTGTCAAACAGTGAGATTTACTGGCAATGACTGATAATATCTGGATGCAGATTAAAAAACACAAAAGAGAACTATAAAGCTATGACTAAACTGACCCAAATGACAAGTGAACAAAATTCTGATCCCATTTCTGCATTCGAGATTCAGCCTAATGTGTGATATGTGATCAAGACTACAAAATATAGCCTCACAACTGCTATCATGACACTGAAACCTGGTCACCTGGTGTATACTTGATCACACACCTGGGAGAGTCGAGCTTCAAAGTCCAGTCTCTCTAATTAATATAAAGTAACCAGTGCAACTTGTGAATCTGTTGGTTTCATTAGAGTCATACTGAGCAATCCATATTATTACTTAAATGACATATGAATGACACTGAAATGACAACTCATTCCAACAAAACATGTTTATTGCAAATATGTTGATTTAATATTTACAAACTCTGTTGAACATATTTATTGTTATTGTGTTAAACATGTTTAACAGTTCAGCTCTTCGATGAAACAGCTCCATTCAAGGAGCTCAAGGCAAATAATGTACATCTTCAGAAAGATGTAACCAGAACACCAGCACTGTAATACCTCTAGATCATAGCTCTAGTGTCCAGGGGTTTAAGGAACCTCAGCGAAGGTTGCTAAAAAGAGGGCATCCATGTCAATGACCAAAGTTCACTGTGTCCATGATACAGGAGCCCAAAGTGTGAGACCCATCTCAGCTCACAAAGCTCCATAAATGCTTACCTGCACACATGAGTCCAGGCAATGTTTAATCGTTAGATAGAAAGGCATGACTGCAAGAATGTTGTGGGTTCAAATTTATTTTCCTTTTCGCCCTTTACCACCCTTCATTCCTCCTTTGCCACCCTTTGACGGCCTTCCTTTGCCTTTGCCACCTTTTCCTTTGCCTCCTTTAGCATGTTGGTCTTTCCTCTGCATTCCCCGCATGTCTTTCTTCATGCGACTGTCCACCACTTTGAAGACTCCCTTGACACCAGGTGGCCGTCTCACCTTCTTGCCAGCTCCCTTTTTGCTCACAACGTATGTTACTTCTCTCTTCTCCTTTCCAACCCCTGCTTTCTTGTAGATACTGAAAGAATGACGCAAACACAAAAGACAAAATGACTGGATATTATTATTCCTAAAATTCTAATATTGCACAATAATGATTTCCTTTTGAGGTGCGGCTCCAACTCTACAGGTGTGACGTCATACCTCTTTAGCTGAGCCATCTTCTCCCTTTCAGAGATGTCCACTGTATTGACAACTGCCTCCGCTTTCTTCTTAGCCTGCTCCATCTTTTTCAGCATCTAGAAAAGTAACAGAGAAGTTGATAGATTAAGTTTATTAAACTAAAAAGTTTTGAATATTTTTGTGCAACACCATATAGATCCAGTAGCTGTAATATTTTCAATAATAATCCAGTTTTATCATCTTTTGGTGTCTTCAACATCTTTTTAATCATCTGTCATCAACAGTTGCACCGTTGTGTTTTTTTTCCTCGACTTACCCTCCTCTTCTTCCTGGCCTTGGCCTCAGCAACTCGTTTGATAGGTCGGGAATCGATCTCCTTCCATTTCTGTTTGTACTCCTCCACCATCTCTTTGGTGACTGGCACTGGCTTCTTCCGGTGTTTGCGTTCATCGTCCAGGAACCACTCAGGAACCTCCCACGCCTCGTCAGAGTTTGCAAACCTGCAGGAGCATACAAGAGGTTTGTTGCACAGGTACATACGATACTGTGTTAGGGTTGTGCTGATGGACGATGATCTTGGTCATCAGAGCGATCGCGGATAGCTCATGTCTTTCCCAATGTCAAGGCGATATTTTGCTTGTTTTCCCATTGATGTATTAACTCAGGGTAAAAAAACATTTTGTATGATTGACTCATAATAAACTCACAATGCCACATTTTTGAGAACAATAGAGACCTATGGCACACACGAATAAGATACAACACAGCAGAAATACTTTCATCAGTTCATTGTTGGGAAAGAAAAATACAGAGATCACCAACATCACACTTTGCTTAAGCTTTGTGAGACAATGTGAATCAGTTGGAAGGTAGACACACTTTGAACCACAACACACACACACACACACACACGCACCTATGAAAGGAGCTGTCCACCAGGTCCCTGGCTCTCTTCTTAGACGTAGCGATCTGACAGCCGAGGGCCAGGCCTTCTGCATCTAGGATCCTGGCTTTCTTACCTGAGGAGAGCAAAACATACACACATCCACAAAGTTACACATAACTGAAAAAAGCTGAAGCAGTCTCACAGGTTCACTCTCGATTTTCTCACTCATGTAACCCAGCTCACATATGCAAATGTGTAAATTTGCTTTATAAAAAAAAAGCTTCTTACTCTGACTGTGTTTTAAAGATTTGGTTTTATCAGCAGTAAGAGGATGACCACCTGACTGTGGGATGTCATGAATGGGCCAGCCAAATATCTGAAATCTACAATAAGCATCTCCCGTTACTCACTGGTGCTTTCTACAGGAACAACCTGGAAGTCGTCAGCATCGGCTTCTCCCGACGTCCCACCAGCCCCCCTGGCCTGCTTCATCCTGGTGATCTCCCTGGAAAAAGGAAAGTTGAGCAAAGTTTTGTGTGATTTATTTGTATATTGTTTTAGCACTGAGCATTGTTTATGGGAATTATTTGAACAACAAAGGGATATACAACAGTGAGTTTGAACAACATGGAAATTAAGCTCATTCATTTTAAATCAATTTTCCTACCATACATTATACACTGCTTGAACACACACAAAAAAAAAAAAAAAACAGAATAGACAGCCACAGTAAATGAGGTTTTACTTCTCATCGTCGCTGCTGTCATCTGAGTCACTGTCACTCTCCTCCACAGCTCCCTGTGAAGGTCCTGCCTTTTCCTCCTCTGGCTGAGCAGTTTCTGCCACTCCCTCCTCTTCCTCAGCTTTCCTCTTTTTGGCTTTTCCTATAAAATAAAAAAAAAATTAAAAAAAGGGTTATTATGTCAGCCCCAGATTTAGGAGAGCTGCTATCCTTGTAAAATTGACGCAGTTTGTTTTACACTATCATTTTGTGTCGTAGCTTTAATGAATTGTGGACATATAATTTAGAAAAAAAAAAAGACTTAATGAACGTGTGAATGAGGAGAAAGCAGAGGTGGTTACCTGTCTGTTTGCTCTGGAGCCACTCTGTCTGCTGGAGCTCGCTCTCTGCGTCTCCTTCCAGGTCGATCTCAGAGAAGATGCCCTGCAGAGCAAAAGGGCGCCGGGATCACAGGTTAGAGATCACACAGAAATCAACTCATTTGCAGGTGAAAGCCATGAGTGTGATCAGCAATGATGCGAAGGAAGAAGCAGGTGACCAATCATAGCGTAGCATCAAACTGTCAACGGCAAAAGAGCGGCCGAGCTGTACATGTTGCATTGTGGGAGCGCACACAGACAGACCTTGCTGAACCACAGGCTGGTCTCTCGTTCTTTCTTCTCGTCCTTTCCCTCCAGCTCCACCAGCAAACCACTCTCCTGCCCTTCATCCTCCTCCTCTTCCTCGGCGAACTGTACTCTGGGAAATACATACACAAAATAAGCAGATAATCACAAACTAAACTAGAGAATGATTCCTGGTTGTGGGTGAGTAGGACATTGTTTCCAGAAATTGTCAGGAGCAGGAATCCAAAAAGAGCACTGATCTTTTTTTCATGAAGTATTGACTTATATGGTACAAAATAAAATGAAAAACAAAATGTTTAAACAGGTTGCACCAGTTTAGTTGGTTTATATTTAATCCTTAATTCAAGGGCTGAAATTAATACAGTCAGAGCACAATGAAAACAGATGAGTACGAACAGCACTCATGACTTCAGAGTAACAATTCTGGGGTTCAGGTCGCAGGTGTCAGTAAAATCAAGTAAAAGGCAGGACCGTTTCTGTCTCTCAACAGCTACTTACTTCTTCTTTGGCGCTTTCTTCTCCAGCGCTTTCTGTCTGTGCTCCACCTCTTCCATGTCCTCTTCATCTAAATCAGAGGCCAGGGACATTTTATCTGCATCGTCGTCCTCTTCCTCAGACAGGTGAAGGTCGTCTTCTTCATCTAACAGAGTGTCTGCTGCCTGCATGTCCCCCTTGGATATATCAGCAAGCGCCTGATGAAGAGAGGTTAACATGAGAGGAACATTCAGATGGCACTGATGAAAGATTCAGCTGCATCTCTGCGTAAACTGGAACAACGGTCAAGTTTAATAGCGGTTCAAAAAGTCCCCAGGAGTATTTACATCTGTATTTTGTTGAGTTCTGGCTGGGGACAAAAAAAGGGAAATAAAACTCTAATGGCAAGAGTGTAATAAAAACGGTGGTTCATTACCTTTTGCTTCTTGACGGTGGTGAGGGAAAACAAGGATGAGTCGTTGCCGTCAGCGATGGAGACGCCCGGCAGGTCCATCTTCAGCTCCACCCTCTCCCTCTGCTTCCTCCGCTCCTTCAGCAGCTTCCTCTTCTTCCTGTTTGAGCATGACAGTTATACAAAATCTGTTTTCCCAAGAAATGTTTTTTTTCACTAAATCCACATCGAGGGCAACGGTGTCACTTTTCCTATGGCTGTTAAATCAGCAGCAATAGTACCTCACTATCTGATCCATGGGGTCTGCTGCAACTTAGAACTGTTGATTAGAAACTGCAATGATCAATACGACTGTGCAGAAGCATCCAGACAAATTCGGCACAAAGTAGAAGAAAGGAGGAAAACTGAAATCTTTTTTGGATTTTAATAGGCACCTTAACCCATCAATTGAACAAGCAACACATTAGTTGCAGAAAATAGAGAAAAAATTAAAGTATTGAGTAAAAAGAAAAGAAAGTTTGCCATACCGTTTCAGGTCAGCCACCTCCTCAGCTTTCATCTCTGCCAGTTTCCTCTCCATTTCTTCCTCCTCGTCAGCGTCCATCTCCTCCTCCCCCTCTCCTTCTACTTTCTTCTTGTCTGGCTCTTCCTCTGAATTACTCCCATCTTCATCAGAACTTAAGCTATAAACAAAGCAGAGAGGATTTTTGATCTGCTGTGACACATCCTGGCAGAGACATAACAATTTTTCAGAAGCTTTTTGTAAATGTGCTGTGAAGAGTTGTTTACTTGATCTGCTGGTCAAGCTGTTTGGCCTCCTGCTTCAGTTTCCTGGCCAGGTATCTCCTCAGCTTGGACCTCCAGTTCAGCAGCAGGCTGCAGATGTGAGGATGGGGGGAAGGAAGAAAACACACAGACGTGCAAAGCTTGAGTTATTAATCATAGCATTCAATGTGCAATAAAAACAGCACAGAACATACTGTTGTTTTTCTAATGCACAAACCTCAGCAGTGACCCACATATAAAGGACTTACCGGAGTTCTTTACGGCCCAATACTTTGATGTCCCGGCAACACTCCTTTATCTCAAGACTGGTGGCTGAGTGAGACTCCAGGTCTGGGTTGTCGAAGGTGATCTGCGTGAAAAAGACAGAGTGAGATTACAGGCAATACAGGAAAGCTTTTCTTTAGTTCGATTTCACTAAATCAGGCGAGTCATCCTCCACTGCATACCTAGTGGAGGTAGTACAGATATCTCACCTCACTGGCTTTACCCAGGAAGTCCACTGCGTTGTCGGCTTTGAGAAAGGATGTCACTGTGAAACTGTGGTAGAGGGTCAAATCACCGTCTGTGTATCCCTCCGCCTGGACAGAAGAAGAGCTGATGGTCAGTAACAGATGGAATCTTGGAATCAAAAAGTAGAAAACTGTTTGCGGGGGAGAACCGTAACACCACATCAACACCATAGCAAATGGTGGGTAAACAGCCATTCAGGTAATAACAGATTATGGGGGAAAAAATTCAAATTAGTAACTAGTGTTCATCTAGTAATCCATCATCCCATGCGGTGTACATGCCTTTGGCTTCTTGACAGGAATCAGCTCCCTCACAGTTTTGGCCTGCACCTCCACTTCTTTGAACGCATGCTTGGGGTCAAAGAATTTACCGTCGATTTTATCCGGGGCAACAAAGCCTGGTGAGGAAATAAACAAATTAGCTTTAGATGCGATCTGCAGAAGTGACCAAAGAAAGAGGTTAAAATCCAGTCGAATGACTGCCAGACAGCCACTGACCCTGACAGATGACAAAGATCTCGGCGGACTCGTTCCTAGACGCTTGCGGCTTGGTGGCCTGCACCTTCTTGAAGAACTGCTGGAAGATCCAGAGGAGTGGCTGGTAGTCTTTGGAGCGGAAGACCTTTGTGACGAATGTGCCGCCTTTGGTCAAAAACTCACAGGCCAGTTTCAGTGCCATGAGGGTCAGATGAGCTGGTGGGGGAGAGGGGAACAGAAGGAGATTTTGGGGCCGTTAGGTTCCAAAACCATCCATCATGACAGCCGGGTGTGCCCTTCATAAACTACTCAGGGATCGAAACACAAGCAAACATGAGGAAATAATGGTAATTTCATTTTCCTTACAACGTGCAAATGTTGATGTACTTTTATCAATTTTTATCACCACCTTTTGGATAATCACAGTAAGTGCGTTTTTTTTAGCCTGTATTAGCTGGAAATAATAACTTTTGGAGACGTGCGATTGGAAATTTCAGTCTAATGTCCTGAAACTTTTGCTTTTACTGTACTTACCTTGTGAGAAGGCATCATGTTGCCAGTTGGCTCCCACATTTGGAGCTCCATCATTTAACACCACATCAACCTTCCAGGTCTGCAGCTCCTTTCGTAAAGCCTGTACATGGGACGGACGGTATGTCACTTAATAAATCCATGTTAAGAACTATTGTATAATATGTGATTTTAGAGACATCTGATCTTTGGAAAACTGTGCAGCTTTCAGGTGGAAAATACAAACCCTATTTGTACACTATCTTTTTCTATTTCTATTAAATTGATCACTCCTGACTGGGGCGGTCCACTAATTAGAAGGTCGGTAGTTCAATCCCCCGCTCCTCCAGGCGGTATGTCGAAGTATTCTTGGGCAACATACTGAACCCCACGTTGCCCCTGACGACTGTTCCATCAGTGTATGAGTGTGATGTACAAATGCGAGTCAGTAAGACTAGAAAAGCGCTATATAACTGCAAGTCCATTTACCGTCACTCTGTAAATATCATTGTATGTAGCACTGCAGCCAAGACACCAATGTGTTTTCCTTCAGTGATCATCTGACCTCTGCAGCAGCTCTCTCACCTGTCTGCATTTCTCAGTGGTGATGTCTTCTTGCAGCGTCACCACATTGGGGATGGGCTTGATGGGAACCAGGTCAACACCTGACAGGAGGAAACAATTTAATTACATTTGTATTCAATTTAAACATTCACTTGCATTATATCTGGGTCATTGTCATTGATTCTAACTGTGGTTTTTCCAAACAAATAAATGACACTAGAGCTAAAACTGTTATTACCATTATTATTGTATAAAACCGTTTATTAACATTTCAATCCACAGAAAATTGTCATAATTGACCATACAATTAATAAAGTCATTGACAGATTAATCAATGGACAAAATATCATTAATTGCAGCCCAAACTGAGACTGATATTTTTAATGGATAAAAAGGCAGAGATTACGGTAGATATGATGCTAAGATATGATGCTATTAATCAATTTAGAGCCATAAAAGCAGATGAGAACAATTATTAAGTTTAGAAAACAGAACCAAAACAAAGTGAGAACGCCGTACTCACCAATAATGAGACTTGAAATTGGCATAAACTTGGACGCTACCTGTAACCTGCGAGGAGAATTTGAATTATCAGTGTCTTTAGATGTACTCATATTCCACAACACAATCATTCATTTGTTTCATTAGACAGACCTACAAATACACACTGTTGGCAGTTTGTCAGGAACAGCTAGTTCTGAAATAAATCCTTCTTCATGACGGTTGTAATGTTCAGTTTGTGTTGAAACTGTTTTAGAGAGATCTATTATTTAGCCTGTACTCATTGATATAAAGTCAGTGGACAAAATAATAACTTAATGAAGCTGATCTTAGACAGTATTGAATGAACACACAACAAGCTGTTCGCCACGGACCAGGGTCCCCAAACTGTGTTTAATTGTTTTTTCCTCTACGGAACAATCACTGCTTCAAGCCCTTGACAAAGTTGTCCACTAATATAAAGCATCTGATCAGGTGTTGACAGGCAGCTCACCATCCACCCGGAGCAGCACATAAGTCGACCAGAGCTCTGGCTTTCTGCAGAAACGTAAATTTACGGTTGAGCTGGATGAGTTTGAAGGAGGAACGAGAGCGATAGCCTGAAAAAGACAAGACAGGGACACGCTAGTTAACTTGCAAGCCTGCTGAAGCTAATATCTAATGCTCGTTATCTTTTCTGAGAGTGGTACATTACCTGTTTCTTTAGCCAGGTGGTAGAATTTATCTTTTCGGGTCTTTCCGACTTTGAGTTTCTTCCCCATGTTTGTTGCTGAGGTTTTACAGTGGACTCTAACACAGAAATATCACACTTTTGTCGGGACTCACAGCACTCACACCATGTACATGAAAACAACACGTGTTTGTGCCCGAACACGGATGTTCCGGGTCACACTGCCACGATTTCTTCTTCTTCTTCCTCGTCTGGTTTGTTATCGTTCACAGGACGCTACCGCCACCTGCTGTCTGAAAGTCCAACCTGCATATACAGGACTAAACTTACAACATCGGTGGTAAGAAGTCGCTCACACATTTAATTAAATACTGTGCTGAAGTACAGACTTTCTACTTATACAAACCAAACCTGAATTCATAAAATATGCTTCATTGCTGTAATTCAAACTAGAGCTGCAACAATTAGTGGACCAAAAACAAATTAATCATAATAATTTCCTTCATAGAGTTATAGTCATTTTTCAAGCAAAAATTAATTCCAAAACATTTTCTGGTGTCAACTCCTCATATGTTACAATTTTCTTTTTCCTTTTTCTGTTTGTCATATGTGATAGTTAATTGAATATCTTTAGGTTTTAGAGGGAAAAAACAAACGAAAGGGCTCTGAGAAATTTTGTCACTGTTTTTTTTTAATATTTATAGAGTAAATGATTAATTTATTAACTGGCAGATTACTCAACAATGAATATAATCATTAGTTGCAGCCCTAGTTGAAACTACACAACAGTAAATAAACTTGTATAGTAAAAATGTAGTAAAGGAGCAGTGGTATGTATCTGTGAGATTTTTACCTCCACTCCAATAGAGTGGGGGCCAAGTAAATGGAGTTTGGTTTGCAGTACTCATCACATTAAAAAAATGACCATCTTCTCTTCAGAAACAGTGCTGATTTAACCACAGACCTCACACTTTCTACAGGAAAAACACTCACAATGAAAACTGATGAATAAAATTCATACAGATCCATTGTATTGGGGTGGCAGCATAAATCTCAGAACGATATCCATCTATAAAGCCCAGACAAAGAAAAACAAAAAAAAAACTGTCTGACTGATAATATGCCTCAAAACTTTGTGAAAATATTTCTTTTTGTCATTTGGGTGAAGTGACTATTTAATGCATCACAAATTTCACACTGAATGGGACCAAGTTTCATAATTATGAATATTAGTTTTGGTTTGTTTAGTATGTGATATTATTGTATCATGGACTCCACTACAGTTGGAACAATAAACACAACAGAAACCATCTGTTGTAAACTATGTGAGGCAAATTGGAGAAACACACTGGTTTACATTTTTATCAATGCTTTATTTCATTCATTTTCATTACAGCCGCATGAATGTCGGGAGACAGTGAGTCAGTGAAGAACACAGCTGTCAGAAAGGCCTGTTTCTGGATCGTGTGTTGATCAGTCCCAGGACAGAGAAGGCACTGGCTGCTGCCGTCACCAAACTGATGGCCCCAATGGCCCGTGTAGCCTGAGGAGACAAACAGAGGCAGAGGAGGTGGACTCATTTAGGATTACTATAAAGGAGCACAGATCAGAACAAAGCAATACGCAATAACGGGATTATAAACAGATGTACATATCAAAAATACGTCTATTGCTTATGAGAGGTGAAAGACACTCCAACAAACCAACACATGCATCTATTACAGAACAAAGAGTGGGCTTACATTCAGTATGTTACATGTGTCTGGAACGCACTGAACACGAGAATGGGCAGCAAAGATTTTAGAGATATTTCAATAGTTTTTTTTCACCATAAAACTGGTCACTATTGGAAACTGCTGTAACCTTAATTAATTGAACCTGACCACAGCTGCCATGCTCTGTGAAGATGGAAAGTACAAAAACTTTGGCCACATTGACCCATTTCAAAGCTACGGGCTTGATTGTTTGGCACTCAGAATATAGATTTTGGGTGGAGTATCCTTTTAATGTCTTCCCAGACATCCCATAACTTGAACCACTCCAAACTTCTGCATAAATCAAACCGGCCAAACTTATTTAAGGATGTATACAGGCCCAGTGATTGTATTATCTGACTCAATGGATAGATCCCTGTCCAGTTAAGAGGAAATACTAAACTACGTTGTGTTTTTGAGTGAAGTATCCCTTTAAATAAATAATACATCACTTACTGTGGACAAGAAAGTGACCATATCTGTCACCAGAACCAAATGTTGTTTGGGAAACAGGAACAATATTCATGTTTTCAGTTTAGGGGGTTGATGCACTCCTCTCTATTGCATCCCGCTTTGTTACTTGACTTGTGATAAAACAGGTTAATTTTCACAGTAAAATATTGACCAGTGCTCTGGCAAACAGAGCAACCAGTCAATGACAGACAACAAAAAATGTAAAATTTACTTTATGGTAAAGTTAACTTTGAAATCACTTCAGTTTTAAATGTCCTGTTTTGTTGTAAAAATGTATTTCACAAATAAAACGGTGACAGCGGTGACATTAAGGGTTCATGAAAAGTATGTTGTCCTGATGACACATGAGACAGAGACACAACAAACAGTGAGAGACCTGCTCGGACACCCCCTCCCCATAGCGCAGAAGGGTAACAAAGTGCTCGCAGTTGCTCCCCAGCAGGTCGTAAGACACCTCCTGGCCAATGAGGACTTGCGCTCGCTGGATGATTTCACAGACGGGCAGGGGTGTGTGGTTGTGGTCATACTTGTTGTTGACACGGTACGAGTCGCTTCCCACCACCTCCTTAAGCAGCTGCATGCGCACCACTGCCTTCCTGCTGAAGACGGACTTCACGCTGGACATGGCGGCTGCCTGGCTCTCATCTGCAGAGGAGGAGAAGAGCTTTAGTGGGATAACATCTACCAGTTCTTTTTTCTAAAGAGTGTAAAAGGAGAGGTTTCATCTAGAACTGAAAGTGAATATGTTAAGATCTTGAAAAAAGTAAAGTAAGCCAGATATTGTGGATTGTGGCCAAAGAGATAAGTCTTACTGTTTCTACTATTTAAATGGCAAAAAGGACAAGAGTATGTTTATCATTTCCCATTGCAGATACAGATAGAAACTAGCTGTATCATGACTTCAACATTCCTCAGTGAGGGAACAGAAATACAGCCGTTATGGCCTTTAAAGTCTAAATGAAAGATGCTGAAGTTTTTACCAATGAAACAGGGGAAACTAATCCAAAACCAGTTGGAAGTGAAGTCCACTACACACAACACCTTTGCAAAAAAAAAAAAAGGCACTTTTACGCTGAATTGAAGTGATTTTTAGAGGACGTTAGGTTTACTTTCCTCCCAGTCAAAACATAGCAAAAGCTGGGAGAGGCCAAATGTTTGATCTGACTGACCTGCAAACAGGGA
Source organism: Seriola lalandi dorsalis (assembly GCF_002814215.2). Taxonomy (NCBI): domain Eukaryota; kingdom Metazoa; phylum Chordata; class Actinopteri; order Carangiformes; family Carangidae; genus Seriola; species Seriola lalandi. Next base: position 1,248,830 of record NW_019522683.1, on the reverse strand, counting down.
TAACTGGGAGCAGCCATCTAACTATAACTGTGTTTAAAGGGGGAATGCAATGACACTCTAATCATCTATATTTTAAGTAAAGTATCACATTTGAATTAAAACAAAGAACTTTAGTGCCCCTGGGTGGCTAATCATATTTATCCGGATGGCTGGGTAAAGGTGGCAAGTTTCACGTCAGTTAAAGTTAAAAGCTTTTTTTCTTTTTTTTAAATTCAGTCTGGACTGAAGGCTCCTACTGACCAACAGGAGTTAAGTTGATGATGTAGCCGTCTCCAAGGTACAGAGCCCAGTGCTGATAGGCTGGTCTGAAGATCTCAATGAGGTCGCCAGGCTGGGGGTCACCAGAGGGGTCAGGAAGGTCAGGGTCATTAGAGGCCATCTATGCAGGGAGCGACAGAGACACAGGCGTGTATTTAGTTTTACGCATTAATTGTTTTCATGAAAGACACAGAGAGCTCAAAGTGGTCTGTATGTGTCTGTTAGAAAAAAAAACCATTTGGTTATAAAATATGGAGTAATTGTAAATTTGAAAAATTTCTAACCATTCTTTCAATATCAAAACGATTGCATACTATATAAGAAACATCTGATAAATAATAAATTAAGAGATTTAAATCCAGTTTTTCTTCCAAGCCCTCGTAAACCCCATACCTGCCGCATCACATGTCTAAATTATATATAAATGCTACAAATCATGGAGACTAGAGCTGTAAATAGACATGTGTCTTCTTTGGAGCTCAATAAGGTCACTCATACAACATCTTTACAAATCCACATTCACCCATCATAAAAACCCACATTGTCAAAGTAGAATTCGTATACTAACCGCCTTTCAGTCAACTTACAGTAGAGTTTCGTAGTTGTTTATCCATCCCACATCATGCTTCCACAAATTCTAAAAACAGACGAAACAGAGAGAGGATGTTCTCATGTCATCTGCTGAAACAAAATTGGTAACCAGTGAATGTGAATCTGACAACTGAGAAATAAAAAATAAAAGAATGTCATACTTAGTTTGCAGTAAGGCCAGACTCAAAAGGCAAATAACTAAATTCCCAGAGAAAGAGAATGCTAAATAGGATTTTACACAATGTAAAGGTCACCCATACATACTCACACAGACAATACACACTAGCTCACACACAGACAATACACACATAAGCTGTTGTGTCACCTATGCTGGCACAATAGCACCAACACAATGGGGAAGCTGACAGAAAAATAGTTTGAGCCCAGGTTATCTCACATAGAAAAAAAAAGTCACTCAAAAAAAAACGTAAATTTATATTTTCATAAATCATTCCCACGGTTTTCATTAGTGATTTTGTTTGATGAATTGCCATAAATCTTTCAACATAATTGTTAAAATGATTAAAATTTCTAGGTTTTCAGTCAGCTCAACAGAGACAACGGTTTGGTTTGGATCAAAATTACATGTGGATGGGATGAAATCTATATCTGCCCAGGAGAGCAGTTAGTATATCCATCTCATCATTAATGTAAGATGCTGAAGCCATGCTGCTGAAAAAAGAAAGACACCTATTATTTAACTGAACCAAAACTCCATTGGCATTGGTGGGGTGTCACTAACATGAAAACATACATTTTAGTGTAATTATATGGGAACTGTGCAGTAAATTTTGCCATATTAAAAACTAAAAACATACTGTTATTATATATAGATGTATATCAAATTCTGTATGATAATATAGAAATATCATATGGAATATAAAAACAAAGAATCATAGATACCTTTAAAGCTTTTTGTTGTAATGTTGTAGCATCATTATAGTGATTTTATTAAGGCTAAGAGCTGAATTCATGTCAGGGGCCCCAACAGCCAACAACAGAGCATATTGCATACAGGAGTAATACTTACTCAAACACCAGCAGCTTTTTCTTCCTCACCATTTTAATTCTCCATCATAAATCCGCACATAATCATAAAAAAAAATCCAGCAAGAAAAGAGAAAGAGAACAAGATCGATTCCAAGTTTCTGAGGTGACAAGCGGTTTTCAAATATCCCAAAGCCAAACAGAGGCTGGAGGTCCTAGTGGAGGTGTTTTAGTGTCCGCTGCTCTGACTGATGTCGATTTGCCACAGTTGCTAAGGTCACACACACATATACACACAGAGAGGCGTTTCCTCTCTGGCATTGTCCCATTCACAGGCTGCTCTTCTGAATAGCAGTCATTGTGGGCTTGCAAAGGCAACACATATGTGACTTGTTTCATTTACATGCTGTCTGATCTCTGTGTATAGAGAGGTAACCTTAGTGCAGCGGCTCATGTGCATGTTCATATACTCCCTATTGCAACTTACAATGTGTCTATGGTTTTTTTTAACTTGTTTTTCCATGAGGTTCCCACAGTAAATAAAAATAAATTTCTCTAATCTAGTTTGGTAAAAGACAATCCAGGATGTACAACACCTCACACCCGGATAGGCTCCAGTCCCTTTTCGACCCTGCACAGGATGAACAGGTATAGATAATGATAGGATAGGCGGACAGTGGTATGGTTGAACCAGTGCACCAGTTATATAATATATGGTGTTGATACTGGTCTGAAAAAACAGACCTCATGCTGAGAGTTCCTCAGAAATCCCCATTAGCTACTTCAAGAAACACAAGCTGAAGCTTTTGGAAAAGCCCTAACAGTCCGCTTACCTGAACATCTCTGAAAAATCTGTGGGTGTTCAAGACAGTCTAAAATCTGAACTGAGTGGCCGGCAGGAAGACCTGGTGATAATTAGATTAAGAATAGAAAGACTCTTAGATGTCAACAAAAAACATTTGCAAGCTGTGACATCTGGCAGAGGACTAAAATGTAGATGTAGCACATTTCATTTCTGAAATTGTTTTTCATGCTTTTCATGTAGCAAACCTGTCTTGTGCGTAATAAATTATACCCTTGGTTTTTATTGTACTGGACAGGTACAATAAAGGAAATGCCAGGGGTTGGATGCATTCTTTGCTCATTGATTGGCTGCTGCTCGCTAACCTTTCCGTCACTTCTCTCCGCCCCCCTGTCATAATGAAATACTGTCACTGTGTCAGTAACTACAGTTAGCATGAACAGAGCAGGAAGTGTGTTTTCAAAATAAAATCAAAAACAAGTGGATGCAGCAGAACTGTATATAAAATCATTGTATGCCAGTTAAATTGGCAAATGTATTACATGCTAGCAGTAGTGTGGTAACTGAGGACTAGAAAAATGTCTGATTTCACTTATGACATCAACTAGGCGTGAATTTAAAAAAAGCTTCATCCCTGCTTTTTCTGTTTGAAGAAAATCTTTATGCTTCCTGCTGCATCATTTTGAGTAATTATGTTTTTGATCTTCCCTTTTCTTCCCGAATTGTTAAATAAAGATCACTGTGATAAAAATATACTTTGAAACAGTCAAATGAAACAACAGTTGCTATAAAATATCAACCTAAAAATAATGATAATAGGCCTATAAATACTGTTAAATCAAAACCACAAGCAGAGGTGAATCAGTTGAGTCATAAAGATAACGACCACAGGTATTTAAAACATATGCAAGTCAGCAGGAGCTATCCAAACCCATTCAATTGCACGATGTCAAACGGGTTTTCTTTTGAAATTTGTTCCGGAAACTTACTTCTTAACTAGTAACTTGCCTGACAGCGGTGGCACTAAAGGATACAAACAGAAGGTTAGCCAAGCTGACAGCAAGTAATCTATCAGCGGGGACAGGGAATCCTTGCTTTGCCGCAGCGGATCGGTATTGTTTGTGTTATGAGAAGAGGACACTGGCTGTCTTAGGACTGTGGTAAGGAAATTATACCGCTAGTTACAAATGCTGCTAATGCTAGCTTGCTACCGCGAAGCCGCTTGTAACATTAGTTAGCTTAATCTGTTAGCTTGCTCGGCAGCGCCACGCGTCCGCTCGATTAATTTAAGAATTTCGCATATTAGCCATAAATAGCTTAGAAAATAAAAACATTTGTATATTTTGTTACGTATGCCAGTTAGATATTGGGCGTTATTCTCGTATCTTTTCGCTAATTTATGTGATGTATTCACAACCGTTTGATAACTTAGCTATTAAGTTATTAAGTTATCAGCAGCTAGCTGTATCGAGCTCGTCACTCAGCTTACCTGCAATTTAAAAGTTGCCTAAAAAGTTGTGCAACTGCAGTTTTATGATAAACCTAAACCACCCAGATTGATCTAAACAATATTACATATTATGACTACAATGCTAAGTGTATTGTTCATGTCCACTGACATAACTGTCTTTGCCCTTTTTGACCCTCTCTGTCTTCAGATTGAGCACCATGGCTGCAGCCCCTCCACTCAGACGGACAGATTCAGCTCGGGGGGAGTTTTCCCCTCTGAAGCACTTTGTTGTAGCCAAGAAGAAGATTAGCGATGTGTTTGAACAACTACTGAATTATGTGAAAGAGACTTCAGAGTTTGTAGAAGGTGAGAAGCTTTGGTCTTCTGTTTACCATTTTTCAGTGAGCACCAGTGGGTAATGTTTAATTTACTGGAAAATCATTATGTTAACAGGATTGTAACACTGGCAGCAGAAATATCCTTTTATGTTTAAAAAAAAAAATAAAAAAAAATAGAGGTGTTTGTCATCTGTCAGACAGCTCTGACAGTCTGAGTGAATGGTAAATGAGGTGTTGTGTTTCTCTGATGTGGTTTGACTGTTGGGTCAACAGAAACCTGTGGGAATAAAGCTTTGGAGAACATTGCGAGTCGGGATCAAAAGTTGGAGATTCAGGCATATGCTGGCAAACTTGCCATCATTAAGGAGGTGCTCGCTCGCAGACACATGAAAGTTGCCTTTTTTGGCAGGTAAAGACATTTATACACTTGTTTTTTGTGTAAAGAATATAATTTTTAATGCTTCTCTGATGTGATTCTGAACTGTCTTTTTGATAAGAGCTGCCTTTATAGACATTTCATGTATGTTAGTTCATCTAGTCCCTCTAAATGTTCATGTGGCTGTTTTGCTTTCACTTTTATTTTTGCAATAGCAGGGCGTGTGTGAGAAAAGCCAAGAGATTTCATACGCATGATTAAAACCGCAATGACTGGAACAGGCAGTGCAGGCAGTAAAATGCATTGAGAATATTTTACTGGCGCTTTACTCAGTCTGCAGCTGTTCTTGTATTTCTTTAACTGTTAACTACCTAAGGCGAGTTCATTTGTTCATAAGTTGTTGGATGTATATTGATATGTTGTCTCCATGTGTACTCACTGACTGTTTTGTTTTTTTCTTAGGACCAGTAATGGTAAAAGCACAGTGATCAATGCCATGCTGAGGGACCGCGTGCTGCCCAGCGGTATTGGCCACACCACAAACTGCTTCTTGAGTGTGGAAGGCACAGATGATGACAAGGCTTACCTCAAGACAGAGGGCTCAGATGAGGAGAAGAGCATCAAGGTCAGTAAATATTTTCATTTTGCTTGGAAGGTTTGCTGAATTGGCACTAGTGCTTTTTTTTTTTTTAATGAGCTTTTCCTTCTATTCACCTAAACTGCCTTTAATCAGTTGTCACCCAATTACACTGATACTGTATGTTGGGGGTTATGTTTTGCTTCCTTACATCCAGTGTATGTCTTAAGTTTTGACTTACACTGCAGTTAAAATGGCAGAGGTATTGTTATTCAGCTTAGAGTTTTTCTTTTTACTATTGTTGTTGTACTCAAATAGGTCACATGGCTGAGGATACAAACTGATTAGGTTTATTCCTCACCCAGATAACGGAGCCAAGTGCGTGTCAGAGTTCTGACTCCTCAACCGGTTGCATTAAAGGTTTTAGTAATTGGTACGCTTTTTTTTGAGAGAGAGAGATTATTGTCGACATGTGTGAACTGAGCAAATGCTACCTAAACCTGCAGACAGATATCTGTGAACTGTGACAGGTATGTAGGATGTTTACCACGGTGTCAGGTGTCTGAAATGAAAGCCTGATGTGGGAAACTTCACTCTCTCTTCACTGAGACCTCTGAACTGAATTAAGTTAACATGGGATCAGCAGTTTAATCAGGTTTTTTTTTCCTGGGATTTTCTATTGTCCGCTTGTATTTTCAGTGTATTGCTTCACATGGCAGTGTCTACAGTGCCAGAAGTTCATGTGGGTTTTCTTGTGCAATGAATAGTTGTTAATACAGTTTCAATAAAACCTTAATCTGAGTGGATACTGTAGGAGTACTGGTAGTGTAATATCTTTGAAACAAAAGTTACCTGATCACATCTTAATGTTGACTTACTAAGTACCTAACTGGCTGTTATATTATTTTTATTTTTTTTTTTTACAAACTATGCCTATTAGTGTTAAACATGAAATAATCAAGTAGACAATCTTGTATACATCTTAAAATATCGAAGTTGTCCTTTTAAACATCATAAAAAATGTAAAAAAGAAAAAAAAAAGTTGTTGACAAAACTTTTTGCCTATTGAAAAATATCAAATAAACAGCCTTTCGCCCTAGTTGATTTAGAGATTTAAAAAAAGGGTTATTGTGGGAAAAAAATGTCATTGCTTTAACAGATGTTTATGTAATTTAAAATTCATTACTTCAACAGTAATATGACATTAATATTTCCAAAAAGCCTTTAGGTCAACAAGAAGTCATTACATTAACGTCTGTGACGTCAGTCTGTTTACAACCCCTCTGTAGACTGTAAACCAGCTGGCTCACGCCCTTCACATGGATGAGAGTCTGGATGCCGGCTGTCTTGTACGCGTCTTCTGGCCAAAGACCAAGTGTGCTCTGCTTCGAGACGACCTGGTGCTCGTAGACAGGTAACAGGATATGTTTATTGGGTCTGGAAATTCTATACAGGTTCTGAAATATGAATCTTACACTTTCCAGGTCTTTAAAAAAAAAGTTTGGTTAAAAAAAGGCCTGTAATTTGTACAGAAATTCAGTCCAGATGGGCATATTATTTCACTCATTTTAAAGATGTTTGAAGATGATGCATTTGAACTTTTGACCCATCCACTCATTAGCCCAGGGACAGATGTCACATCACAACTGGACAGCTGGATTGACAAGTTTTGTCTGGATGCTGATGTCTTTGTGCTGGTGGCCAACTCTGAATCCACTCTCATGAACACGGTAATGTCTTCTAAAGAATGGGCACAGGGGTTTAAAGCCTCAGAGTAGTTTTGTTTGTGTGGTATTTCTCTACTATTTTGTCTTACCGGTAACTTAATGATCTTTCGCTTTAGAGAATAAGAAAATCAGTCTAAACCCCTTTCAAGCGTTTGTGATTTATATATATTTGGAAGACGGAATGATTTCACGTATATTTCCCATTTTATGGCTGTCAAATAAGAGTATGGATAGTTTGGATGAGATGTTGCAATTTCTGCTTCCATAGCTCATAATCACCAAATACTCCTTTAACTGTTTCTTGGTGTCTAGTCAAGGTGATGATAATAGAGTAATTTGACCACTTAAATTGTCCTGACTAACAACAACACACCACAATTACAAGTAAAGTAAGTTTTCAGTTATGTCAGTCACTTATACTAAAGGGACCAGTGTGGATGTTTTCTATGCTGAGCTGATTATAGAGCAGAGAATCCTGCTGCCTGTGTTTATATCCAGCCACACACAGGCCCCACTCTTGTTTCTGTCTGCTCAGGCATTCATGCAATGTGAAACTGGGCACACAGTCAATCACAGAGCTACTTAACCCGGCAGCAGCTCTTAAGGGGAACGAAAACACATATTCTCCTCTGGGCTCTTCAAAGGAAATAAACCTAGGCATTATGTCAATAATGTAAGATGGTCAAGTGGCAAAAATGTGTCATGTGTCAGGTGTGCAAACCATGAACATTTTTTAATCGATGTTGTCAACACCAATTTTGCTGAAATGAATATCTGTGTTCCTGGATAAAACCAGACACTGGATATACAGTTCATAAATCTAATGTGGGTGCTGAATTGGAAAACGAGGAGTCCTTTCATTTCCAGTATTCAAGTATTAAATGATGATTTTTCTACTCACAGTAACATGACTGACATCTTGTATGCTTCACCCTTCACTCGTCCACCTTCTAGGAAAAGCACTTTTTTCACAAAGTGAATGAACGTCTGTCAAAGCCAAACATCTTCATCCTCAACAACCGCTGGGACGCCTCAGCAAATGAACCAGAATACATGGAGGATGTGAGTCGGCCCTCTGTATCTGTCTCATGTCAGAAAGAGAAACATTTTACTGTTACAGAATACTGTATGTGTCACCTCTCTCTCCAGGTGAGGAAGCAGCACACGGACCGTTGTGTCAACTTCCTGGTAGAGGAGTTGAAGGTTGTGGAGCGTGAGCAGGCACCCAACCGCATTTTCTTTGTCTCTGCCAAAGAGGTCCTCAACTCCCGCATGCAGCGTGCACAGGGCATGCCCGAAACAGGTGAGGAAACAGGAAACGGAAAGGTGATGCTTGATCTGTGTGGGAACAAGGTGGAGAAACAGTGTAGTAATTATTGTTTTTTGGGGGGTTTTTGTTTGTTTTTAACTTTATTACTTTACTTAATTATTTTAATGGATAGAAAACCCAAACAGTATTCATGTTACAAAAAATGAACAACAATACAAACAGTGATTACAATGATAAAAAAAATGAACCAAAAGTGATATTAAAAAAAGAATAATGTAGCATAAGGCTATACAGTTACTGTTTTGCAGCAATGTAAAGTACTTTTCGTTTTATAGCCACTGTGTTATTTCATCCAACAGGTGGCGCTCTGGCTGAGGGCTTCCAGGAGAGACTGAAGGAGTTCCAGAGCTTTGAGAGGAGGTTTGAGGTGTGTGTCTGTGTGCGTGTGCATGCATGCGTGTGTATGAGTGTGCTCTCCATGTCTTCCGATAAATTTATTCCCACTTCTCGGAGTGAAATCTATGTCCGGTCTCAATCCTGAGAGACAGATTTAGAAGAACATTAAGCAATCATTTTAGCAATACGTTTGATTCCACACTAATACTGTATATTTGCTACCAGAACAACATCTCAACAGGTACAGCCTGAGGTGTAATCAGTGTAAAGTTGGATCAAGTCAAAAACAGCAGGTTACACGGATGACTAGGTCCAGCTGATAAACACTGCGGTTAGTGTATCATCAAGAGCTAAGCAAATCTCTTTGGCAATGTCTGGTTTGCTGCTGGTCAGACTGAGTTACTTCCGGAGAGAGTAGGGGAAATCACTATTATGAGAAATTAGGTTTTTTATTCATTCATTATGACCAAGAGATACAAATAGTGGCTGCTTTATCAGGCTGTGAGACTGAAGCTTACTTTATTTTTTCAGTTACACAATCTCCTCAGGTATTTGACAAACTCAGTTGCCTGGTGAGAGTGCTGGTGTGTAAGCATGTTTGTCAAAGCGCCTGTGTAAGATGAGTGTACAGAAGCTGAATAAGACAAGCAGCAACCAAAGTCACTCTTCAAACAGTGGCCTGACCTAACCTGACCAGTCAACTACTGGATTTCATACTTACTGGTTAGGTTTTGCCACCAAGCACGCAATTTTAAGCTGACACCCTCAAAGCCATCTAGACCAATCACTGTGCCTTTTCCATCAACCTGCGTCTTCATTGCTGAAGTCTAGATTCACTTGGGCGAGGACATCCTTTTGTTTTTTTGTTCCACTTTGATTTTGTTATGTCTGAACAATATTGATTGTTGAGCTTTATTTTTGTGTTTCTGTGTTTCCTGCTCAGATGTTTTGCTTTTAAATAGAAGAAACTGAAACTATTTGTCCAAACAACAAACTTTGGTAACACCTAAACGATCAATAACAGTGGTGACAGATAGACATAATCTGTCTTGAATGACCTGCAGTGGATTAAAGAGTAGAATAGCAACATAATGAGGATCATTAGGAATTGAGAAATGCTTGAGAAGGAAATGATAACATAGGAGTTGTTAGTTTATTTGAGATTTTTAACCCTACAAAGGGCAGTTTATGAGAGTGTGGATTTTTATTCCTGAATCCAGTTAATTAGCACAGAACTGACTGATTGAGGCATTTATAAAAGAACAACCTTCAAGATGTCTTTAGCATGGGTAATACAATTTATCACAAAGCAATATGATATTCCTACGTTACAGATTGTTTTATTTTCTTCCCTTGCATTCTTGGTTGTACTCATTTCATATGTTTTTATGATTTTGCTGTGGGTCTACCGACACATTACTGTGACTTTATAAAATGTGGGCTGCGGGACACAAGATGCGCACACTGCTGCTGTCATTTTCACACCTGAGTTTCCATTTCTTTTCTTCTCCTAAGTTAAAAGTAGCAGGTGTCTATCTTGTCCTCCGTTTGTCCCTGGTAGTGTGCAGATTCATGCACCGTATCCAAGCAGCAGCCCCAATAACTGTCACAGTAACTTGTGTGTTATGGCCTCGTAGGAGTGTATCTCGCAGTCAGCAGTGAAAACAAAGTTTGAGCAGCACACTATCAGGGCCAAGCAGATCACAGAAAAAGTCAAGAGCATCATGGACGCCATCAACATCGAGGCAGCGGAGAAGAGGTGAGTATGTTGCTCTGCATATTTATGTCTCTCTTACTTTTGTAGTTGAGTTTCTTGGAGTGTCTTACTACTAAATCTGATTTTAACTGATAATGTCAAATTGATACTGTCTTCTTTTGTCAATGCCTTGAAGTGCTTATTGAGGTAAATTATGAAGCTGCTGAGAAAATAAATATGTTGGTTTAACAAGATTTTGGCCACTGCCATAAGTTGGACGTATGGTGATAAGTTAAGATGCTATAAAATAAAATGAACATACCAGATTCTGTGACTGTCAGTGGATTCACACAAATTGTTCTTTTCCACTGTTTTGCATGTATATCGTTACCTAATCCTGTTCCTTGATGAATCGTTCAGCTGCTGGTTTGCATTTGTGACATTATGTCCTGTTGGTGGGGTGGGGCTTCAGAGTGGCAGCTCTGGAGGACAGAGAGTATCAGATGGACCGGCTGGAGTTTGTCAAGAATCAGCTCAATTTGCTGATTGAAGATATCAAGAAAAAGATCAAAGCCATAAGTCAAGACGTGGAGTCCAAGGTGATGTATACGACGAGCCCTGTTTCAGAGTCCCACTTACATGCACAAATTATCACTACTGTGTTTCAGCTTGTGTATCTAGATGTACGTAGCCAGCCCCTGTATTCTATATGAGACGTGGTGGGTTTCAGCTGTCGACAGCGAGGCAGAGCTGTGGCTTTGTGCTCCTCTTAAACTCTGATCAGTTTTACAGATGTTATTGATTAGGATGATCAATAGTACTTTTCTTTTTATCACACATCTCCACCAGATTATGACTGATTGAGCTCTTTTGCTCTACTTTTCCCAACTTGTAGCAACTCTTTATTTCAGGCCAGGTGTTGCGCCTTCATCTATAATACACTGCAGGAAACCCAGCAGAGTGAAAAACTGATTTCAGAAACCAGAAACAGTCACAGCTACATACTCACAAGCTGTGCGGATTTCAAAGTGGTCTTGCTAGTAGATTTTCCATCAGAAATGACCAATACATGGTCCTTCTACCTTGACGGCTTGAGCCCTTTAGTGCTGCTGGCGATACTGTACTGAAGCACTGTAGGGAACTGATAACTCTGGCTATGATTTATCCAGGTGTCCAACGCAATGGGGGAGGAGATCTGCCGTCTCCACGTAATCGTCGATGAGTTCCAAGCTGACTTCCACCCCTCACCTCATGTCCTCAAGATCTACAAGTCTGTGAGTAGAGGCACAGATTCATTCTTCATGATCACACCTTTCTTGGGCAATGGTGCACTGGATTACTACGCAACTGTGCCAGTTCAGTGGTCTTAAACCAGAAGACAGTGTGACAACTGGTCTGTTTTTTTTTTTTTTTCATTGACTGATTTCCATGTGACCTCCAACTGCTGTTGATGGTGTTGGTAGGAGCTGCTATCTCACGTGGAGGAGGGAATGGGCAAGAACCTGGCCTTCCGCTGCTCTGACGCCGTGAACGCTTCTGTCCAGTCCTCGCAGAGTTACATGATAGGTAATCTAACTGCAATATGTACAAAATCAGTAGGCCAGTAACTTTTATTTATTTTACTTCATATTGTCAGTGTTTTAGTTTTCTCTTTTTTCAAACTCATGCTTGTATCTTGGCCTGTAGCCTTTAGTCTCAGCCATTCTGTATGTCTTCAGCAGTGAATATCGTTGCTGAACCGACAGTTGGGCTGAAGCTGACACAAAAATTTGGTTGGGGCCCGTTGACAAAAATAATGATAATTATATCAATGATTATGATAAAATAAAAAGTTGTAGTATAAAATTATCCCACAGCTATTGGTGAATGAGCTGGTCGAGGGGCAGCGCTCTGCAGTGGTGTTGGAAAAATCAGTTTCTTGTTTGCACTCGGTCATTCACTTCTTCATGATCAAAGTGAATTTAATGGACACCATCACTGACGGATAGTAGCTTTCTCCTGGTTATAACTCAAATACCAGATCAGAAATGTATTGGAGAATACAAAAGCCTGAATGATACGATTAATTGCTTGTAATCAGAAATGTTAGTTTCCTCAAAACCTTTCCTTGCATAACATGGATCATATTTTCATACAAAATGACCTCAGCTCAGATTTTCCAGTCCACCATTGTTTTTTTTTTTTTTTCACTCAATCGCTCTGGTACTAAACTTAGTCAAAACCTTTTGGACACTCAGGCTATGATCTGTAACACCCAGCTCACTGCTATATTTACCCTCCTCACTGGATGCCATCATCCCAGGCCCCATTATGCTATAAATGCGTCACTGTGTCGGGCACGCATGCAAGCTGTGCTCAGTGGCAGTGATGTTGAAAAGGTGTTAATGTGCCCCGTGATGAAAAGGCTTCAGGTGCTGTTACATAACTGTGGTGTGAATTTTTTTTTTTTTTTTTGTAATCCCTTATGGACAGATTAAGAGAAGCAGGGATATTCAAATCAGATGTGGCTTCTTTGCTTTATAGACCACAATGATAATGTGGTAATATTGTTTGTCACCGTGTGTTGTTACTTTCTGCCCCCTACTGCCCAGAAAAAGATCTGTAAAATGTACCAAAAGTGAAAGGTACTAATTTTGAAGAATAGTTCCTTAAACTGTTCATCTTTTCCCCTTGTGCATCACTGCATGTTTAAAATACAAACTAAGCTATGAATGTTCCCATGACTCCTGTTTGTTCCTTATGTAATTCTCATTCTCCATGTTTCCTCTCTCCAGAGAGCATGCTCCCTCTGCTTCCCTCTACGGTCAAGAGCCAAGTCAACATGCTGGTACCCAGCAGGAAGTTTGACTTGAGTTACGACCTAAACTGCGCCACACTCTGCAATGACTTCCAGGAGAACATTGAGTTTCAGTTTTCGTTGGGCTGGACATCGTTGGTCCACCGTTTCCTGGGATCTGACAATGCACAGAGAGCGCTCAGACTGATGGACCAGAACTTCCAGGTACGGACTGTGGGATAGAGTTGGTTAGATAGATAAATACGTACTTTATTTATCCCCTAGGGGAATTCTAGGACCAACCTTACTTCATAATGTGATAGTTAATGTCAAGAATTATTCTTACCAGTGATTGATGTGGCCTATTTCATTCAAGACATACAGTGAAGAAGTCTGATTTTTTGATAAACTCACCTTGTCAATTCTCAGGCCTCTCGACCAGCACTGCCCCTGGCCCACACACCCTCCTCAGGACCCCCCTCCACCATATCTCAACCCAACCACGAGACAGCCCTCATGACCCAGGAGGACCTTATGGTAGCTATGGCAACCAATGTGGCTTCCCTCACCTCTCGCACTTCAATGAGTGTTATCATCGTCGGAGGAGTGGTATGATGTTTCCTTAATTGTTTGTTAACCGAACTGAACCGTGTTTTAACTTTTCCGTGCTAACCCGGCCTCTGTCTATCTGTTTTGTTTTTTAAGGTGTGGAGAACTGTCGGCTGGAGGCTGATTGCCCTGTCGGCCTCGCTGTACGGCTTGTTGTACCTGTATGAGCGACTAACCTGGACCACAAAAGCAAAGGAGCGAGCTCTGAAGCGGCAATTTGTTGACTACGCAACCGAGAAGCTGCAGCTCATCGTCAGCTTCACTAGTAGTAACTGCAGCCACCAGGTCCAACAGTAAGTCCTGATCAGTACCATTTATGCCATTTGATATTCGAACAAACTAGATATGAAAAGTGTTGTGTACTGGATACACAGTATGTGACAATTACAGTAAGTAAGATGATAACTGTTATTCAATATAAGATGATTTTCTGGCATTTCTTTCAGTCTGTATTAATCCTTTAACATGCAGCACAATCATGATGTTTAATGTTGACATCGAATGCTAATTTCTCTGCACCCTTCCTCAATTTCCCTCAGTGTTATTTAAGCTACTGACAAAACCCGACACCCCATAACGTTCCTAATTTACACACAAACACACACACTGAGCCCTGCCCCACCCTCCTGGGTGCCCCACCCAGCCTTCCCCCTCTGTAGAAGGGCTAAATAAATAAGCAGTGCGACGCTGTGCCCTCTGTGTTGCCAGGGAGATGGCTACGACCTTTGCTCGGCTCTGTCAGCAGGTGGACCAGACGCAGAAAGAGCTGGAGGCAGAAATCAGCCAACTGACAGCCAAGATAGATCAGCTGGAGACCGTCCAGAGCTGCTCCAAGAGCCTGCGGTTTGTCCAGCTCCTTCTCTTATTAGGGGCAACACTGAAGGGTGGAGAAGTGGGGGGAGGGAGTAGATGACTGTCTGGGAATCTGGAAAGATGTAGTCTAGAGAAAATTAATATACTAGATGATAAGAATGATGCTACAGGAATGGCAAAAAATGTCAAGACCAGGAAATGATCAAATTCTACATCCATTCTTGGTCAGATTTACCAGACCTGCCTTAGAACTTAGTGTTTTTTCCAACTTAAGCTCGCTACACAGCACGACTGTCAGTCAACAGATTGACGAAGCAATTTCCAAATTCATCTGTACATATATATAATTGTGCCTGTGTACAGTATTGCACTTGTTATATAAGATACTATCACTAACTGAGCAACTTTTCTTGTGTGTATTAATAAGTCTATTTGTACCTGATATGGCCAAACAACTTATACTGTTATTATTAGTAAATAATGTGACATCACATACTTCCCAGCATAACTCCAACCAACTTTAACCTGACTAGGTGTCTCATCAGGCAGGGTAACTGTAGGGCATAAAACAGATCAATTCTGGAAATGTGACTTTAACAGTTAGGAACAGGTTAAATTATGAACAGGAAGCTTTACTTGACATGTGCTTTGGATGAAGTTGGTCCAAATTTCACGTGTTTGTTTCCTCTGCAGACATAAAGCCACTGACCTGGAGAAGCAGTTGGAGGCATTCACAAACCAGTACCTGCAGCCTCAGCAGTGATGATGCTCCTCTTCAACACTCCACACTTTGTTTCACGTAGAGCCAGTCATTCCTCAGTTTGGCACCACATCATCACCCACAGTACACCACAGTTTCTGTGTGGGCAGTAGTGCTGAAAAGATTATTGGATTAGTCGATTAAATCCAATAAATTTATTTTCTTTCTTTTTTTTTGTCACATCAAATATTCTATTTGAAAACAGTTTCTGGTAACTTTTAAAGGCCATTTGTTTTTTTAAGTTTGTTTTATTTTTTGAAGCTTGGTCTTTTGTAGATTGATCAATCAAAAATTGATTTATCAATACTGAAAACAATCTGTAGTTTCACTCTTAGTGGACAGAGAAGAGTGAAGGCCCAGACACGACTGTATTTTCCCCTCCTCCCCTCCTCTCTTCAGGTGCTTGAATAACAGCAGTGAACAAACTGTAAAACAAAACTGCCTGTAAAAAAACACTTTGGACTCACGGGGCGCGTAGACGCTCCACAAAGAGGCGATAGGATCTCGGTCGGCGTGAGGGCTGCATACCGGTCGGGTGCTATATTTTGACACTAACGTGAACTGTGAAGATGCCTTTTTTGACTAACTTTTGTGGAGCAAATGAAGTTTGTGTCTGTAAAATTGTACATTGTATCTGTTCAGGCACATGATCTACTGTATTGTAGCAACAAAAAATAAATATATTTAATAATGAAAGAAAACAGAATTGTTTTTCTGCATTAGAAGGATATAGTAAAGTGAATTAACAGAGGGAAATTGTTTGCAAGGCGTGTCTTGCTGTAGGTTCATGTTCTATTTTCTAACAACCCAAACTGTATAGACAAGGCTTTGGATAAACCTCATATATTTTATAATATCCTATTTTATTTATACCCATTAGACTTATAATGCCAATTACACAAGTCTGCACTTTGTAAAGTTGTCCTCTTTTTTTCTTGAATGTGTGTTGAAATACCTCCAGATTTGCCTGACTGTATTAAATCTGCCACAATCTAAAACAGAGCTTTTGTGTGTTTATTTGAAAAACTTTCCCTTCAGAACTGCGTTAAAGGTGCACAGTGGAGTTTTTGACCACTAGTGGCGCTTTGGAGCAAAGCTTTTACAAATGGGGACCACATGCATGAATGCGACTCAATAGGTAGTACATTTCCCGAAAGGTTTAATGGTACTCCACTGATCTGCAGTTGGTGTCTGTAATGTATCAACAAAGCCAAGGAAGAAGATGTATAATGGCAAGTAAACATGGATGCAAACAATGTAGGATTTAAAATATTTAAAAAATCAGATTTGCAAAACATGGGAAACGCATCCAACATGTTTAAACCTCAAGGATACACATGGTTTTGGTAGGAAACGCTGAATGTAAACAACTTTTGTTTATTATTTACAGGAAAACTCCACAAGGCACCTTTAACTTCTAAAGCTAATTGAAAAACAATGTTAAGTGTGTTAAGTGTTACATTTTCGTGAGTTCCTCAGGAAATAAAGTGTGGATCTTGAAGTAAAAGATCAGACATATTTAAGGTGTTGAGAGCTAAGAACTTGAGTTTGTACAATTTGGTGCAGATTCAAATAATCTTCCACTAGATTCAGAAGAAGAGTTGTGATCATAGTGCATCACACCCTCGGCATTTAGGAATGCATACACCAGTATTTCACTCAACATTTAAGTTTGTTTTTGATTTTTTTTCTTTTTAATTTATGTCTCTAAACGTCTATGACAAACAAACTTCACCATCAACGATAAGCTTGTGTTAACAGTAAAAACAGTCACTTATCCAGAGTTAACTATTCTGCCAAGAAGATGAAGCAGAAATTAGTTAGTTAGTTATCATGATTGTTAGTTTAAATATTCAGTGCCAAAAGCAGAACTAATTCAAACACAGCCAGTTTTATTTTTTGTGGGATTCTCTGTCCAAAGTACCGATGTATGTCCATTTTCTCCTCAAATGGTTCTTGTTTTTGAATGAAACTTCTCTAGTTTCCCCTAACGCACAACAAAAACTAACTGCTTGTTTAAACATTTAATTGAAAGGATAAATACTATATTCTCTACACATACAAATCCAGCCAGGATCTATATTCTTGGTTAAAAGCTTTTTTTTATTGGTTACAATAACTCATGGCAACATATCAGTATCACCAAGCCACTGTACAAATACAAAAAAAAGGTCTGGTGTGAAAAAGACTATAAAAATTATTCCATAACAAGTGATTATAATTTCACACAATAGCACTGTAAGAGAATTATCATGGCACCAAGTCCCTGGTCTTTACTGGCTTAAAACATAAAACAATAAATAAAACAAAACAAAAAAAATGTCAGAACAGTAGGTTGTAGAGTCAAGGGGCAGTGCATTATTTGGTGAGGGTGCTGTGGTTATGTGATGCAACCAATTCAAGTGGTGCGGTGTCGGAAGATTTCTTTCCTCCTATGGTGACTGTTTATCAGAAAAACAACTCTTTTATTCAAATGTTAAATTTTAGTTTCATGCAAATACAGTCTTCAAAAATACTGCCAGAACATGTGTCACATCTGCTCTTGAAGTTAGGTGTTGGCACTGTGGGTGACAATGGCCAAAATTGCCTATAATACTAATCCCAAACATGCTTGCTCCAGGGATTAAAATATGTCACAGATTTAGGTTCTGGTACTTCAGACCCTGAATGCATCAAGTTTTGTTTTTTTGTAACACCAGAGAATCTGATCCAACAGCTCCATAACAGTTGAGTAGTTATGGGATTGAACTGGGAGAGGCTGCAGGTAAATTCAACAGTAATGAGAAAATAAATGAAGTCAAGCACCTTTTTTGATTAATGAGTCTACTGCACTACGTAGATGAATGAACTGCACAGGCACGTAGAAGTGTTAATTTACTATTCCAGGTTCCAGCTGCTAATTCTGCTGAATAACACACACAGTGAGGAAATGGCTGCCTGCTGAATATCACTGTCAGTAATACAGACGACCCTTTTTTCACCTGGTAAAGGCTATGGTGTTTTTTTTTGTTTTTTTTTAAATTTCACACAGTTGATGATGGCGTATGAAAGTGAGAACAAGGTCTGTTTAGAGGAATAGTTAAACATAATGGGAAATAGCTTATTCCTTTTCCAGCGGAGATGAGAAATGAGATGAATCATTTCTGTCTGCTAAACATACCGCTGGCTAGCTTAGCTTAGCACAAAGACTGGAAACTGGAGCTAGCATGACCCTTTCAAGCACCGAAATTATCTGCATACAAGATCTAGAACTCATTGATTAGATATTAATGACACATTAAGCTATGTCTGATTGTTTAATATATACAAAAACTTAAGTGTAAAAAAGGTAATTTGCCTTTTAATGGGCGGAGGACCAGTTATGTGCTGGACCAGTTGCCAGGCAACCAATGGAGACTCCTGCTCAAGGCTGCTGCTTGTACTTAGTATTTCCATAATGGGCTAGTTTTTCTTTAATGGGTTTGTAAAAATGAATTTAATCTATTTGGCAGGTTGTTTTGATTTGGGCTGTTTCCACCTACAAAAAGTCATTTCAGACGTTCTCTTGGTGGGCAGGAGCGGCAGTGATGCGCGGCACATGGAGTCTATTAAGGTGAGCTACCATACTTTAAACTTGTAATGTTTAATGCAACATTTGCCTCTGTAGCCTAATATTTAACAGACAAATATGAGAGTTGTATGAATCTTCTAATCCAACTGCCTGAAAGTGGAAATTTCCCAAAATGTCAAACTCTTCCTTTAAATACAAACCATCAGTCCATCATTTTGTCACATTTATCTGGGGACACATGAACATCTGATGTCCACTGTCTGAAATAGAAACTTGAGTCTTATAAGCACAGTCAACTTAATAACATTTTGAGATACAAAAACCCAGCTTCAGATATAAGCAATCCACCTGTTTGTACAGACAACAGACTGGGTATAAAATCAAACTCTGATGTGACCTTAATCAAAGGAGATGGACAAGGCTGGCACTTGAGTAAAGTGAGCTAACATGTTTTGTGTGTTTTTTTTTTTTTGTTTGGTTTTTTTTTGTTTTTTTGTCACATCGACTAATTTTCAGTTCACAGCTCAGGGTCTGTGGATAACATTGGCACAAATAAGGAAGTAACACTTAGATCTATATGTTATCCACATACATTACCAAATCAACCCCCTCCCTTCCCTCCCGTCCCCCCACACACACCTCAACACTGATATGCAATACATATCACATCCTACACACCTCAAAGATATTCTCAGGCTAAAAACTATAACTGTTATTTTTAACATTCTCTCAAAATGGATTCATTAATGCAAAGCCAGGTAGAAGCAGCTAAAACATTAAAAAAAGAAAAAATATATATCACTAGAATCATGGTATGCCAAAGAGGGGTTTCATTGATAGCTGATTGAACCTTAATAAATACTACAAACTGTACGGTAGTAGTAGAAAGCAGAATTGTATAAAAAAGTGATGTAAAACACTTGCTTTAAGAAGAGTATGGAGCTGCATGTGGTCATGGTGGTTTACTGTAAGCATGCTATTTAGTGTTCACTAGTATCAGAATGTGCTTCTATTGGGAAAAGAAAAGAATAGCAATATTTCTTATTGATCAGTGTTTAAAAAGGAATAGTAAGAGGAAAACATTACTGTTGTCGATGCTAGTATTACCTTCTATTATGAATGGTATCGTAAGGCAGAATGGAGACACAAAAGTGCCACATCTCACAGGAGCAGAAACCCTCCTTTATTCGGCCCGCGTGGGTCAAATGTTTATATTTAGAGATAGGCACCTTAGACAGCTGATGGATAGGTCCAACTCACACACATTATGTGTTTTAAGTTTTAGAAATGAAGCCTTTTTGAGGAACCAAAATAATGGAAGATGTGTGATGAGAAAATACTCAAAATCAGAAATACTACCTCTATGGGTAAATAAGTCACGTGCTCCATGGTTTACATTTGTACTACAGTTTGTGAGTGCATTTCTAGCTCTCTACTAAATGTACATTTCTGTCTACCAAGTGTACTTTCTTCACTAGCAATATCTAACATTTCATAACATGTTTTTGGTGAGGAAAAAAAAAATATCGCTGAGAGTGTTAAACCCTTTAAAAAATCTTTTTCATTTGTTTTTTTCCTTTTTTTTTTTTTTTTTTTTTTTTTTTTTTTTTTACAGGCTTGTGGTGGCACTGATGTGATTTTGGAGTGGCTAACATGATATCAGTCCCATGCAGTCACTCAGTTCACACCTTGCAGATGACAAAAAAAAGGACTCATTGATCCTTCATTTAGAAAAAAAAGAAGAGAAAAAGAAAAATGACATGACAGACATCTTTCTCTCTCTTCATCTTTTCTCTAGTCCTCAGAGGCTGCTGACAGAGTCGCTGCTGTCCTTTATGGTCCTTTAATATCCTCACATAATGACTGAGCACTCTCCCATTTGTCCATACAGGCCTCATTGCCGTAACAGGCTCACAGGCAGAGAGCAGCTTCTGCTCGGGGAGAATACGTCTCTCTTCACAATGCCCTTCTCTCCATCAGTGTCATTTGTATGGGCCACTTGAGATGCTCATTTCAACTTTAAGGAAAAGTGTAGATTCTATAGGCCACAGGAGACAGGACTATCCAGATGCAAAACCTCTGTTTAGGACCATTATTGGGTTAATAATCATTTCACACAGCTGTTGACTTGCATGTGATGGCTGTGGTCTTCAGATATTCAACATCCGATGATTTGAAATCACAATCCACTTGAGTGGAGGCCAAAGCGGGGCCTCCAATAAAATAAAAGTTCTCTATCTTAGCCTAAAATTCACTGGTCGCTACTTTGGAGCTAAAGCTGAATTCAGACTAAAAAAGACACGGCTTGTTGGTTTTAAGCTCTTTCTCTAATCACAATCACAGCAGTGTGACAGTTTTCTTCCAAAACAAAAGACTGTGGTGAGGAATGCTAGGGTTCATGTTGTTAAATAACAAACAAACAAAAAAGAAAAAAACCATCACAGGCATCATTCACATGAACGCAACATTTAGAAGTGCAGGATGCATGAGTTATGCACACTGCCTGTAACCATAATACACACATATAAATGAGGAAAGCGAGTTTAGCCAATTTGTATTTTTAAATAATTGCTTTGTTTGCTTTACTTACTGATATCCTCTTTTTGTTGCCAGGTGATTAAGCTTGACTGAGTCAGCAAATACCAGAAATTTTAAAAGAAAAAATTAAAAAGGAGACTTTTAAGCTAAATTATGATACTTTGCTGTGTCTAAATTGTTTGACACTCACACAGGATAAAATAAATGTTTCTGGCATGTGAAGTAATGTCAATATGTACATTTGAAATAAAACATAAAAACCCCAAAATTATATTAAAAAAAAAAGGTGGGAAATAAACTACAAAAATATATACATACACATTATATATGCATATATGATGCATATATACACACATAATGCTATACATATATACGGTCTTTATATATACATTTACATATTACACACCAACGGTCATCTCATTTGTTGTTAGTCATGGTAACAGATGCTCTTTATCGCCCCCCTAGAGGGGTGAAATCTTGTATTTTTTTTCCTTCAGTTTTTCATAACTCTTATATTATTTTTGATTGGACAACTCTACTGAAAGGTTCTTATTTGTGTTGCTGTGTATAGCTGGGTGAGAAAAACGTCACTTGGAAAGGTAGAAAGAGTCGGTACTATCTCACAGGTGGGCAGGTCGCCAGCGGACAGAGGAGGGGTGAATTAAGAGGATTTAGGCTGACAGTGTGCACCCCTCAGGTCGAGCCCAGCAGATGAGTTGGGATATGGTGGACGGGGGTTGTGGGGAGGAAGTTGGCGGGCAGTGATTGAGTATGGCAGGGAAGAGGCTTGTTTTAGTTCCAGATCCGGAGAAAACTGTCCCAGGAGCCGGTGGCCACGGCCATGCCATCTTCTGTCACTCCTAAACAGCTCACTCTGTTGTCATGGCCCGCTAGCACACCTGGAGGTCGAGGAAAAAAACACATTTCTAGGATGAAACTTATGCTTCATATTAGAGTTGAATGATTAGTTGAGTCAATTAATCAACTGACAGGAAATAACTGCTAACTACTGTAAGCCTTAATCAATCAATCAATCAATCAATCAATCAATCAATTAATCATTTAAGAAATTTTTCAAGCACAAATGCCAAACATTCCCTAGTTTTAGTTGCTCAAATATGAGAATTTACAGATTGTCTTTGTTTTATGTGACAATCCTCAGGATTTCAGATAGTGTGATGCCTATCTTCATAATTTTCTGATATTTTAAAGACCTATAATCAACTTGTTAAGAAAGAAAATAGTCATCAGATTAATCAGTAATCAAAGTAGGTTTGTTGCAGCCAACTGAATAAACATTTCTCATCCCTGTTTTAGCCAGTTGCTTCCAATGAATTTAAAAAAATGACATGAGACACAGTTATTAACACAAGCTAAATTCTTCTTTAAGCCAAGAGAGTCTCCTCATAGCCGTCACCTAAAAATCTGAAAAACCCATACCAGACTTCAGACATCACTTACCTGCGCGTTCGCCTTTCAGAGTGTCCCACACGTTGCAGTTAAAGTCATCGTAGCCAGCCAGGAGCAGGCGGCCGCTCTTGGAGAAAGCCACAGAAGTGATACCGCAGATGATGTTGTCATGGCTGTACATCATCAGCTCCTGATCGGCACGCAGGTCAAACAGCCTGCAGGTGGCGTCATCTGAGCCTGTGCCAAAGGCATTCCCATTGGGGAAAAACTGCAGGAGGAAAATTTAAATCAAGCAGAGGGAAAGTGTTGTTAAACCATTATATTGTGTTTTTGAGGCACAGGGGTGATTCCTCTGGGGAGACGTTTTCTTTAAAGAGGCTACTTGTTTTTCCTAGAACCTTACAGTCCATCCAAAGGCCACAAAAGTGTCGTGACTTAGATGGTGACCTGCTTTAAAGGACCGCTATGACATATAGAGTAATATTTCCATTAGCGGAATGACAAAGACAATTATATAGCTAAATGAAATACATTAAATGCTGCCACATATCTCCTGATTTAGATGAGTAATATTAGCACACTAAGCAAACAAAACAACCCTATCGATGAGCCTTCTCACATCAGCTGACATCTAAGCACCTAATCAGTCAGAATTCATAAAGTCTTCAACATAAAGTGCAAGTCTTTGAAATTAAAGGTTTCCAGAATATTACCACTGTCAGATGAAAACCTCTAACCCCCTCAACAATATTTTTCAGTTTAGAAAAAAACTACCTGCTTTTTTAAATTATGTCATTCATTTAGAAATGGTAATGTTTTGGGATTTATTCTCTGCAATTTAATTTGTGTTAAATATTTTTGTTATTCTTTATAACTTATTAATGAAATACAATTAAAAATTACACTATACCATGTTTGTTTTAGTTTTTTTCATTAAAAGCAGAGGAATTATCCATTTTATTTGCAGGCCTGAGTGACCGGTATAGAAATAAATACAGGACGAACTGAGAAGTAGTTAGCATGAGTAATGATTGTCTTAGAAGTCTGGGACCCAGAAATGAAAACCCAGTACAAACGGATATAGAAAAAAAAAACAAAATCAGTCCTTCACCCTCCACCTTTCTGCAGTATGTTTGTGATTTAAAGTCCAGCACTCACGGTGACGGCGTTGATGTCGGACACGTGGCCGGTGAAGGATTGCCTGCACATGCCATCACGGATGTCCCACAGCTTGGAGGTGGCATCACAGGCTCCTGACACGAAGGTTTTGAAGTCAGGGCTCAGAGACAAACTCATCACATCGCCTGTGTGGCCAGTGAAGGAGGTGGCCTGCTGGCCTGTCTCTATGTCCCACAATGCACTGCAAGGAAGCAAGTTTTGGTTTGGAATGAGTAATGAAAGTGTAACCTGACTTATTATGAAGGCACAGCTGGGAAGTATACAGCACAGGAAGATTTTGTGTATGAAAGACAATAAGTGCTTTTACACAAGCTGCCACACTGACCTAGTATTAACACAAATGAGAGAAAACCCTCACATATTAGCTTGTTAGTTGCCATGTGCCTCTACTCCCACATACTAGAAATATGGAGAATGAGGAGTAAGAGGATGGATATTGAAGAGAAACTCCTGACTTTTGTACATAATGTGGAGGAACATCTTCAGTTTACTGTGTAGCATGGAAACAAGAATATCAATGGAATATTTTCTACCATGTAAACAGCCTAGGTCTTTAAGTCAAGAGAGCACAGAGTTGTTTGCTCACCAGGTGGTGTCTCCAGAGCTGGTCAGTATCTGGTTGTCATCCAAGAAACGACAGCAGGACAAATAACCTGCAGATAAACAGAGGTTCCATATCAGATAAGGAGAGCTCCCTTCTGCTTTGTCAGTTTCCCTTAGGCACTTACCACGTAACCGAGGCCTGTAGTGACTGAATTTCTACGGCTGTGCCAGCAGTGGGTGTGGTAAGTGGTTAAGTAGTTATGTCCACCCAAATAAAGATGAGTTGGGCTTGTATTTTCAAAACATTGGTTCCAATAGATATGTTCACCCAGCATTGTAGCTGCCCAAAAAAAAAGCCACACTGGGGTAGAAAAATTCCCTCCACCTACAAGGATGTGCAGGCTCTAGAGTTGCATTAGCATAGTGGTATAGCTATAGTGAAGGATACAATTTGTACTTTCTCCACAGGCTGGCAAAGTAGGAAGATTCTACCTTCCATTTCTGAAATGGAATTTCTATATTTCATGCTAACACAAAAAAAATTAACTATTCATGCAGATGTTTACACAAGGATACATACTGTAAATAAGCTGATGCACAGGTATGAGATCCAGTGGAAACTAACAACAGTTTGTCTTTAGTTTTCCATTGTCTCACTTGTTGATTTAATCAGCCAACTTATACATGACATCACCAATCTAAAAAGCCAGTAAGGAATATGTGTGTCAAAGGTACAGTATTTGATAAATCAGGCATGATGGAGGGCTGTCCTCAGGTCGTGCTATGATAAAAATGTACAGTCCCTTTAGTTAATTATCAGAGCATTTGTCTCTGTTTACATGGAGCAACAAATTGACATGCTTATCATTCTTTAACGTGTATTACAGAGTGTCTGCATACACGGACTCTATGGAAACAAAGTAGACAAACATAAAAATATAAAAATATAAATAAGCAACGTGTCTAGGTTAAGGGTTCTCTTAAGTCTTCTTTTATTTTTCTTATTCTGTGGCCGGCCCTGCACCTACCTGTGTGTCCAGGTAGCTCTCGGGTGACGCGCACATTGCCTTCGCGGGTCTTCAGGCTGTATATGGAGCAGATGTTGTCCAGGCCTCCGCAGGCCACATAGTTCCCAGAGGGGGCGTAGGCGCACGTCATCACCCAGGAAGAGCGCAGTGGAATGGCATGCATCTGAGGTCAAGGAGAATCAGAGACAGCTTTTCATTAAATACATTAATGGAAATAATGTTGAGCTTTAAGGCTAATTAAGATTAAAGGTTATCAGGTTGAGGTCAATTAGTGGGTTTCAATTCAAAATGCTGTGTGGAACTTTTTAAGTCATCAGCTGACAAAATTCTGCCACTTCCTCTGTACATAAAAAAATAAAGGATGCATTATTTCATTTGTCTGGGTGGAATTGTTGCAAAATATGTCAATAACCAATGTGTCACAGATGATGCACAACTTAACATTAACAAGACAGTCTGGGGAGGTCTGTTTCTCCACTTTAGATGTCAAAGCATTGGTATGAGCAGAATCTCCAATTCTCCCGTTAGTTTAGTTATAGAGGTTCAGATGGTGTAGTTGCTAAATAAAAAAGATAAGGCTAGAGAGAACTGTAGGAACTGATTTTGTAATCAACAGCTACATATTTTCTTTTTAAATAATTATCTCATTATTTCTGGGTGATAAGAAAAATCTGAATTTGCCTAGCAATAAGGCTGAGTGATATTCTTAGTGTTTTGGAACCCATGCATTAAAAAGACTATTCTCTACATACAGCCAGTAACTTTAGCTATTTTAATTCTTTATTAGATAAAGAACATGGTTTTAATATAGCTGTAACTGTACATATTATATATTCTGCTGTTGATTGTCAGTGATCTCACCTTATTTGTTGTGTAGCTGTCCCAAATGATTAGCTTTCCATCTTGTGAGGCACTGACAAGTAACCTGGAAACAAGTTAAGAAAAGCAGCATGAAAGTAGGCTCACACGTTGAAAAAACCCACATAATCTAAGGGACATGCACCTGGTTCATTAAAAGCAATGAGAGCCAGCCACCTTACAGACTACTGTGCTACACTGTCTGAATGACCACAAGGTGCTCTGTCAAAAAGCATTCAGCTCTTAAGTGAGCTCCCTACTCCTCTCTCCCAGGGCTCATTTCCCTCCATCTTCCCTCTTTCTCCCTCTCCTGGTGAAAGTCTCCTCGTCCAGGGAAGCCACTTTTAATGTCCCACTCCATGTAATATTCATTATGGCGGTTATATAAAAGTCCCTGCCGTCGGGTGGGAGGTGGAAGCCTGAGGGGTTGGGAAAGCACTAGAAACAAGCTGAGCAAGAAGGGACAGCAAGGAAAGAGAAGACAGAAGAAGATGAATTCGGAACAGGGAGAACAGAGTGAGAGTTGAAGGTGGTACAGATGCAGAAACAGCTGGAACCCTTGCTCCCATCCTGACTGCGTGTTTTTACCTCTCCAGGGACAGGAAGTAGGTTGATGGTGCTACACTACAATCAAGAGGAGGGTCATCAAGCTCAAATGTCAGTTACTGTATACAAAATAAACACTGGTGTCCTGCAGGGTCACCCAGAGGGTGCTAGGCACACACATGAGCACATTCACACCAACACGCACACACCTAACAGGGTGATCTGGATTGAACAGTATATGAATAATCAGCTACAATAAACATAACTTAGACAAAAACACAGGTTTTAGTGGTGAAAACTAATTTGCCTAGAAAGGACAGAAGTGTGTGATCTATGTCCTCTAAAAATCCTATCTGCAAAAACCTCCATAGCTACATCATCTTCAAATTTCCTCTTTTTCCTAAAGGATTAGTGCACTGCATGCATACTAAGGGGAAAATACAATATTGACTAATAACTCAGTGCTCATACTTGAAGCAAACCGTTAAAAAGGCAGTTTGTAAGTTTAAATTTAGTGACAACTCATTGTGTGCAGCCACAGATGCTTGCCATGTGGACACGGAGGACTTTTACTCATTGATTTAATTTGAATCATCATAACACTTGGGAAATGGAAAAGTTTTAGCTCTTACAAACTGCATCTTTAAGAAAATATTACATAAGCTGTGGTGGCTGCCCGTCTCTGTGCCTTGTGAATATCATTACTGTGCTCATAGTGAGGGCGTAAATAGTGATAGCACTTAGACGGATGCACAGTAGTAGTGGAGGTGGCAGTAGTGACAATCATTTATGGTGGTATTAGTCATATTAGTAGAATAATAGTAGTAGTAGTAGTAGTGGTAGTAGTAGTAGTAGTAGTGGTGGTAGCAGTAGAAGTGGTACTAGTAGTAGTATAGCCCCACACCTGGGACTGCCGTCACTGCCCCAGTGCATTGCATTGAGAGACAGATGAACAGAGAGAAAGATCAAGAGTGGCACACACATATTAAACAGAGAGAAAGAAAACACCAATGATACAACACCAGTTGTGAACCCCTAAATCATAATTTGTTATTCCAGTCTATATTAGCACTAATAGCTGCCGTAACTGCAGTGGTGCTTTACTGCGCAGCCCAGATATTGATAGTCAATTTGTAGTGGTATTACTTAGTATTGGTTCTTGTATATAATAATGTAATTATTAATAATGCAATTAAGGCAAAGACAGAGATTGACCCAATACCAGACTGTCAAATTTTCACTGTTAAATTCCTGTACTCGGGCTGAGGGTGTGTCCATGTTTAGCTGGAATGAAAACCTGCAGACTGTCCTTGGTGGCACTTTATTGCCCTGGCATACATCTTGACAGTTATAGTTGTAGTGTTAACAGTCGTCATACTGTCGCTGGCAGTCTAGAAATTCAACAGTCTGCTAGTCATGCCAGAAATTAAAACTGGATCAGGGGAAAAATGACCATCATACAATTCTCATACAATTCTTATGAAATCTGAAAAGAAATTGGGCAAATTGTGATGATGATGATGATTATTATTATTGTACATCTTAATCTATTAGCATTTTTGTGACTCTTGTCCACTGCAGGCCACAGTAGATAATTTATGAGAGCTACAATGCAGATATAATTTTGCAGCAGAAAACGCCACGTAGCCAGCAGGTGAAAACAGCAAACCTATCCTAACTATTGATTTAAAAACAAGAAAATAATGAAGAAATAATTAATGATAATAAAACGAAGAAAACAGAGTCAGAGTGTGTAAAACTACAGCAGTCACTTCTTTAAGGACTCCCAAAAATGAGAAAGTTCAATGTTATCTCAAAGTGCAACCCATCTATTATTCAACTAACTTGTTAAATTGCAGAAATAATTCTGAAATTACAACAAAATAAAATAACAAATAAAAACTTTTATATCCTGCTCGAAGCTAATAATTTTGTTGTTTGTAGAATAACTACACTACCTTGAGTCACTTCCCCAGTGCATTGCATAGATCTTGGCCAGGTGGCCCCTGAGAGTGCGTCGTGTCCGCATCTGTATCCGGCCCACTGAGTCCAGACCAGCTGTGATCTGCCAAAACACAAGAAGAAGCATCAGCGGCGACACTTGAGGCCCATACACACTTATCACTGGGCACTAGCTGAGACTGCAATAACAGGCCACTCAGAAATGAACAGTGATGAATAATAGTCGAAGTTATACTACTGTATAATGGCTGTAGAATACTAGACATTAGAAATATTTCTAATGTCCATTTTGACCATAGAACTGAACAGACTATAACATAAGTTTACAGGTCAAAGCTTAACTCTGTATAGTGTCTTGCCTTGTGAATATCTGCAAGTTCATGTGTCACTTCACTTATGTTATATAGAACTCTCCTTCTTTCCCATGGTTTAGGCCATTTACAGCAACTTTTAAGGTCTTCAGCACTCCCTGTGTTGCTGTCATGCAAACTTGTACAAGGCACAGGAAATAAAACTTTTAATGATTTACTAAGTGATATGAATGTGAAGAGGAAGTCTCTTACCTGTGACAGAGTGGAGTCACTGCAGGCTTTCCTGGCATCCTGCAACAAAACGAAAACCTTAATGATCATGTTGACCAGGGACAAATTTCAGATTATTCATTTAGTGGATAGCTTAACGTCCCACATGATTACTACACAAACATACAAAATGAAGGAAAAATACTTACTTAAAAAAAGAAATGACAAAAACTGCTTTTAAAAAGTGTTGTAACATGTGCAATAAGTTATTCCCAGTCACAGAAACTGAGTATCTCAGTGATCACAGAATAATCACACAGCAGCGGCTGACATTTATAGATCAATTACTAGAATCCAATTTCTGCACGAGAATGGAGGTGGCTGATTGACAAGTTATATGCCAAGTGCGTCACTGTCTCATCTGAAACTGTGTGAGTCACAGCCTGCAGTGAACAGACAGTGGCACATGTGTGATGTACACACTCATGTACAACACACACAAACAGACACACGTTAACGTAAACAAACTCAATGCACACAATGTTGCCGTACCCGGATCTGATTGCGTAGTTGCTCGGCTTCCTGCCGCAACTGTTCCAGCTCGCTCATTGTCCCTCTGTGATGTGTTCAGGCCACACTCTGCTCCAAATACTGACTGGGCTGGGAAAACACACGTGCCTACACGCGTGCACACGCACACACACAAACAGACACACACAGACACACAGACACACACACACACACACCCACACACACACTCACTCACACACTCACTCACACACTCACTCACACACTCACTCACTCACACACCCACACGTGCTTTACCAGCTGACACCTGCAAGACAGAGAGACAGAAATACTATAAGTTCAGGAGGCGGACGGAGAATGAAGGATGGGAACACTTCCATCAGACAAACATAGGTATCCTGTTTGGGTTCAAACCAAAGAAGAGGGTGCTGCAAAGAGTGGGGAAGGGTGGGGCTGGGTGGGGGCCTGGAGGGTGGCCTGGCTCTTCAAACACCCCCAGTCTGGTTCAAAAGGCCATCTGAGCTAGGCTCTGACCTTTCCTGACTCAATCAGCCTTTTGTGTTGTTGAACTGCTCTGTTTGCTCGAACCAGCCCAAAGAGCCCTGAACATATGTGTGTTTGTGGGTTGTGTACTGCTGGCAGAGTGGTTTATTAGACTATATGTCCGTGTGAGAAAGAGATAATATGTGCATGTATTTATCTATGAGTGTATAAATTATAAGAGCATTTATTTGAATGCATGTCTGGGCTAAGTGTGTCAGATTCAGCATCTGTTTGTATATGTATGTATGTATATATGTGTGTGTGTGTGTGTGTGTGTGTGTGTGTGTGTGTGTGTGTGTGTGTGTGTGTGTGTGTGTGCGTAAGTTGCCACTACCTTTACCTTAGGGAGGCTGAATGTGGGTCACAAAGCACTTAGACACTCCTCAGAAATGTTTGGACCGCACCCCCCTCCCATTTTCCAGGCTGTTTTACAGTCTGCTGTCCAGAAGTCTAACCCTCCGAGATTAAATTTTCAGTTCCATTTTCTATAATTCAACAATTAGGCCGAGTCCAGCCCTTCCTCTCCACAGGAAATCATGTTAATGTAAAGAGGAGGATGCTTGTGCTTTATCTTCATTTTTGCAGAGGCTTTAAAACCACTGGGGCCCAGTTACTTATTCACCACGAAGGAAAATCCTGTCATTTTACAAATAGCAAATAATTAACTAAGACAGTAATGTGATGTTCATGCTGCTAAGATTGCCTCTTAACATACTACGCATTTGTCTGTGTAAAAGGCTGCTCTTTTAGATTCCCGGTTCCCTTGGTTTTGGCCATTGTGCCTCTGCTCCTCAGACACAAGAGAGGATGTATTGAACTGCTCATTGTGGACTCTTGTCTCAGGAGGTCTTCGACAGTAACGAGACATCAGGGACAGCAAGCGTTGCAATGCTTTCAGCTGCCCAGGAGTGACGTCACCCTCTCCTCCGGTTGACGCAACCCCCCTGAAGAGAGGCTCTCAGCATCAGCTCGCCTATGATGTGGTACTGCTCTTTGACAGCCATGGATCCATTGCACTGTACGCCTCTGAAATCTGCCACGTCACAAAGAGCGCCTTGTGGACTACCAAAACACTTGAAATGACCTTCTATACTCAGCTAAATATTTTCGATCGATTTTTTCAGCCCCAGGCTTACGTCGTGAAATGCAACGGCGCACACAAGAGACATGAGGTGGAAAATAACGCAGGTATGATGGAGGATGATGCTGAAAAACTAGATGCATAAGGGGCTTTCCCATCAGTGTGGATAAAACTGACAGCCCTGATTTTAGGGTGAGACATGACTGCCACATGGATTGTCCTGCTCACATTTGGATACTAAAAATTAGTCACTTAGAAAACCAAAATAGGCCGCTCAAAACTGCTATTGTAATGAACTACAAAGCAACCCTATCCAAAAGAAACTAATACGGATAAATGGTCCCTGCTAAGATTGTCTTTAACAATTCATAGTCATAAACCTCAGTGCCTGTGTGTGTGTGTGTGTGTGTGTGTGTGTATGTCTTTTCTCCAGCTGTGTGACTTGAGTCATGCAGCCAAACAGCCAGCCAGGCCAACGCAGGCCCAGAGCAAGGCACAGCATTGGGGGCGACAAAGGCGGAGCTGTGTGCTGGAGCTGCCCATTGTTTAGTATGTGGCTGCCAGCTACAGTATAGTGCTGCTTGGCACCACCACAGTTGTGTCTCTGAGACTGGCCACTGGAGACTACAACTGCTCCTGCTCTGCCCTACTGACGCAAACCAACCAACCAACCAACCAACCAACCAACCAACCAACCAACCAACCAATTAACCCTGATGCCGCCAGCAAGAGACCAATGAGTCTGAAATTGGACCAAACAGCTGTCACCTGCATCAAACTACTGTGTACACATAATTCTCAAACAGACATAGATAGGATCTTAATCACCTGTTTGTATAAGAACATCTGTCTACTCCAGTTTCACTTCATGTCTGTGTTGCGTTGGCAAAGTCCGACATGCCAGAGAAGCTTATACATGACCCATTACACATAGCTGTGGTTATCTGAAGTACCCATACTGTCCTTAGTTCAATAATTCATCACTCATATGTGAGGAGTTATAGCACCATCCTCAAACTTAAAATATAATCAGTGATGACTATGTTATAGCACTCATCAAAACAGTTTACAAAGTGCTTCATGTTAGACAATAACATTTAACTATGACACAACAGAAGATATTTTTTAAAATTTGCCAGAATAATCATCTTATTGAGCACACATATAAATTTGAAAGGTTTGAAATGTGTATTTGACTGGCAGTTGATTAATTGATTAGTTAATAATAGCAAAGAAAAAATCTAAACAAAAATTCAAAGCTTCCAGCATCCAAACATGTCAATATCAGTGGGTTTTTCCAACTTTATGTTATTGTAAACTGAGTGCTGCTCGACAATTTGAAGATGTCACCTCAGGCTCTGGGAAATAGCAATGGACACATCAAGTTGTAACACTTCATCTCTAACATATTATAGACCAAACAATTAATGGAATAATAATGGTTAATTGTAACCCTTATCTTCTTTTTGTTTTTTTTTGTTTTTTTTTAAACAATTTTTATGTAATAAGTTTACACACTGTTTTTACATCTGGTTCAGCTGTCAACATGATATTAGCTGCTGTTGCACATCTACATTATCAAGTTTTAATCCAGGCTAGCGATGACCATAAAACTAATTGTTTATCTTGTGTGAGACATTGGCATGCAAACTTTCACTTTCAGTTTTATACCCACACACAAACAGAGAGAAAGAGAGACATGCAGAGAGATCTCCTTATTCTTCACCTTCTCCACAGTAAAGTCATTGTCAATCTTAATTCACTATGGTCTCAGGTTCACATAATAGAGCTTGGTCATTATATATTTGTGACAGGAGACACTGTCTATTCAGTGTTTGTTCCCACTGATTCAGTTCGTGTTGAGCAGGAAATATACAGTTACATGGCAGTAAGCACTGCAAGAGAACTTCTTAGGTCCAGGAGCCAATTATAATGTTTCAATTTGTCAAAACTGGAGGTGGTTCACATCCCAATAAAACATGAATGGAATTATATAACAAATACTCACATATATATTGTACTTTGTTTGATCAGTGAGACCTTCTGCTCCCTCTGGGTAACATACAGTAGAAAGTCAGGCACATCTGCCTCAATCATGAACAAATACTGGTGAACACAGCAGCAGGAGGTGCAGGCAGTGCAGCTGCACCCAGAGCCACAGGGGCCCAACAACATCAAATGGTCAGGAAGTTAAGGAATTAACATTATGAAATGCCAGGTCTGAACAAATTCTTGCAACATGGCCCACTGTGAGTGCTTTATATCATTGTTATGCAGATTTACAGTAAGATTTTAAGATTTATCATCATTATCAAAATCATAGTCTATAAGTTGGACATAAGTGTATTTGCTATAAATTTCATTCATACAATGCATATATACATACATTTTGCTCCCTTGTAATATATTTTGATGACTTGACCATTTGCCTGATTTAGACCAACTCTGTGCTCAAACAGCACAAGGTGGTGAATTTCCAATATATATATACAATCTAAAGGCACAGGTCCTATCAGCATTGATTTCTTTACGTTTTTACTTTACTTCCTCATTAACTGTATGCAATTTTAAGTTATGATAACCACTGGTGCAAGATGCAAAAGCTGCTTAGTTATTCATGAGATTATCAAGTTTGAAATTTGTTTAATATGTTTTAAAACAAAAACTATATATATATATAACAATACACCTGATGCTCCTTTTGCAGTTTCTATTTAAGAGCTTATTTCAAGCACTCATGCACAGAAAACGAGTAGGAAACTCACAACAGTATTTTGATGTGTTAAAGTGAAAACTGGATGTAGAAAGAGCAGCTCAACCTGGTGTAAACTTGCTCAGGTGACCCAATGACTATTCCAAACATCCAGAGAATGGAGGAAATACCTGGTGAGATTCCAGTAAGGTGAAAGTGTACATATCGTCCTTGTGTTTGGCTGACACGTGTACAAATCATATCCTTTTTGTGTCATGAATTGCAACAGCAAATTATTAACTGAAAAAAGGGTTGAATCATTATTACACTCATTAAACTGACAGGATCACAGCGAATGAATGTGTGATGACTGTATGACCTACTCTTGTCACAGGTTCTACCCCACCTGCACCAGACACTTACAGAATTACACATAATGTAGTCACACATAATTTCTCATCAAAACTACAAGAACCTAATTAGACTGGGCCTGTTTGGACGAAACTGGATCTAAGTGATATCCATAATCTGATGCCAGATGATCCCCTTACGTGAATGTTCGAGATTTCCTGCTAGTATCTAATAGTTGTTGTGTTGTTGTTACCAAAGGTTATTTCAACTGAGGTGTGGTAGGTCTGCTAATGTACAGCTGTACAACTAGGATCTTGAAAATGTAGACCAGGGAGATGCAGTACAGTGTGGTGTTGGGCTATACAGATGAAATCAGCATCATGCTATTAAAAAGAATATCTATTCTATAAATCAATACATACACTGTCGCATTACATTGATAGGTGTTTATATTATTTTGTCCACCCCATTTATATCAGTGGTCGGTATGCTGAATAACAGAAACATCTATTTGTGTAATGTAACACAGTTCAACATAAACTACAGTTGAATCAACACATCTCTTTGACAACAAAAACTGAACAGTATAATTTCCATGAAGGTAAGATTTATTGCAATAAATTGTGGGTTGTAGGTGTACCTAATAATCTGCCCACTGAGGGTATATCACAATATGGCAAATGTATGTAAAATCACCTGAAAAGATTCCACTTGATATTTAATGCAGTTAACTGCACTTCGGCTCTCAGTGTTGTAGCATGATTCAAAATAACACAATTTTGCAATATGGTCCATGATATGATCCTATCATCACATTACGATTGAGTTGAAAGTCAATAAATTCTAATATTAATACAGTGACGATATTATCTCACAAGTCTTACAGCACGAAAATATTATAATAAAGGTTTATATTTTTTTAGACATCAGCTTATTGTGAAATATTTTAAATGTTGTCTTGTGTAAATGTTGTTTTCAATTATCAAAATCGCTGCCAATTAATTTTCTTTCAATCAACTAATCGATTAATCGACTAGTCAGTTGAGCTTTACAGGCTGTATCATAGCTAAGTGATAAAACCGTATTTGACTATTCTAAATGAGCAGTGCATTTTATCTGCTTACTCATCCTGATAGGACTGGCACTAACGATTATTTTCATTATTGATTAATTTTTTTAATAGTCGTTTATTCTATGAAACCAACATCAAAAAATTTTTCAAAATCTTTGCTGAGCTGAAGGTGATGTCTTCAAGTGTTTTGTTTTGTCCAAAAATCCCAAAATACTCATTTTACAATGAATGTTTTGAGAAGCATATTGAAAAAAGACAATTAGTCTACTGTGAAAACTGTTGCACATTACATTTCTGTTGTTTGACTACTCAATAAATCGACTAATGTTTTGGCTCTACATCAAACCCACTTTATTAATATAGATTGTTTTAATCAAATTAAAGGGTGGATGATTCCCCCTTTAATTACATACGTTAACATACGTGATTAACTTTTATAAAATGTAACTACATACTATATATTCTGTACCAACATCAACCTACTGTCCTGACTTATTTACTGACTGTCAACAACAGCCAAGACAGGAAGCAATCAGCTCCATCAGTATGGAGACACACACACTCTGTATGCAATTAACATGTCATAAAAGTCTTTATGAATTGATGTGAGTCGACAGAAATTTCTCATACAAGCAACAAATTGCATGAGCCGCCGTCACGCAACCAGTTGCCGCTCGAATGAAGGCGGACTGTCCATGTATATTTAATGGAAAAGAAAAAACGGCTATGCGGGGTATCGTGCAACCACAAATGAGAAAACTGGTGTATGAAATGGGACGAGATGAATATGTGTCTACTAGTAAAAAGGTTTTGCCCCTATAGTTCCGCCTGAGAGTCATTTGACAGCCAGTAAAAGGCCGCGTTTGGACGGCAGCAGTGAATTTTCACCAGCTTGGCTTAAAGGAAAAAAACAGCACTGAGGCAATAGTAGATTGTGAACAGTTATGTCAAGAGCTACACTGCTGCTCAGAGCACCGGTAATATTTCAAACTCACTGACATTTCTACATCTCACTCTCGGTGACATAAAACAAAACAATCTCGCTGTGAGCCAAGTAGGAAACAAGTCTAAAAGTCACCAAAAAATATCAAGACAAGACTACACGTCCTTACCTGAAACAGGCTTTTTGGCTCTTTTCGTCCTTCCAATACGAGTCACACCGATCTGTTTTCACACGACAACCATGGTCCCAGCTGTGAGAGAAATCCCAAAAGGCTCTGTGTTAACTTTGAGACAATTTAATCGGTTTAAAGGGTCAGAAACGAACGCAACTCGGGTCAGATTTGACTAAAATTTTCACCAAGCAAGCTAATCACCACACCCATGAAAGTGGGAACATGGCAACAGCCTACGCTGAGGGGTGCACGGTGGTGAGTAGGTTGATATTCTCTATTTAATAACCAACAAAGCAGTTATAAAAATATACAATTCTTGCTAAATCAGTTTTTTTATTTAAGTCAGCAGTCTAAAGCACTCGGTAGTAGCATTTCTTTCAGCTTGGGAAAATGTATTAAACTGGTTGCTTAACCTACGGGCAGAATGGTATCGTCTGTCAGCCCCCTCAACAAAAAGGAACCGAATGGGATACAGGAAACAAACGCTAGACCTGTACAGTCTGTAGTGGTTGTAGTGATTCAAATGGACCTCACCTCTGTTTGCAAAACCAGATTTAGGTCAAAACTCCACTCTTTCATTTGTTCAAATACCAATACAGTGAATTAACTAGAAGAGCCGTGAAACTACAGTGTTAGTATTATTAAGCTGGAGGTGAGGAAAGTGCAGTATTTCTTTGTTTGCTCTATGAATGTAATCTGTTGGCAATTGTGACTTTAGTTTGTGACTTTATGACCTCATCTGAGGTGTGGTACAGGTTTGTTAACATAAAGCGATACACTTTTCAGTTACATTTGATTTAGATTCATAGATTTTGAGGACTACAGTCCAAAGCGACAGTCCAAAACCCAAATTTACAAGGATATAAAAGAGAAAAGCAGCAAATCCTCACACTGGAGAATCTGACACTATTCACTTAAACAATTTATCAAAATTGTTGCTGATTAATTTTCTTTTGATCAACTAGCCTAATCGATGAATCAATTTTGTATTAGCAATTGTGACTTTCCTCAAAAATCTGAGGATTTCTCTGCTATTCTTTGTTTTATATCAGTGTAAATTCAGTAGCTGTGGGTTTTGGACTGTTGACAAGTAATTTAAAGACGCCACCTTGGGCACCGTGATGGGAATTTTTCACTATTTTATGAGATTTTATAGACTAAATGATTATTCTGTAAATTGATCAAATAATCAGAAGATTAATAAATTAAGAAATTGCTCACTAGTTAGCAGGCATAATACTTATAATAAATTACCTTAATGTGCCAAGTGACATGAAGACAATGGAAATTACCACAGAAATATTTTTGTTGCTGTTGCAACACTCAGGTTACCGTAAATCATATCAGTGACTAGAATACAGAACAGGAAAGATAAATGCGTAACTACTTAAAAACTACCCAAAATCCAAATTAAAAGGTCTGAAGAGTTTAGATTGTGCCAGGAGACAGCTGTGCCAAGTCTCACCCCGGCACACCACGGTTGGCTCATTGATAAGGATCTCTCTCCATTAGGACAGGATGAATTTTTAATGGGGCCAATGAAAGGGAGCAATGGGATAGGCTTTTCCATATCTCTGCACGAGCCATAATCAATGGAGGGTAGATGAAAGTTGCTGGGCCCTTGGTTTCCTTTCGGAGTGGCATGGGGTCAGATTAAGTCTAACTGAATTCAGACACACAGCAGTAGTTTAGGTGTGTCAGACCAATTTCCCCCTAAACAAATTATGAGGATTAGCATTAACATGATAGCAGAGACATACAGTGTGTTGTGATTGGTTTGTCATTAGTGCAGGGATTAATTTTTTTTTTTTTTTGTCTTTTAGGAAGATCATTATTGCAGCCTGGAAGTAGGCTATTATTA
This sequence comes from Seriola lalandi dorsalis, assembly GCF_002814215.2. Taxonomy (NCBI): domain Eukaryota; kingdom Metazoa; phylum Chordata; class Actinopteri; order Carangiformes; family Carangidae; genus Seriola; species Seriola lalandi. The sequence continues at coordinate 1,210,026 of NW_019522683.1, read as the reverse complement.
AAAAATAATACATCATTCATACAATATGTGTTATTCATATTTTCATTGACGGTTTTTCCAAAATGAGAAATAGTCATATTTCTACTGTAATACAATTCACTGGAATTGTTATCATGACAGAATACACTGCACACGACTGAATATTCTCACAATTTAGAGAAATTGGATGACACATGCCAAATCACAATTTCAAATCTGCCCCTGTATCAGAGACAAATAGTCATTACATCCTCACAGTAATCATGACATCTGAAAGGTTTACTGTTATTTTTAAATGTGTATGAACAATAATACATTGACAGGTTTTTGCCATAGCTTGTTTTAAAGATGACATAATCCTGAGGCAGCCAAAGCTTTTTGTCATGTCATGTCCGAAGCTGCTCAACAGATTTATCTTTGCTCAAGGTATCATTAAACTGCAATGTAACTACAGTTCAACTCATACACCGTGTTTTAGTAAAGTCAGTTCATTACTGTAATATTTTTAGCTTTTTGTGGACCTGAGATTGATTGTACAGGGAAATTTACAAAAGAACTACATAAGAAGGAGTTTGCTCTCTGCCTCTGGTGAACAAAATGACTGAATTCATTAGCCAGCTGAGAGAGTCAGGGTGTCCAAAAGCACATCCTTGGCCAATCAGGTCCCTTGGCCCATTGCTTGGCAACCAAAAGGGAGGGAGGGAGAAAATTGACACTGTAAAAATAGCACATCAATAGGCTGGTGTCTGAAAAAAAAGAAAGACACACATGTTGGTGAGGCTATAAATAGCCCCATGGAGCATGGAACAGGTATCATGTACAGTATTTCAACTGAATTGTTGCCCACAAATGAGACATATTATTTGCATGGATGCAAATTCAGCATGGGCAGTGCACAAGTAATGGAACTCAAAGCGCAGTAACAGTCATGCAGCTGAAAGAAATCATTTGAATGTGAGGGTGGTTTAGGGCCAACGAGGAATAACACAGTAAAAATCATCCCGTAACTAACAACAGGTTTGCACAAGTTTTCCTCATCCTACTGTTTGCCATCTAACGTTTTGCATGTATTCAAAATTACTACAAGGCTCTGCTTCACTAGTACATTTGAATGTACTACAATAATCAGTAATGTACACGGAGGAGGTTTGCATGCCAGAGGGAATTTAGGGTTTAATGGCATACATGAATAACTTGGAAGATATTTGATCTTTTCATTTTATCACATAATTATATCTGCATTTTGTTTAGAGGCATTACGATGAGCTGCATGTCCTCATTATCTCATCGCTACAATGTGACATTGTTAAAATGGGTGGCACTCGTGTTTCTTTTGTGTAACAGAGGAGTAGAGCAAAAACGTGGCCAAAAATAGACCTATCATGTCCAATTCAGTTTCACAGGACTGCTCAAAAATGAGCTCAATACGTGGGTGATCAAATCAAGTGGAGATAATGGGACATCAATCTGAAGCAGCTTTTCAATGCCTATTTATATCCGCACGTTCCCATTTTTTTGCCCACATGTGGCGACGCGCCCTGACGACCTCCATGTAATACTTCCACTGTATCAAAGGCAATTAAAAGGTGTAGCAACAGTAGAACCTTAAAAGGCTTTATCAGGGCCGTCTTATCCACCAGACATCTCCCGGGGAGGCTGGCCGTTGCCAGGGTAACCCTCACAAATGGCAACTGACGTCAAGAAGGTAGGAGAAATACCAGGGAGAGCCAGAGCTGCTATGCATAATGGATTATTGAAAAAAGGGCCCTCTTGAAGAGTGCAAAGTGACTTAAAATATGCGTGCCTTGCTGGGCTTGCTACCACTTCTCTCTCTCTCTCTCTCTTTCTCTCTCTGTGTGTGATGAGGAAAATAGATGTTGACAGTTTCAGGGTTTTACTTGCTGACTGGCACAGCTTGGGCTTGGCCGGCCCAACTGAAATTATCCATCTTGAGTCAAACACTGCTGATGAACTATCTCTCCCTTGGATGCATTTTACCAGATCGGGAAATTCTGCATCATTTTTGTGCTGCTTACAACAGAAGTCCCTTTTTTTCTAAGGTGGAATATGTGCTCTCGTGTATGGATGTGAACACATTGCAGATACAGTATTCTGTGTATGTGTCCCAAAAGAAAATCTAATGCTAAAATCAGAAAGTGTGGCTGCCTGCACTGTATGTTACCCGATCGAAACCAAAGAAAAAAGATCCCCATCCAGAGCAGATCCTTTATCGGTCACATAACAAGGATCCGCAGTGACATTCATGCATATAGTTCTAAGAAGCGATCACTTCAGGTCATGGTTAAGTCCAGAGCCTAACTACCAGCAGTTTACTCTGTCCCTGTGTCAGGTTCTTGTCTAATCTCAGAGCTATTGTTGGCCCATAAGAGACTGTCACAGCGGCAGCTTGCTGAAGAGCCCTCATCGTTTCTGTGATAATGCCTCTCATGCTGTGTTGGAGTCACACTATCGACAAGCGGGACACCAAGTGTGGAATCAGGTTTGCTGATGGCAAAGGCCAAGTACTGTTGCTTCCCAAATTAATACAGCAGGACAGAACAGTACACGCAATAGAGAATTGACATGGTGTCCATCTTGAGTCAGAGGTGGGACATATGGACAAAAATAATTTCATGATAATTATCACAGCCCATATCTTAATATGAAGATACTACCACATCATTTATTAGACTTGTTTCTTTAAAATCTCAAATTTGTGGTCACATTTTCCAACAGAGTAAAATTGAATAGAACACTTCAGCACAAAAACATATAACAGAGCAAAAACTAGTGATAACATTGAAGCAGAGGTCCAAATGTTTTGTGTGAGCAGTAAATGACATGTATATTAAAAATTGTCATATCAAAAAATACACATATGTGTATATAGTGAGGGCAGCCTTTAATATCAAAAAGACTAGTCTTTTAAGGCAACGTGTTTGTAAAACACAAAATCAAGACATTTCCTGTCAAAACGTGTATTAAAAGCTGCTCTAAATAAAAACACCTGTGACCTGTAAAATGCAAACAGTGTAATTAACACCAGAATGAGTTGGCCTAAAGCTTAAGTTGTGTTTCAGGGAGAAGCTGCAGAGGAAATGTGCAAAGAGAAGAAGTGAGAGTGTTTCAGTCCAGGGGAATCCCAGACACTTCTGTAAATCAGGGGTGCAACAAGCAGCACAAAGCATGAACTAACATGCTCTGAGTTTCCCAAGAAGTGAATCACACAAGTCATGTATGGGAAAAAAAAAAAAATTAAAGGAAGTGAGGAACAGCCCTGATGTGCTAATGCCACCCTTTTCAAATGTCTCCCATCACAGCTGCAACACTATGATACCAGATGATCATTAATTTATTACCACAAGCCCACAATTATTTTTGACTTGACATTTTGGTGCACCACAGGTTCAGAACATATGATAAGGCAGAGGTGTTACCTACTCGTTGCATGAAAACCAAACACGACCCTTGATGCCAGGTTTACGGATTTGTTTGACGGGCTCACCCTAATACCACATTCACCAGTGTTTCCTCTCTTAAATCTGCAAGTGTAACTGAAATGATGATTTTGGCTCCACACCCATCTCCGTTTCGATTCAAGTTATTATTCTAGTACAGATCTCAGAGCAGGAAACACAATTCTTCTTTTGCTTTGATGAAATATGAATATTCCAAACAGCAGGAATGTGCGTCTGTGTGCTTTTACTAAAATCTACAGTTGTTTAATTTCACATTTAGTGATCTTGCTGTGGCAGTACATCACAGGTTAATGAATCTAGAGGAAACACTGAACAACGTGCAAACCAGTTCAGACCAAAAGCTCTACATTTAGAAAAATAATTTACATGTTTCTACCTTTTACCAGTGCAGATGAGTAGCAGAAGAAGTGGGCGTTTTCTGCATACGTCCTAAGTGGCATTGGATTATGAGTCGTGCAGAGCGCTCTGGTTTCAGTTCTTCCTTTCAGCTGTGAGTGTAGATGCTGCTTGGAGGAGCAGTAAATGGAGAGAGAGAGAGAGAGGCAGAGCTGGAGTATGAGGTAGAGAGCTGCTGAGTGGGAGGGTGAGCATATGGGGGGCATGGAGGATGGGAGGATGGAGTAGTATTTCTATTAAAGAGACAGAGTTTATTTCTTCAACACTGTATTTAAAGATATAACATCAAAAGTGACAGATGTGATCTGTATATGACAAGCATATGTTCCAGGAGGGTTGTATGGTAGAGCGCTACTCCAGTACATGGTTACCTTAAACAAAAGGCGGGCACAGCTCTGTAGTCATGAATAATTTGTTTTTCTAACAGGGTTTTCAGGGTCAAGGGGGACAGGGTCCCAGCATGCAATGGGTGGAGACCCTTACCTCTATTTAATAGCTCAAAACTCAACACTGTTTTATCACCTGCTTCATGACCTTTTTCTAATTTTATGAGAATTACTTATAAACGTGATTTTGAACTGATGACACGTTTCAGAGGTTGGCTACATAAAATTATTTATTCAAAATGGATTTTTCTCTTCTTTATGTGTGACAGGGGCAGGTAGGAAAACTGGCAGTAGATTTCGTTGTCTGTGAACTAACAAAAGAAATGTATATATTTGTTCATGCAAATATAACAAAAAAACAAATAATTCTGCTTTCAGTTGAATAACAATTGTGATTTTCATCTATATTTTGTATATTTTGTTTTGTTTTGTTTGTGGCAAAAGGAAGGGTTACCACTTTAAAACCTTACTACACATTGGGTTTTAATGAGGCCACAAGAAAAGAAAATATTTAAAGGGAAAAAAATTGTTGGTTTGCAATTATTAGTTTCACTTTTGATAATGTCGAACTCACTCTTTACATCTGAAACAGTATAAATATTAGGAATTGTGCCAGTCTGCCGGGTGAAATTACTGTACAAAGGACATCTTTAAACACCAATTGTACTGCCAGCTTTATTTTGGAATTATTTTAGTTCCAGGGAAGTGTTGTGAAAATTGTTCCAGGAACATGTGGTGAGTAACACCATAAACAGTTTCACACTTATACTGGAGTCCATTGACTGAAATACTTTAGATTTGCTGTGTATATTTATCATTTTTTACCTCTTTCGCTGATGGTCTGTGTAGATTTATCGTTTTTGTGTCTTTTGAACTCTTCGGAAAAGTTATGTCGACAACACAATGTTCATGGTTAGGTGTACAGCCCTCATAATAAATAAATATCTCACACATTTAATCAGACATTAATTTTAAGGACCAAGGACTAATAATGATTAATTCTAAGGCATATTTTACCTTTTGTTTTCCTAAATCAGCAGCGTGTGTTATTTGAGTGAGGCTTGAGAAAACAGGATCAGCAGATATGATGTTCATGACTGATGATAGTTTTAGAAACAACTGCTGCTTCTTTTGATTGTAACTATAAAGATGGGAAAGAAAAGGCCGACCAAGTACACGTATCAACAAGAAGCTTTTATTTGTGGTTAGTCTGAAAAGCACATTGTGACCATTTCTTAAAGGGCGCTTTAGATGCAAAGCACAGTATATTAATGCTGTAGTAAAGATGCAAACAACAGTGTTTTAACACTTAACTCCTTTTCAAGCAGTCTGTGATGAAATGCTATTTACCATGTCAGAAATACTGTATCTCGCATTCTCAAGTGTCTTTCTGTTTATATAAAATCAACCATCAAAACAATGCAAATCTGCACCTTTATTGACCGTCATATTCTAATTTGACATGTTGATAATGTCAACATCACTTTTTTAATTTTTTATACCGTATAAAGTATCTGCTACAGTCATCTAGCTCTCAAACCCAGTTTCTAAGTGCTTGTAGAAAAGTGCACCCCAACCTTTGAGGAAACAGTATTTGACCTTAAACATAAAACTATTTGCAAACTTCAAATCCAGGATTAGTATCTAAAGCCACAACCACATACATAGATTTGATGCATGACTAATGAGACCCATCCAAAAGTATTTCAAATTCTGTCCAAATTAAACTGACCTTTCTGAATTCAAAAATGCAAAAACAAATGTCTTGCATTATTAAGCAACACTTGAAAACATGTAGTGTTGTCCTTTTGGGCTCATCGAAGCTTAATTAAACTACTTCAAGGCTTCACTCGAACTTGATTCCCTGGGCAAGAGGAAGATCCTTGCTGTAGTTTATTGTGCACGTTGAACGCCTCATATACTGCTTCCACGAGTCACTGCCAGACTCTCTTCCACCTCCAGTGTGTTTCTCCCCACCAAAGGCTCCTCCGATCTCAGCTCCGCTGGTAGGAATGTTGACATTCACGATGCCGCAGTCGGATCCTTTGGGTCCCAGCCAGCGGAAAACCCGGCCCATATCTTTGGTGAAGATGCTGCTGGACAGACCCTGCTTGACCTCGTTGTTCCACGCAAATGCCTCCTCTTCTGTCTTGAACTTGAGGACATAGAGGATGGGGACGAAGGTTTCTGTATGGACGATGGGAGCGTCGTGAGCCAGCCCTGTGATGATGGTGGGCTCCACGTAGTTTCCAGGACGGTCCATCACCTTTCCTCCACAGACCAGAGTGCCGCCCTGTTTCTTGGCCTGCTCAATAGCTGCCAGGTACTGATCCACCGCTTGTTTGGTGTGCAGAGGCCCATACAGGGTGCTGGGATCCCAGGGGTCTCCGATGCGGACTTGTTTGTAGGCTTTGGTGATCCTCTCGACCACTGTGTCGTGAACGCTCTCATGCAGCATCAGCCTCCTGGTTGTGGTGCAGCGCTGGCCAGCGGTTCCCACGGATGCGAAGACAGCAGAGGGCACCACAAGATTTAGGTCAGCGTCCTCAAACACAATGATAGCATTGTTTCCGCCGAGCTCCAGCAGTTTGCGACCGAACCTTTCCTGCACCATCATGGCCACCATCTTGCCAACATGGGTGCTGCCAGTGAACGACAGCAGATCCACACGCTCATCCTTCGCCATAGCGGTGCCGATATCAGCGCCTCCGCAGGTCATGGCGCAGATTGCGCCGGGCAGGTTGTTCTGCTCCAGCACCTCAGCCACAATCTTGGTAACTGCAACACTCGTGAGAGGTGTGGTTGGAGCTCCTTTCCAGAGGCAGACGTTGCCACAGGTCAGAGCGATGGCATTGTTCCAGCCGTACACAGCCACAGGGAAGTTAAAGGCAGTGATGATGCCGACCAGACCGACTGGGTTCCACTGTTCGATCAGAGCATGGCCTGGTCTTTCTGAAGGCAAGATGGGTCCGCCGATCATTCTCGACAGACCAACAGCATAATCACAGACATCAACGTATTCCTGAACCTCGCCCACTCCCTCAACATAGATCTTGCCCATTTCTAGGGACACCAGGCTCCCGAGGACTTTGATCTTCTTTCTTAGTGCATCACCTATCTGCCTCACAATCTCCCCTCTTTTTGGAGCTGGAATATCTGCCCACATCTTCCAAGCCTCCCTCGTCTTCTGGACAGTTTCTTCATACTCTGCCATAGTTGCCTGGGTAACTCTGGCGATCGGCTCATTGTTGGCGGGGCAGTAAGACGTGATGACCTCCCCGCTGCCTCCCCAGCTCCCGTTGTAAACACCAGGGTTGTCCTCAGACAGGCCAAGCTCTTTCAGCCAGGAGTATTTCGGCTGGTTGATGAGGAGACCTGACATGGCTGCTGACTGCTGGCAGTGGACAGATGCAAATTTATTTCTCAAGACGAGCCTGCTGTGCCGTGCAAGAGTCAGAGTGAGGCAGCGCTGCATGGCTGCTGGAAGTAAACAAAGTTAAAAATTAAAAAAAGTTAAAAATGAATTTAAGTTTAAAAGGTGTAGAGAACATTTATAAATAACTGTTGACAGAACAATCTCTGCACAAGGTTCAGACGAGATTGTTTTGTCTCAGGCTGCATCTGACAATTATTTTCATATTGGAAAACAGCAAATTATCACATTTGAATCAGAAAATGATTAAAATGTAATCAAAATGATATCCTATCAATATATTATATTATATTATGTATTATATATATTATGTCAATCAACTATTACACAACTAATCATTTCCACTCTAGTATCAACAGCTGTTTCCAAGGTCAAAAATGACCTTTCAATTTCAAAATTAATAAATAACTTTAACGTTGCGTCAGCTGTGTAAAACTCCGCTGCGGGAGAGAGAGCACATGCGCTAAAAGGAATGAGAGCAGTCGACAGGTGTTGGCCAGAGACAGCTAGTATAAAAATAGTTAGTGTTTTGTTATAACATCTTCTCTCAGAATGCGTGCACTTGCAACATGCGTTTTAAGACATTCTCTATAAAACTGAAACTATTAGTCAATTAATCAATTAGTTCATTGACCCAAGTTTAATCTGCAACTATTTTGATGATCATTTAATCACAATTTATTAAGACAAAAAAATTAAAAAATAAAAAATAAATCACTCAATGCGTGAGAATATTTGATGTTTTTCTTGGTTTTCCTACATTAAGAAACTGAGTTTTGGATTGGTCAAACAAACAAAAACAAAAAAAGCAGTTTGAAGAGGTCACCTTGGGCATTGAGAAATGTAGTTTCCCCTAAACTCTGACATTTAACAGACCAATTGTGAAAATTCTGATTAACTGATAAAGAAATGGTCTGTACTGGTTATAGTCCAATGCTGGATGTAGTAAACAAGTTACAGGAAATAAAAACATTCAATGTATACCGAAAAGGTAATAAGATAATAAAAAAAAAGCTTTATGTAATGCCTTCTCAATGAATTAACATACGAATTTGAGAATAAGATTCTCATATTAATGTTATATAAAATCTACAGCCGTTTGCATAGGTTTTAGTTCCAAATTCATTCTTCAGCATAACAATGACACCAAACACACAGCCAGAGCCATAAAGAACTATCTTCAGAGACTAGAAGAACATGGAGTCCTGCAACAGATGGTCTGGCCCCCACAGAGACCTGATCTCAACATCATGGAGTCAGCCTGGGATTACATGAAGAGACAGAAGACACTGAGACAGCTTGAATCCACTGAAGAACTGTGGCAAGTTCTCCAAGATGCTTGAAACAACCCTCCTAATGAATACCTTGAAAAACTGTGTAAGTGTACATGTTTACTGCAATATTTTTGCAAGCATCTTCACTTTTGGTGAATAAAACTTTTGCACAGTACTGTAAACATAGCAGACACCCAATAAAACAGACGCCACTAGTTAAACACTATGTATTACAGATCGTAAACTGGCTCTAACTCAATTTTGGAATTGCTAGCATTTTATTTCAATTTTATTTTCATTTCAAAGGTTATATAACCATGGTCCATTTTTTAACTATTTGGCCTACAGGTTACTCGACCATATGCGCTTGCGCATGAATCAAACTTTGGACCACCACGAGGCTGTAGAACATTACATCTGACAGACAAGTAGTACAATTAACACCAACAATGTCAGTGAATATATACCTTTAGACTAATTCTGAACTTGCATTTGTTAAATTCCACATCCTGTATGTCATTGTGTGAGTGCAACAACTTTTTGCAACATGAAGTGACATGGTCGCCAAGATCAGCTTCTAAACGACCGTGACTCAAGGTCCTGCAGTTTACACCCACTAACATCAGCGTGCAGTTGTGAAACTTGCACTTACACTACTTGCTTGTCTGCTTTTAAATGATCTAAATTGACTTTCTGTCTCTTGTGAGCAGTTTTTAACTCACGTTGATGTCAATTCCACTGGGCCACGTCCGCTCCTCAGCATGGAAGAACTCGATGTGTACTCACAGCTCAAACGGAAGTACTACCTCTGTGCTGCGCCTTGATTGGACAGCGGCCTCGACGCAGTGTGGCGCCTGCTTTGCTAACCTGATCCATGCTAACTGAGCGCCTTTGTTGTGATTAACCGTTCAGCGGCTGTTTTTCTGCTGTAATCACTCATACAGACAAAGTTGCTGCTGTGATAATTTAGAGGATGAGTGGCGGAGTGTATGGAGGCGGTGAGTGAGATCTTATCATTAAAATAAACCCAAACTCTTGTCCACGTTGTCCCGTTCTGTAGCTTTAGCCAGCTTTGTGGTTAGCTAGCTACGCTAGCTGTACCAACGTTTAGCTCCACAGTAAACTATTTAAAATTGCATTGTGTGCATCACCACTATGCGTTTCGGAATATGTGAATTTATTGTTGCTTTAAGTGCGTTGTCTTGTGGCTTGAGCTTGGTTAGTTTGTGTAAACTTATGTTAATCAACCTCCGTGCCGCTAGCTAGCTAAGTTAGCAAGGAAATGAATGAAAGTGGGCTTGCCGATACAGCTTTCTTAGAAGTTGAGATACAGTAATTTACCTTTTAAAGATGGATCGTCATATTTAACGATACGTTTGCTACATCTTTACCTTCTGTTAACTTTAACTTCCCCAAGAGAGGACTATTAAGTAGATGTGCTGCAATTAAATACATACAATTCACTCTGTTGTAAATGGCAGTGATAACTACTCTAGCATTAAAATTCACATTAATGTCATAAATTTAGCAGTGGCACACCAGGTGAATTATATTGTAACATACAGTACTCAGGTTGTGGTGCTTTAGAGGATACTGAAAGTCTGATCTGACAGAGCGACCCGTGTGGTGAACTGGTCTCTCCAGTAAACATTTAGTTCATACAGCATCTTTCTTGAAATGTTAGGCTATCTGGTTGTTGGTGGCAGCTTTTCACCACATACTTATCTACTGCAGATGCTCAAGGAATATGTTAGTTACATAAAGGGAATTTAAAGTAGTAATCTGTAGCCCCAGAATATTCCCAATGCTTAACAATATGTTTTTTTTACTGTGTCAATATATTCATTATATTTTGATCAACTGATATGTTAATTTAATATATTAATTTCTCTGGAACAGTGTTTTCATGCTCAGTGAATCCACTTTGTATAACCAACTTAGAAAAGTACTCTCAACAACCAGATGCTGCCACAATACTGGCACAATAACAGTATAGTTCTCTATAACTAGTATCTGCTAATAAATTTACATGATGAAGATTTTTAGTGTTGTTTAGATGTAAATGTGTCAGGTTTATGGTCTGTGTGTTGGCGTTAATGGTGGGAATGCAAATATTTTTAGGTGGTTGGGGGAAAGTTTGAGAAAAAAAAGGATTGGTTGAGCACCAACTCTTTATGGAACTTATGGAAAGTATACAGCAAGAAATAAATTAGTCGTTTTAGAGACCTAACTTTAACTCTTTAAAAATATGCATTTATTGAGAAAGCAAACTACTGAGCTTTCTCGAGGGGGTATTGGTTGATATGGGACGCATATGAGCCAACACACTAAATGCAGATATAACTGATGTAACTGAAGAACTGTTAACAATAATATGCTGATATACTGTAGATCATTGCACAGTTTAAATCATATTCATTGCACTTCTCTCATTTCTGCAGATGAGGTGGGAGCTTTGGTGTTCGACATCGGCTCTTATTCTGTGAGAGCTGGCTACGCAGGAGAAGACTGTCCCAAGGTAAGTGGATCACTCAAATGGCCTGATTAACTATGTGTCTTTTCTTCCTCTGAGCATCTTCATCTTCTTCTCTGGGGGTACGGCAATGTCAAGAAATGAGGGCTGTCACCCTGGAGACAGACGGCATAAATTGAGTTCAAATCATTCTAGAGTACATGCTTGGTTTTGGTGTATCTGTGCTTTAGGTGGAGATCTTGCATGTGTAAATATCTGTATCGTTTGTAATTGATGAGACAAGTGTCAGAGATGGATGCTCATTGGCCCTCTGTAGACTACTCTCATTGCCTATGTAATGATTATTTTAGGCAAATGCCACAGTATTAAAAATGAATTAATCTGCTGCTTTGTATGACAGTGCCCAGTTTTGTGCACACAGAAGCTATAAGACCATGTCATGGTAATCATGTTATTTCAGGTGTGGCAGTTGAAATCAATATCACAATATTAATAAAAGTATTTTTCAGTATCGATGTGGCAAGTTTGCAACACAATAATTGTCATGTCGATGTTTAATCCCATGCATATTGGTATTAAACATCCCTTGACCTCAGGGCTTGGTGTTTGCTTTGATTTGCATTGTCCGCTGTGAGACCTAATATAGATGGTTGTGTGTCTTTCCAAATCATGTCCAGTCAGCTGAATTGACCATAGGTGGGCTCCAATCAAGGTGTAGATAGATCTCAAAGATGATCAAGAGACACTTTCTGAATGTTCTTTGTTATTTTGTTGCTTTATTTATCGGTTGTAGTCAGACAATGCACCTTGTTTGTAGTATGGTTGTATGTGGGGTACTGTATTAGCTCACCATCTTTCCTCACCTCACCTCCTTCCATCCAGCTGATCTGAACATGTAATCGTCGTGGTATGATTCCTCCAAAAGCTGATACACAATTCAACCACATAATGTTATACTTTTCTCTGATAAAATGTCGGACTGTGATTGTTAATGTTTCCCTCTGTTTTTTTTAAAAATAGAAATCAGGTACTTTTTAGTATTTCCAAACAGTTGCATTCTTTGTCCTCATAAGTCAGAGGAGCATTGCTTCACATTTCTACACCTTTCACAAAAGTGGGAATTTATTTATTCACAGTTTGGGATGTGGGTGAACTTGTAATAGGTTTTGTCCAATTTGTGCTCATACATCAATATCAGGAATCTGATATTGGTAAAACAGGGCATGAGAGAATGTATCTGACTTGCATTGTGTGCTGGCTCGGCTCAGGCGGACTTCCCCACGGTGATAGGTGTGACCCTCGACCGAGAAGATGGCAGCACGCCCATGGAGACGGATGGTGACAAGGGCAAGCAGAGTGGCACCACCTACTACATTGATACCAACCAGCTGAGGGTACCCAGAGAGAACATGGAGGTCATGTCTCCACTCAAGAATGGCATGAGTGAGTGTTCAGTGATGTGCATTTTTATCACTAATTGAAATCCAAAGACAATTTCTTTGCTGCCATGTCCTCGGTTGTGTTAAATAATGAGTGGACAGAAATATCACATACAGACAGAACTTGTTTTTTCTCAAATACAATAGACTGACTGGGATGTTTCTATTTTTTTCTATTTATATGCAGTGCTGAGAAAGGGTTCATATTTTTTGGATTTTATTAATGAATATGAACATACATGGCTTGTTAGTAAGTGTATGACCCTGCTTCTTGTCAAGGTCTGTGACGTAAACTCAGCTATGAATATTTATAATCTTTTCTGCTTGATCCATATCCATAATTAGACTGTTTAGGTCTCACAACCGATTTTGTAGATGAACTCATCACAACCCTGACTGACACTTAATTGACTGCTGCTCATCATGAATATTAATGAGATTATTTGAAGACCAAGGCAACTCATTATCATGAGCTCTCCCATCTAGTGGCCTCTTGATAGAAAGCAAGCCCCTTTCCATCTTGGGTTTAGTGCCATGTCTGGCTGCCAGTGTGAGTGTTCATATTCCCCTTTCCTAATTTGTACTTGTCTAAACCGTGGATGTGTTGCCAGATGTGGGTCACATGTTCAGAGCTGTCCTTGGTACTGAAGAGTTGGACTCTCTCTTAGCAGAGCTGTCATCCTAAAAAAAAAAAAAAACAGTTACTCTATTCTAGTCTGAAGTTAATTTATTTTGAACAAGCTCATTTATTCATTGCAGTCTGAAATTTCCTGATTTGTTTTTCATTTTCTTGTCTTTTTTCTCAGCTAAATCAGTCTGTGTTTCTCTTTGACAATACTAGGGCTGCGGTTATTTACATTACTGATGACATCTTTTCTTCCCATTAATCAATTATTAATTTTGGGTAAAAAAAAAATAAAAATTTGAAGAATGTCCGTAACGGTTTGTCCAACAGTCCACAATTCAAATAATTTCCGTGATTTACAAATCCTCACATTAGTGAAACTGGCACTGGTGAATGTTTGGCATTTTTGTTTGATAAATTACATTAATCAGTCTTCGAAGTTGTTGTGTAGAGTTGAAATGATCAATTAATTAATCAAGTAATGGATCAACGGGAAATTATTCTGCACCTATTTTTGATAATAATTCTTTCTTTCAAAAAAAAAAAAATCTGAATATTCACTAGTTTGTGCTCATCCACAGGGATGATTTGCAACAGCGACAAATGTTACATTTTGCAGGTGTGTTTAATTTCTGTCACCTCAGAACTATCAGCGACAGCAGATGTGCAACAAGCGCTCCGGTGCCCTGACCTAGCTGATGATGCTCATCAGAATCGGGTCCAGTGGAGTTTGGTTGTGAGGCTATTTAGAGATTAATGTGACACCAATCTGAATTGCAGCAGAACAGCACCATGGGACCACAGGCTCCCTTAGAGTCTGACCTGGAACACTGGTGCCTGGTGCACAAATTATTATCTGTAAAAGCTCATCATCGCTCTATTTTCTCCACCATCTGACCCAGTGAAGATGATGATGAAAGATACGCGTTTTTTGTGACGCTGAGTTTTTTGTAGCCCTTTAACTACGAATAAAGTAAATAAATATGTATGTAGCTGCTATGTGCTCAAGGTTCAGTGTGTCTTTTAACTTATTTGTGCACAGGAATTATAGCAACTTTCCACATGTGAAGAAAATAGAACTGCATTGATCATTTAGTCACAGAAAATCAATGGGCAGTTATTTTTGATAATTGATCTTATTTTTCTAGCAAAAATGACAAATATTCACTGATTCCATCTTCTTGCTGCTTTAAAACAAGCCATTTGAATATGTCTCCTTGAACTATATGAAATTATAATAAACGTTTTTCACTATTTTCTGACATGTTATAGAAGAAATGATTAATGATCGTCAGAATCATTAATTATTAGCAGATTAATCAATAATAAAGATAATCTGTGGCTGCAGCCCTGGAAGAATATTTTATGTAGGTGTTATCGCCGGTTACCAAAACTACACGTGGAATCTGACGAACTCTGGGTATCTCATGTTTGTTCTCTCCTCTGTTTTGGTCATTAAAAAAACAACTGAGCAGTAATTTCACAGTTGTTTCTGCTCTGTTTACAGTTGAAGACTGGGACAGTTTCCAGGCCATTTTGGATCACACCTACAAGATGCACTTCAAGTCTGAACCCAGTCTGCATCCAGTGCTCATGTCAGAAGCATCAGTGAGTTAGCTATTGTTCATTGTACAAAGGTTTTAATTTGAATATCAGATTGTCTAAAGGTTAGTATTTAAAGTCTGATTCTCTTTTAGTTAAATACTAACAGTAGCTGGTGATCTTTGTGTGGCGAGAGGAGGATTAGAAAGTCCACTCGCCCCATTTCCCCCATTTCGAGAAATGTATTCATTTATGTTGTGCTGACAGTGATATTTTGTGAGTGGCTTAACTTCTGTTCTGTGTCTGCAGTGGAACACAAGAGCGAAACGAGAGAAATTAACAGAGCTGATGTTTGAGCATTACAACATTCCTGCCTTCTTCCTCTGCAAATCAGCTGTGCTGTCTGCGTATCCTTCACTGTCTCACGTCATCCAGAAAACAATGATATGAGTTTGTTGAACTAATACTGGATCTGTTGCATGTTGAACCATATTACATTTCCTTTACTCTGAGTTTCGCAGCTTTGCAAATGGGCGGTCTACAGGCTTGGTCCTGGACAGCGGAGCCACACACACCACAGCCATTCCAGTACATGATGGCTACGTCCTGCAGCAAGGTAAAACATGAAGATAAATCATGCGTTGGTGAATAAGTTCTGGTCTACTTACAGGTTTTAATATAATATACGTAAATAAGGGAGGGAATACAACACTTAAAGAGGATGAATAGTCTTGCATCCTCCATTGATGCAGGTGCCTCTTACCTAGTGTTTATGTTGCCCCCTGCTGGTTTGAGTGAGCATTATCAAGCCAGCTATGACTAGAAATCTTCAGTTTTTACAAGCTCCTATTACCATTATTGGACAAGTGGGCTTTTTGTAAAGCGGCCAGGATGTAGAGCAGCAGTATAATGCTTTCTTATACAAAGCTCTGTGAGTTAGAGCTGCAACGAAACAAAAAGAGGGGAGTGATTTAGGAGTTTGCTAATCTGAAGAACTGCGAGTCATTAAAGGCATTATTATGGTCATTGTGATGCATCAAGCTTAGCAAGTTCAAACAGGGTGTCAAGTTACTGTATTATAAGTAAACATGATAGAGATTTACTGTGTTCCTTTGAGTCTGAGTCATGATGTTATTCATTCTCTCTGACAGGCATCGTCAAGTCGCCCCTGGCCGGAGACTTCATGAGCATGCAGTGTAGGGAGCTGTTCCAAGAGTTAAATGTTGAAATAATCCCTCCTTATATGATTGCATCGAAGGTGAGATCTGCTGAAATCCCCATTTCAGTGTATAGAGGTGGAATTATATTTTTTTTTTGGTGGGAAGCTGATAATTAGTAATATTTGCCACATCACACTCAATTTTAAAAGTAATTATGTCAATTATTTGCAGACCTTTGACAAACAATAGCTGCAAATAAATGTTAGTGTTAATTTCAACGTATTTCGTATGCAGGACAGGTGTAGATGGTGTCAGGCAACTTTTCGTTGCATTCCCTGTTTTTATTTTATTGCCAGAAAATTAGATATCTGGCTGATGAAATAAATACAATTAGAGAATCATACAGCAAATAAAATCTGAAATAAAAGTATCTACACAATCTGCATCAGGCTTTAATGTCATTATCCTTCAGAACAGCCGGTGTCAACCACAGTGTGTTTTACCATTACAGGACGGAGTGCGGGAGGGAGCCCAAGCCAGCTGGAAGAAAAAGGAGAAACTACCTCAAGTCACCCGCTCATGGCACAACTACATGTGTAATGTAAGCACTGAACTCTTCTATGACTGCATTCCATATCATCAACTGATTAGTGTTAAGCTTGCGGTAGCAAGTGAGTTCTTTTTGTTGGTACATATTTTATTTTGATGAATGTGTGTCAACTAGTTTGTCGTACCATTTGCAGTGTGTGATCCAGGACTTCCAGGCATCTGTGCTGCAGGTGTCAGACTCTCCATATGATGAACAGTAAGAGAGTTATTTGCAATTTAATAGGAATGTTTCCATTACATAGATGTTTCTACCTTTGTTTGATAGTTGCCCGGTAAGTCTAGCCTTTTTCGGCACAATGAAAGAACTGGTGCAGTTTGCAGTCCCAAAATGTGAAGGTATTGGAGCCATAGTTTCCCACACAACAATACTTGTTCACATGGTTGTCAGTCTGTGCAGAAGATAAGGGAGCATGAAGTTCATTTAAACATAAACATAAACGTGTGGGTGTTTTATCAGAGTCATGGTTTGTTTTGCAGGAATGCCCAGCTTCATGTACAATACCACTCTCAACTTCTGTAGCTTTCATGCTAAAAAGCAATAATCTTATGAAACGTTTAAAGGTTAGGTTAACCCTAAAAGAACTGACTCACAGGTAACCTTCCCTCTCTTGTAACAGGGTGGCTGCACAGATGCCCACAGTGCACTATGAGCTGCCCAACGGCTACAACTGTGACTTTGGGGCAGAGAGACTGAAGATCCCTGAGGGGTTGTTTGACCCCTCCAATGCCAAGGTATGTACTCGCCCACCCCGCTCCATTAGCCCGAGTTTGTTTAATAGTGGAGCTAACAGAGCAGCCACAACCATAATGTCTAACCATCACTGAATATCGCTCCAAATGAATACGGTGTTATGAAAAGTTGATGAATGTGTGGTTTTCTAATGGTTTATGAATCAGTTGTTTATAGGGTTTACTTTATTTTTTCTGTTTGTTCTCATCACTTCAGGGCCTGTCTGGAAACACCATGTTAGGAGTTGGCCATGTGGTGACGACCAGCGTGGGAATGTGTGACATCGACATTCGGCCGGTGAATATTAAGATGTTTTCATTTTTATGGTGGCTAAAATGTGTTTATTGTTCTTTTAGATTTTCATCTCTTTGTTTTAGCTAGTAGCTGAATGTAACATGCCTTCTTTGGGGAGTGTTGACAACAAATCACTATATAAGGTGTTTGTACACAGGGCTTATAGAGGCAAAGTGGGTAACCCCAAAATGTAAAATGTCAACTTTTGGTAATCTTATGACTCCAGGAGTGCATGCATTTGTCAGTTTGACGATGTTAGGATATCAGAGGGTGTTTCATAGCCTGAAGAGAGCCAGTCAATGTGTCAGTGTGTTGCGCTTCATATTTACTTTTCAATTTGGAAATTTCAGCACTGATTTAAAAACAAACTCTCATTTGCTGTGTTTTAGGGTTTGTATGGCAGTGTGGTGGTGACTGGAGGAAACACGCTCATTCAGGGCTTCACCGACCGACTGAACAGAGAACTCTCCCAGAAAACCCCTCCGGTGAGTTAATACCACTACTTCTCAATATATTCTGATTAATATTATTATCTTAATTTTTAATTAATATAATTCAAAATAATTTAAAATGCTGTCCTGTTTTATCATCGTATCCTCTTAAAAGGGACACTGCAGTTCTGTGGGAAATTCATTTATGAGTAATTATGTAATCTGACCATCAAAGATGTCAGTGAACATTATGTCCTGCCAGAGTTGAACGTGTTTGTCTGTGGATTGCAGAGCATGAGGCTGAAGCTGATAGCGAACAACACTACAGTGGAGCGCCGGTTCAGCGCCTGGATAGGAGGCTCCATCCTGGCGTCACTCGTAAGGACACATAGCACTTTAAACCGTATTATAAGAATGTATCAACATTTAAATTTTTTATGACAGTAGCTGTTGAAAGAAAGGAAACTTTTTCTCACACACTGATGGGATTTAACTCCAGAGCTGGTGACTTGGCTCTTAGACCATCAGGCTACCACTGGCTAATATTTCTAACATGGGAAAAGGTGCCTGGACAGGAGCGTCTGGCATTCATACCCCAAGATTTAATGGGAAATTTTCTATTTTATCTTTGTAGAAAATGACATAGATTCCTGTTTTCAGTGAGAAAAAAAATGCTTTTTTGTAGACTTAAAGAAAAGTTGTGATTTTCTTCTGATGTTATATGTTTAGTTACATTTAAAACACTTTGTTTTACACTTGGCCTCAGTTAAATGTAATTCGATAAAAGTGGTGGCAAAATGTGTGAGAGCTGTGTCACTTTTCTTGACAGCTTTGTCTTTAGTTATGTACATGATTTACAAACCAATTATATTCCTGCCTCTGTAATTTTCGTTCTGAAAGCAATTTTATTGTAATGAAGATTTGTTTAAACAAAACCATATTTTGTCGGTCTGCTAGGGAACCTTCCAGCAGATGTGGATCTCCAAACAGGAGTACGAGGAGGGAGGAAAGCAGTGTGTGGACAGGAAGTGCCCTTAATTTGATACCAAACCTTTCTCCCCCGTCACTGTCTTCACCTCAAGCTTCACCTCAAACCTTCACCTCTGACCCCAGACTCAGGAACACTTATGGAAGATCGCTTGTTTTGTATTTGTTTTTAATACCGAGTTTGTCCATATGCCTGTCTGGGATTTATTATAGAAATCAGACATAAACTTCTACAACATAAACTGTGTCCCTATGAAGAAATCGATTTAAGCTTTGTTTATGTCATAACAGTTGGTCTGTTACCTTATGTTTAGATAGTTTTGTGGAAACCTTGCAACTTCAGAAAGTCAGTTTTTTTTAATTAGCATGTACTGTAGGTCCTGAGGTCAAATCACACTGGGGAAAACACAACATAATAAACACAAAATTTTTTGTGCAAGGTTTCTACAGAACACTGACATGGTAAACATTGTGCTTTTAGAGGAACATAATTACAGTTTGAGGTGAATAATGTCTTTTGTTAATAAGCCTTTTTTTTCTGTGTAGTAAACTCATCATAGGCCAGTCAGTTTGTGCCTGTGCTTATCAGTGTGAGAGTGTCAACTCAAATAAATCTGTATTTAATTTTCACTTTTGCTCATCATTGGCTACATACGGTCTTTTAAAAAAATAAAGTCCTTTTTTGTTAAATGATTTCTTAAGTGAGTTTGTGATAAAATTGTAAAAGCTTACTTTTACAGTACTGTGTGTATATTTGTACAGAAGCAGGGTGTATGGTTGATATTGGTTGTTTTAAAGGTTATTCGGGGTCACATGATTCCCAAACCTTTACTATTGACACAAAATATTGTGAAAAAAAAAATTCAATATTAGAGGTATGTTTTAATAACAAGTATGAATACAGTGACAACAACATCAGGGTAAAGTAGCATAATTTATCTTGTAGGATCAAAAAACAGCTGGACCAATAAATCTTTACTCTGCACAGAGAACAGTTTCAGAGAACCTGCAGTTATTTTAATTGACCTGTATTAACTTGTCAACTAAAATGTGGAGAGTGGACAGATGTGAGGATCACAGCTGTCAAAAATTCAATATCTGCACAATGGGAGACCGAAATTTCATGATGAGGAAACTTTCATTCGAGGAAACTTGTCCATTAGTTTGGCCTGTGTGTTCTCCTTTAAGTTTGCTTTCCTGGCCTTATCTCGAAGGTGCTTCTCTATACGCAGCCTGCAAGACAAAAAAAACAAAAATCATATATATCATGAAATTGTATGTGACATAACTCAGGGATTCTCCATACACTACAACTCGTATTTAAATGTGAATCTGTGCCGTACTGTATCTTACCTTATGTGTGGCTGGACAAACTTGGGTGTGAAGAACCTCTTTCGTTTGTATCTTTTATTCATGTACCAAGGAATTGCATACTCTTTGAATCGATACCTGGGGTAAAAAAAAAGAAAAAGAAGTCTTATGTGAATGATTCCACTAGCCACATTTCATTTTTTGAAGTCTTGCCATTTAAAAAGATACTACATTTAGATTATAAACCACCTGCTGAAGGTCTTAAAATCAGATTGGCCTACGCTGATGTAGTTCTGCCAAAATCCAAACGAGGTTTGAATGATAGTGGTTTTTGTGAATATGAATCAGACCTCGATTCATACATTTGCAAACAGTATTTTTCCAATATAATTCTCAGACTCAAAAAAAAAAAAAAAAAAGTCTGGGCCAAAGTATGTTTTCTTATCCGAATTCACAAGATGTACAAACGTCAAGGTCCACTCAGACCTTGATTGACCGATTGAATTAAAAGGTTAATTAAGAGTCTGACATTTCTCTCCATGTATGTGTGACATGATATGTACAGAGACTCAGAGAGACCCTCACCAGTAGACGTGTCCAAATATGTTCCTCCTCCAGGCTCCTGGTCTGCCTTTTTCCTGTCCTGTCTGCAGCAGACGCAGCGCCGTCTCTCTCTCATTCACCACCGTCTCCAGCCTGAACATGGACCGCTCAATCTGAGAAGAGGAAGACGGAGAGATTTACCTTAGCTGAGGCTCGTACTTCACCACCACTAGAACACACAATACTGCAAGGACAAACTCTGTGTCCCACTTAATTCTGTCAAAGGCTGAACCACAGTTGACTTATCAAATGTAATTCACTATTTCAACAGTGACGGTGGAGATCAGTTGAGGGTCGTACCAACCTTCCTAATTCTTTCTGGACTCGGCATCTGAACCCTTTGCCTTTTTGCTTCCTGCTGAAGTGTCAGCAGCATGTTCTTTTCTTTCAACAGCACATACCTGAGATGTAAGGAGTGCGTTACAGACAGCAGATAAATATTCATACAGTCTGAAGCAGTTGCTTGATTTCCACAGTCCTTACCACAGTTTGTGTAAATCCTCGTTGCTCTTTGTTCTCAGTTGTTTGGCTGTCCACGGTGCTCCTATAAAGGTTAAGACAAAAGGAAACAGTATGAAAAGCCATCATCATGACTATACTGCAACTATAACTGTGCTACAGCAAAAGATTTCTCAAAAAATTGGCACAATTGTTTCTCTCTGTCTATTTTGAAATTGATCCACATCCAGATGCAGATATACATTTTCAAACAGTGTTCAATCATTAAACCCACGACCCACAGTAGAGACATGAGCTCTCTGAATGCTACAATACTTGAATGTTTTACCAGACTTCACGTTGGTCTCTCCCCAGTTCTCAGGGAAGTCAAAGAACTCTTCCAGTCCTCTTCTGCTGATGGTTGTGTGCAGAGCTCGACACTGACCCACAGAGCTGATGGGACTGCACTGAGGCAGGGCAACGAGAGGAGACAATCCCCTGGAGATAAATCAAAAAAATTCAAAGTCTTCTTTTATATTCAATCCAATTCAATACAACTTTATTCATCCCTGCAAGGGCAGGTGTATGCACCAGCTCCCCTCCCAAATCAATAGATAAACACACAGAGTAGATAGGAAAATGGGAAGATCCAGTTGATCACAAAACTAAAAACAATCAAAGGTTATCAGCTTAAAATATATGTGGAATGGGCAATAAATACATTGATAAATCATTATAAATATAATAGCAATAACTGACACTAACAACAATCTGGAGGGATACTATAACTACACTACTACAACTACTACCACTACTACTACTAATAATAATAATAATAATAATTATAATTATTATTATGATAATGATAATAATACAATTAGAATGATTATAATACACTTAAACAGAAAAAAACAAACTACCCCGCAAGTATTTAAAAACAATATATTGTTGGGCTTTCAGATTCAAGCTGTTCCTTCCTGTTTTGTCACATTCAGTAAATAATTGTACAGCTATTCTATTGTATATCCACTCTGTGACTGGAAACAGTAAATAAGCTAAGTCTGTGACACGATGTCAGTGGACAAACCCCACACGTCAGGAGATGAAATGGCCTCATTAAACAAACTCAGCGTCCTCTGATTTCTACTTTAAATGAGAAGGACTGCTGTAGGCTGAAGGACTTTAATGTTCACAATACCTGGAACAGATACGTGAGGAGAAGAGGAGTCCTGCGTGTTTCATTAATTTTATAATGAAGCCTGTCAGCGCGTTGACTTTACCGTCGCTTCATTAACACACAACAACGTCCTGTTTTAAATCACTGCAACAGCCTCTTACCCGTAAACATGATTCTGGCCTTTGGTCACATTAACAGCACAGTGTTGCACAGTTATCGTTGAGGATATCCTACAGACATTTTGAAACTGTCTGCAAAGAGTCAAAACGCGTCCTGCCGCCGAGGACGCCGCCATCTTTGCCGTGAGCCTTCCCACAATACCCAAGATGCATTTCTCTTAAATATATTTATATATTTATTCCGAACAAATACAGATATTTATTTTTAATTTTACGTGATTAATAATTAGCCCATTTGTATTATTATATATCATATCATTACCGTTATCATACAATTAATCTAGAATAAAAAAAAGTAACATCTGACGACACTGAAGTTAGCTTCCGATTCGGAGGTTAAGGAAGTTATGGAAAGGTTAATTTGAGAATTTTAAAACCCTCTTATTGTTGTGAAAGGGTCTTAGCAGTTAAATTACCTTTTTTTTGTTATCTCAAATGGCAGACACACTGTGGTCTCACATATTTAAACCTGTGTTTATAAAGGCTTCAGTTTTTCTAAGTCCAGATTCATTCGACAGATCTACATAAAGTGGTTTTTGATCGAGACCTTTTACGCCTCGAATCTGAAGCTAACTTCAGCGTCGTCCTCCTCTGCCCTCATTAAAGATGGCTGTTTCGGCTTCACTTCGTCATTGACAGATCACAGTCCGTGTGTTTGCACTGTTCTCCCACAGTAACGATGGTGGGTATGAGTGTACTCAGGTCTGCTGCTGCATTTGCAGCCAGACTGAGTCCTCTTAAATCTGGAAGTACTGCGGCAAATTTACTCACTCGAGCAATCCCACGGACAGATAAAGGTAAGAGACACTATGGTTGTTTAAAAAGTGACCAGTTTGACCCCAAACGTGTCCGTCTCTTCATATGACCTTGCGCCGGGGTTTGTTAGCTTGCTAACATGAGCTAGCTGGTAACATTTGCTCTGCTGTCAACAAAAAGTCAAAAACAATAACTTAATAGTTACAGATAGCTGTTCAGTCTTCATATCATTGGTATTAAACTGACACGTTTGTTGATTTTTTCAGCGTTTGAATGATAAATTGTCATCTCAGTAATATTACTATGTTAAAGTTTTTACTCAAAACACTGTTTTTTCTGTTCAAATTAATATATTTAATATCTACCAACTTCTGTAGCAAGTCGAAAACTAAAACACGTGAGGAAAGGTGTATATGTGTTGTAGGATTTTACTTCAGGTAAACGTTTAAAGAAAAATTGACTGAATAGGATGCACATTAAACATCTTACCACATGATTCCCAAAAAATTTGTAAATATTGCAACATACTGATATCAAGATAAAGTTGCAATAATAATTCTAATAATAATTTTGCCCATCCCTAATTCATTAACAAGAAGAATCTGACGGATGATCAACAGTATTGTGAATATGAGGCATTGATACTACAGCCATATAAGTTCAGAACACTGACATTTACCTCTGAAATCAGGGAACATTCAATCTGAATGACATTACATCAACAACCAGAGCCCCATGTTGTCTAGTCTCATGTTATATCAGCATGTCAGTGTATCACCAAAATTTGCATGATAAGTACCTGGTCATCACAGCATCCCCTGTCTTTTTTTTCAGCTGTCGTCCGTTGGGGTCATGGAAAGAAAATGTTTATCATCAAACCCTCTGACTACTATGACAGGAGGTTTCTGCGCTTATTGGTGAGTGGTGGAACACCATCTAATTTATTAGTCATGATCATTGCAAATTAAGGGGTTGCATTGCAGGAGTTGCATTGAGCTCAGCAATAGAACAAGTTTACACACTTTGACTATGTACATTACATGTAGAAAGAAACAATAGCATCAAGCAACAGTTATTCCTGATAAGTTGGTTTGGTTAGACCTTCATACTTAGACATTGCAAAACAATTGCAGAGTTTAACATTTAATATTTTTCTTATTTTTTCTCAGCAATATTACATCCTGCTGACTGGCATTCCTGTGGCTGTCATTGTCACAACTGTGAATGTCTTCATCGGTAAGTAAGCATATTTCTTAAAAGTACATTTTTGTTTTTTAGTACTTTATTTGGATGAGTTGAAATATTATCAATATTTGGCGTTGAACTTGAGTATGATTGTGTTGTGAAGGTGAGGCAGAGCTGGCTGAAATTCCTGAGGGCTACGAACCTGAGCACTGGGAGCACTACAAGGTGTGTGTCTTTTTCTGTCATTCTCTTTCAGAGGGTTTTCTGAGTCACTGCTCTGTACCCTGTTTCAGGGAAGAATAGCTAGCTCACACCATAATTATCCTTACCATCAGAATGCCTTTGCAATACCAGCCTTAAAAACAGCAGTGATATTTTATGTGACTGCTGTCTGCAATTTTTAGACCCCATATATTTAAAGTGTTATATTGTGCCTACCCAGTCTGCTGTTATTTATTTTATTTTTATTTTTTAAAATATAGATATAGTCATAGAAAAGGATCTCTTAAAACTTAGCAGTATGGTTGTGAGTATATCAAAGAGATGTAACCGTGATTATAAGAATTAAGTAGTTATGACTGATCATTTATGATAAAAAAAATACCCTTAAAACTACTAATGGCCTTAGTCAGCCCTGTAATCACAATAATATTGCACTGAAATACTGAAATTGTTGATAATCCTGTACTTTGTTTGCATCAAATACCTTTGCAGTTATTACAAATACTTTTGTCTTTTATGTTGTTTTCCCTGTGATTGCAGCATCCCATCACCAGATGGATTGCACGAAACTTCTACGATTCCCCAGTGAAGGACTATGAAAAGATGATGGCAGCAATCCAAATAGAGAAAGAGAAGGCAGACATGAGGTGAGTGTTATTACCTTGGTGGCATGTTGTCATCCTGCCATGTGTGAAGCCCAGAGGGCAGTTGCGCTGCAGTGACAAAGACATTTCTAACTCTTATGAAACTTCAGTAGTGACACACACACACACACACACACACACACACACATACATACACACACACACACATACATATGTATCAAATTTATTTTGAGCAACAAGAGAACACATATTTCCTCAGTGAGGAAAAAATAAAATAACACAACAACCAATTATGTAACAGAGTTACATAATGCAGCATTACTGCACCATTGTATTATTATACTGTCCAGACATCTATTCAACAGGTTTTATGTTAACAAATGTTAGCAGATATCTCACAAAGTTTTATCTGGTTGAATGGCTGCAGTAGCCATTTGTCCAGTCATAAGGCTGTGATTCTTTGCTTCTTGTTATAAATCATAAGATATTTGTGTTATGATGCATTACTGTTAACAAATGACATGTTACACATCAAACATATTACATACATATATATTTATGAATAAAAAGAGTAGTTGGTCGGCTCTTTCTGTTGTATTTCACCGCAATGGCAACAGGGGCTACATTGAGTGTAGAGCTGCAGATTGAAAAATGATTCAGCGATCTGTAACTTCCAACATGATAAAATAAAATCACAAATAATCAGCAACTAGATTCTGTTCCTTTTCATTCAACCAGCTCTGGATGGACGTGTTCATCATGTAAGTGTGGCACCATCTTTGATGTTTTCGTTGGTCCAAAGGTGGGACTGTAACTCTGTGAAACATGCACTAAGCATAATGGTTAAAGGAAATGCTCAAATCCTGTCTATAAACACCTGAACACAAAGCGGGATTGACATAAAGGCACTAAGTCTTAAGTCAAGTTTAATCACACAAGGATGTTAATGAGATTCAGCGTGCAAACAAAAAGGAAGCTTTGATTTTTCTCCTGGCTTTGTGAAAAGTGAGTGAAGGTGTTGAAGCACTGCTCTGGGATCCACAACACATGGCTTCAAGGATTCACTGACTGTTTTTTGTTGTCCACAGAATGACACAGCTGGAGGTGCGTCGACACATGAGAAACAAGGGAGATGGCCCCTGGTTCCAGGTTGAGACCCTCAACAAGGAGCTAATTGACAACAGCCCCAAGTCAACACCTGACAACTAATCCAGATGTGGCTGCCATCAGTACATCATGCCGATGAATCTCACCGTTTGTACATTTTCCCCCCTTGCGTAAATAAAGTATCTGTATGTACTCTGATATTTGGTCTTACAATGTCTTTACTGGGTCCAAGCTGAAAAAATGCGTTCACTCTGTGTCGATACAGTTATTTAAGTTTTATTTAGCTTACGTCACATTGGGGAGCGGCACAGTGGCTCAGCATACAGCATGTTGCCTTACACCAAGAAGGTCTTGGGCCCCTTCTGTGTGGAGTCTGCATATTTTCCCTGGGTAAGTTCTTGGTTGCTCCTAAAGGAGTTTTTTAAATCGAAAACAACTGGACTAGGTATATTAAAAAACTCCTTTAGGATACTATGACCTGGACAAATGAGAATATACACAGGCTTCTTGGTTACTCCTGTTTCCACCTGTAGCACAAAGCCATGTAAAGTAAACAGCATAAATGAGTACACCCTCTATGATACCTAATCAATTAAATGATTTCTCTTAACAAAAAAGATATATTTCATATGGTGTAATGTTCCTGCAATTCTTTATTTATCAGTTACTGATGATACATGTAATTACTTACAGGAAAATACAGGAAAATATTATTTTCTCATCAAAATGGTAAAAGGCCATCTTGCAGAAATGAGAATATCCCCCTGAAATTTACAAAATAACACTCAATGGGTTTTTTTGGTGCTGGTTAAGGATAATTGATCACTGGAGGAGTCCCACTCAAACAGGTGTAATTATTTGACAATTAAAGTGGTACTTAGCCCATTGAATCACTCTGAGACTTAATGTGGGCAACAATGGCACCACATGGGGGTGAATTGTCTGGAGAAAAAAAAAACACATTATTTTATTGCAAAGAAAAGTAAGTAAGACGCACCTGCAGAGAGGTGGATTACACAGTTGTCATCCATGGAGGAAGCCACTGCTGAAAACAAAGCAGAACAAAGTCCATGATCCTGTCAATCAACAGTTATTTACATGATCAAAATTGATTATTTTCACAAAATGTAATCATTTACAGTTATATACAACTAAAAAACAAGATTAATTAGATTAAACTAAGTGATTGGCAATTCAGAAGACGGTAGAGGCTCTGGATACTTGCAATATGATATTCACAAATAATTTAGATATAAATAATTTAATTATATAATATAATCAACCTTTGTAAACCTTTAGAATAAAACTGCATGGGAAATTCAAGTTTGTGCATGTGAAACAATTTTTGCATGTGTAGAAGAGATTTTCATTTGTTTAAAAAAAAAAAAAAAAGTTCCCACCCTGACACTGAAGTTAGAGGCTGTTTTCACACCTGAATCTCATTGGACAGTGACAGTCCAATCACAGAGCAGAATCCAGCGAGAGGGAAGGTGGTTCTGTTGTTGAGAGTGTGTGTGGGAGTGTTTGTCAGACCGTGGGGGAGCTTAAAGGCTATGGGCACTGTGTCTCTGTGTGTGTGTGTGTGTGTGTGTGTGTGTGTGTGTGTGTGTGTGTGAGAGAGAGACAGACAGACAGACAGATTCTTGGGAAACACTGGTTGATGGGAATCTCCTCACACTGTCCCTAGCTTTGACAATTACGCACATACAGTCATGAAAGGCTGATGTCTCTTGATCACAGATGATGAATGCAGTTAAGGAGCGCGTCCACCTGGTGGCAGAGCTGTGCAGACAAGATGATTGCTGCCTGATGGACGAAGACCCTTTTGGCAGATGGGAGAGATGGGGGGTTATTAAATGTGGCTACTCGCTGTGTCTTTTTTCTGCGACTTCCACCAGTTAATATAAACGCAATATCCTACTCAAATGTAAAATTAAATACACAATGACCCCCATCCCTTTTTTTTTTTTTTGACTGTTTACCACATAACACAAGCTGCTGCAGATTAACACAGAATGATGCAATCTTTTGATGTATGTAAGATACTGCATCCAGGAGCTATTAAATATCATAAACACGCTTTCCCTGAATCCTGGGGGGGCTTGTTGTAGTATGTGTGGGTGGCTTTATGAATCATCCTCTGAGGTGGGAGGGGCCCTTCTGGTAAAATATCCCTGTGTTCAGAGCGGCGTCACCACAGAAGCAATGTAATATCTGCGCAGGTCAAAGCTTTTTTTTTTTTTTTTACAAGAAAAGAAACAACAACAACAAAAGAACGATGTTAGCCTTCGTGCCCTTAGCTCCACCGCCTGTGTAGCAGCTAGCCTCCACCCCTCTGTCATTTTATTTATATGTTTTTCAGCGTCACATCCCCCTGGCCGGAGGAATGTAGAGACGGGGTGCTTTAAAAATAGCATCCTCTCCTCTGACAGCGCTGCTCCGGTGGCTCCGCGGCACTGTGGTGCGAGAAGCAGGAATGCGAAGATGGCTGCAGACCTAGGAGAGCTGCTGGTCCCGTACATGCCCACCATCAGAGTCCCCAGGACAGGAGACAGGGTTTTCAAGAGCGAGTGTGCCTTTTCCTTCGACTCTCCCGTAAGTGTGCCTGTCCCCACACCACACCTCCTCCCACACAAACACAAACACACACCGAGACATGAGCGGATTGTTGGGGAGGGAAATGTGCGTCGCAGGCGGACTGACAGCCTTCCTTGGCTTGCCTTAACAACACACGTGAATCTGCTGTAATGTCTGTGTGTGTGTGTGTGTGTGTGTGTGTGTGTGTGTGTGTCTCCATGGCCACCTTCCCCGTGAATTTGAAAGGAAATAAATAATTAAATGTTGTTTACATCTCCCCGAGAGAGGGTTGGAGGGGTTTCCCTTTGTGCGGGGGAGACCAGTTCAGGCCACATTACCGCTTCAACCAAGCCAATTAAACAGGCAAGCTAACACACCTGCTCGAGGTTTGCATTTATTTAAAATGCTTTAGCAGCCCTGTCAGGTGTTTACAACATCTGTGTGTGTGTGTGTGTGTGTGTGTGTGTGTGTGTGTGTGTGTGTCTGTGTCTGTGTGTGTGTGTGTGCGTGTGTGTTTCGTGAGTTTCCATCTTCGATATGGTCTCTTAAAAAGAGACTTGCTGTGTGAGTGGTACTTGGCTGGATGTGTGTAATATTACTTAAAACATTTCCATCATTATATGCTCCTAACAGTGAATTTATTGTCATGTTTTCCATATTAATGGTGTCGTTTAGCCTATGACGATCAATGGTGTGATGTACGGTTGGAAGTCAAAAATGTGTTCAGCAGAGTTAATAGTGACCTATCAAAAATGTATGCTCTCTATGTAATGTATTGCAATGGTAATATATTGACTTAAAATACGTTTTTATGCTCAGTATTGACTCTGTATTGAACTTTATAGTATGCTTTTATTTTGTTGTGTCACTCAGGGTTTGGATTATAGATATCATCATCAAGACCCAATCTTTTGACCCTTTTTTCCATTTATTTTGTCATTCTATCTTTTTCTGTGATTGAGACAACTGAGATAGTCGCAAAACATTTAGTGTTTTGATTTATATTGAATCTTAAAAACTTTTAAATGTCAGAATATACAGAATTGGTGCAGAGGTTACCCTTTCCTGCACTTATAAAGACTCGTGACAGTTATTTCATTGATTTATCTTTTGTTCTTTTTGTCTTAATGCTTTCGTACAATGAAAACCTACTTTCTCAACTGAAACCGTTTTTAAAGGTGACTCAGCTGTCTGGAGTTCATCATGTTGGCCCGAGGACTGGTTTATTTTTATCCTTGCTCTCTTGAAGCTCATATGTCACTCTGGGCCACTTAAAGGTTTATCACAGGGGTTTATAAGGCCTACACTGATTGCAGATATCGGTTATTTTTGCGGGGGTATTCTTGATGTATTTTGTCTCTGAGAATCCACGTGTGAAAGTGCAGGAGGGCATTTCTCCCAGAAAAATTAAAAGTTTTTTAAATGTGATTTTGTAAATGATCAAACCTTGGTATCCTGTGACATGAGTGGGCCTCAGTCCACAGACACTCACCAGCAGTTTTATGAGAAATAAGGTGTGTTTTTTTTTTTTTATCTGGAGCAAAACCTACAGGTGCTCAGTGACCCAAAAAGCGAAAGAGAGAACCCACTTTATTGAGCTATGCTCTGGCTTGAATAATGTGTAGAGGGAACTATGATTTACAGTAAAAAATCTGGATCTTCAGTAGCAGACATGCTCTCAATCACAGTGAGATTTTCTTCTCTGCAACAGTGCTGAAATACATTTTTGGCTCTTTGACAAGGTGCAAAAAAGACAGTTTGTTTGAGCAAGACAGCATTTTGGAATTGTGCTTGCAGAATCACTGGCACATCTCTCTTATAATGTAGTGTTACATTTTTACTCAGATGTTACATGCTTATTGTGATGACAATGCAGTGACTATTTTCACTGTAGCTACTCTCAATATAACTCAAATGTAGTATTTTCTCCATGTGTCAGATTAAAAAAATCATTGTAAAAATGTGTGTGTGTATGTATGTGTGTGTGTGTGGATATATACACTGTAGTATAATTCTGCCGCCCAGCTGCTGTTGAATTTGCATAATTAGGCAGAACAGGATAGAAGATGATGATTCTAAAACACTGAACACAGTAAATTGTATCTATAATGTGCAATTTTCAAGGTTTTCAACATATTACATTTGCTGCTGTGTTAGTTTTTCTTCACCTCGTACTGCTGTTCATTGTAACTGTTTGTTTGTTTTGGTTTGCAGGAGTCTGAGGGTGGCCTGTATGTGTGTATGAACACATTCCTTGGCTTTGGACGAGAACATGTGGAGAGACACTACCGCAAAACAGGACAGAGTGTTTACATGCACCTCAAGCGACATGTCAAAGAGGTACGTTTTCCACTGTGGGCTGTATTTGTATTGGGTACTGATTTTTAACAGGACTTAGCAGTAGCAGTGGAATTGGAGGCAGTAGTAATAAGAGTGAGAATGATAATATTTGTTTACATAGTGATTGTCAAATCACATTTATACAGGCATTAGAGAGACATTAATATGATAGATATTAATCAAGAATAAAACAGAAAAGTCAATATAAATCTCACTTGCATCCAAACAGTATGAGAAAATGATCTATTTTAGCATGTAAAAACTGATTTAATTCATACTTTATATAGTTACGCACAAAACATTATCACATTATAAGGCTATCACAACATATAATGTGGAAAAGTAGCAAGCTGGAGTTGAGAACTAGGAAAGACTTTCCTTTAATCCCCTATTAAGCATTTATAAGCACTATATAAATGTGTAATTAATGGTTTATAACATACTATAACATAGCTGTAAGCAGACATGAGTGTTTATTAGCTTATTAACACCACCTGTGGACAACCTCCATAAGTGGAGGCTGTTGTATAAACAAGTAATGAAAGATAATATCAGTAAAATACAGCTCTAATAATAAGCACTCAAATATGTCCTAATGTCTGCTTAAAACTATATTACAGGATTTTAGATAAAGAGTTACTAAGAGATCAGAATTGCTGACATCATGATTTTTATTGATTATTTTGAACGTTAGTGATTGAATTACATTGTATGGCCTGCAAATTGATGCACCAAGAATGCTTCGTCATCTCATATTTTATGTGAAATAGAGGTAAATATTTAATTTGTTTCAGCCTTTTCACCAGACCTGACCTTCATCCAGACTGAGGCCTGTCTGAGTGTTTGTGGCTAACACTTGATATGTTTTCAGCTCTATATCGTAACTCTAACCTTTCACACTGTTCTGCTTGTAGCCATAGTGTAAAGGTAACGTTTAAAGTTTTCTGGAAAGACCCTGGTAATTTGGTACTAATTTTGTGCTAAATATAAACAGCGTTCAGTTGTTACACTTCTAATTCCTTAAGCATTGTGCTTTCCCAGAAACCTTGGAAATTATCACCAAATACTTCGATATTGCATGTCCCTAAAAATAAAATGTTATAATTACTTTTGATACCTTTATAAATAATAACTTTCCAAATCCTTTCAACTCCATTTTAATTATACTGAATAAAATGAACAACATAAGATTTAAAGTAACAGAGTCTGCTTATATTAGTACATGGAGTAGACAAAATGACAGGGACGTCTTATGATATATTGCAATCAACAATACATACACATACATATTCTTTGTGATGTTACATTTTGTTGAGGCTGAGCCAGAGAGCTATTAATTCACTTTTGAAGTTTGTGGTGGTGTTGCATTGGATTGCATTACATGGTGTTTCTGGTGTTTTTATCCGTTCTTGTATTTATGAAATAATGAACTCAACAGGGCATTCTTGCTTTTATGTCAACAAAAAACACATGTACCCGAACAAGCTTCTCTTTAAAAAAAAAAAAAAATTGATTGTGAACAACATAGGCCGTGGCTGCTGCCGCTGTGTTTTCTCACTGGCTCTAATTGCCCCCAGATAAGCTCTGCTTTGTAAAGAGCTGCTATTTCCATGCCTGAATCTGGCCAGAAACAGCTGCTCACATTCTGCAGGCTCCTGTGTCTGCTGTTTTTTCCCATGGGTCCACTTGGTCTCCAGTGTGTCAGCATTCTCTCTCTCTCTCTCTCTCTCTCTCTCTCTCTGTCTGTCTGCCCGCCCACTGTGTCCTCCTCCCCGCCGAGTTAACAGGAAGCAGTCACCTGAACTTGATCAGACTGGACGGACACTAGTCGGTGGTACTGGGTTGTTTTGCCGCCTGTCAGTTTTTGGAGACATGACTTATGTGAAGTCACTGACAAAGTGTTGAGTCTGTTAAAGATTGATTGTTGGGGTTTTACCACCCTGGAAAGTATGTAGTGAAGATAAAAGAGAAATATATTAAGGGCATAGAAAGACGATGACACGCACTAGAGGCAAAGACAGACCCAAACACGTGATATTAGATGTACTGTAAATGGTATCTGTCCAAGTCTACAAATCAAACTGTGCAACTCAAGCACTTCTAATTTATCATTCTTTAATTTTGACCCTGTCATGGTAGGGGTTTTCCCCATGACTTGTAACCTGATCAGGCAACTGGAACATTCAGCATCTATTTCTAACAAAATGACAACCACCTGGATCTTCTGTCGAAGCAAAGCTTAAACGGTTTTCTCAGCATTTTACTATAATAGACTCATCAAAGGTGTTGGGGGTTTTTTAATGTGATGAAGGCTCTTTCATCCAATTTGATCCCTCTTCCTTCCTGTTTCCTACAGAAAGCCACAGGAGCCGCAGGAGGCGCCATCCCCAGACGAAGAAACGGAAAAGTGTTTCTAGGTAAGTGAGGCAGTTTGAGGCAGTGCTGAAACAAGTATTCACATGTTTTACTTAAAAGTACCAATAGCACCAAGAATACTCCATCACAAGTAAAAGTCCTGCATTAAAGATGTTAGTTATATTGTCCAGAAAAACTACAGAAGAGTTATCAGCTCCAGGTTCTTAAGGTATCAAAAGTAGAAGTACAAATCTTTCAGAAAGATGGGCCCTGTGACTGACATGTTATCATGTACTCCAGTATTAGTTTGTTAATAGTGATGTATCGATGCAGAAGCAGCATTGAATGTTGTGGCTGGTTTTAACTACCAAACTAATATACAGTTAGGTAGATTAGTGTTCAGTGTAGTTAGTCCAGTGGCTCCCAACCAGAGGTCAGGCCTCTCTAGACAGAAATCTGAGGATTTGTGAGATGATTAATGGAGCACAAAAGAAGAAAAAAGTTCTACTATAGAAATATGCATTCATTTTTTTGACTTCTTTCTCTTATTTTTTCCTTTTTGAGGAAAACATTAACCATCAAACAGTAATATCAATGAAACTGATTGAGAAGTTTAGATGAGCAGTGTCTCTTTGATGAAACTGCTAACAACTCAAAGAAATGACACGGGGCCCCAACTAGACACTTATTTTGTAAAGGGAAGAGACTGGGAACCACTGGTTTAATCTTTAACAGTGCAATGTATTTAATATCTTGTGATAAGATTTTTATGTAAAATCTTGGAGAAGTAACTGTAGCTGTGAGATAAATGTATAATGGAAGAGAAAGGACAACATTTCATTCTGAAATGTAGTGGAGTACAAGTATAAAGTATACATCCACGCATTAGCTATACTGCTTATCCTTTGAGGGTTGCGGAGCGGCTGGAGCCAATTGTAGCTGACATTGGGTGAGAGGCAAAGTACGTATACATGTACACATACATAGAGAGACATACAACAATTCATGTGCACATTCACACCTATGGGCAATTTAGAGTTGCCAATTAACCTTCAAGTCTTTGGACTATGGGAGGAAGCTGGAGTACCTGGAGGAAACCCACGCAGGCATGAGGAGAACATGAAAACTCCTCATAGAATGGCCTCAGCCGAACCATGTTTTGAACCTTCTTGCTGTGAGGGTACAGTGCTAACCACGGCACCGCTGTGCCGCCTATAACGTATCTGTATACCTAAAAAAATAGAACTTACTCTCTACCACTGGTTAGACTGGTAGAATTAAATCCCTTGTTGCTAAACTATACCTATTAGCCACTGGTATTCTCATCATAGGCAAAAACAAAATGTAGCCTACTGATGACAGAAAAAAAGGTGCAGCTTACTTTCTTGCACTGAGTTAGTGTTTTAATATTAAACTAAATGTGTTGTGTGTGGTCAGAAACGCCCCTCTCTCCTAAGAGAACGACCTCCATTGCGAGCTAGTGTTATTGTTTGTTACACTGTGGTGACCTGCCAGCTGCCCTGCAGCCAGCCTCTACCCAAAAGCGTCAGATATTTCTCATGTTGAGACCTCTCCTCCTCCTCCCCACTCCTGTGCTCTAAATATAGGCCATTTATTTGTATATGTGGTTGGTAACTGCTCTAAATCAAAGCCTGGCCTACTCCCCTCCTCCTACTCCTCCTTGGTTTACAGTGGGGCCGCCTCCTGTCAGTCGCCGGCCTCTCAGCTGCCACCAACTGTCAACCTCCCGTCTAGGCTGACACACTTCCACTGCAGCTCTGACGCTGCTGGGAGAGGACCAGGTGTCTCTCTCCCTCCCTCTCACCCTCCGTCCCTCACTGCTGGAGGAATTCCTTCCACTCAAGCTCTTTGTAATTGACGTTCCTGTTTTCATTCAGAGTTTGATTGACTTTACTATCCGTTCCCTTTGATTTGACTGCTGTACATTAGGTCAACCCTTTCTAGCCAATGTCTGACTCTCTGACTGTCTGTCTGATATAAGTTTGTGAGAGTCTTTCTTAAGACGTCTTTCTCTGGACTGGATGACGATTCTTGTCGTCCATTTTGGACAGCGGGCATTAATGTATCTGCCGTCATCCCCATACCAGTCGAGTGATCTAATCAAGCTGCTACCTGCTAACGTCAGACCATGGTTACCATGAAACCAGTGGGCACAATCACAATGTCAGGGATAACCTATGATCCTGTTTGTAATGAGTCATTCCACGACTTTAGGCTGGGGTGGAGAACAGACAGCTCTATATAGAGAGATATTTAAGAGAGGAAGCTCTCTGAAGCTGTCCCTCCAGTTTGCAGGGTTAAGTTTGATATGATTTTGGTAAGAGCGGAAATGTAGAGGCAATTAATTAATTAGGTGAATGACAGAAAAATTATCGACATAATTTTCCCAGCAAAAAGTTGTTTGGTTTCCAGCTTCTTTCTTGTATAGATTTAATGCTTCTCTTTGTTTTACTAGACAGTAAAGTTGCTTTGAAACATAATAATTATCAATCCTTATAGATTAATCTGTCAATTATTTTCCAGATTAATCAATCCGTTATTTGGTCTAAAAATCAAAAAGATATAATGAAAAAATAATATGCTTTGTTTTGTACGACAAACAGCGCAAAAGTTTTTTTTTTCAAAGCAGATTAATGCAATTAATGGCTTATCAAAATAAATTTGATCTCTGTTAATCAACCCACTGATTAATTGGCATTGGATTAGTTTCAGCTCTATAGTTTAATGTTTTTGGTTTTGGACTGTTGGTCATACAAAACAAGATGTCACCTTGGGTTTTAGGAAAGTGTGATGGACACGTTCACTGTTTTCTGACATTTTATTGACCAAATGATTAATTGTGAAAATATCCAGCACTTCAGTCAATAAGGAAAATAATTTTTATTTGCTGGCCTAATTTTGATAATTTAGTTTTATTATGTGATCAACAATGAAATGAATGTTCCATAGCTGCACTAACAAACGTCACAGCCATGCTAAAATCCTAAATATAGCTCAAGATGAATTTTGTCTGAGTAAAAGAGACATCAGCCTTGTGTGAAGTCATCCTGTCACTGTTGTAAAAAAAGATGTCATTGATGGTTTTGTCGTTCTGTTTGATCTCTCTGCAACCTTAGACTATTATGGTATTGACTAAAGGAACAAATCAAAAACATAAAAACAGAACAGACCTCACACTCAAGAGCAGAAAAGAACAGAGCATAAAATAAAAATAACCACGAGCAAACTCCATCATGGCTTAATAATGAGCTAACGTCAGTCTGCAGTGACTGAAGCAGCAGTCACATTCTAACTGCAGCTGTTTGCTTCCTCCCTTTAAGATTTAGAGCTAAACCGTGATTTTAACGGAGAGGACTATGAATACGAAGACGAGGCCAAGCTCGTCATTTTTCCAGACCACTTCGAGATCCCCTTACCAAATATTGAGGAGTTGCCCGCTCTGGTTAGTGAGTTGGTGCTGCATGGGCTCTGTGTGTTTCCATGCATGTCGAGGTGGAGGGTGCATTCAGTGGTTCCCTTAACACTGGACCTGAATCTTCAGATTCATTTGAGACTTCCTTAATGTTTTACATTCAAGAATATAATATAATATCCCATTGAAAGAACAATGAGATTCTGTGATGCGTCACCTAACCTCTAGCTGTTACCCCTTCTAAAGGTTTTTCATTTGGATCGGTTTTGATCGGTTTCACAAGCTTTTTCTCTCTGCAAAAAAAGAAAAGGGGAAAAAACATCTGGGGGAACCACTAGGTGCACATGTGCCTTTTTAAGTTTGTGTTTTATTGCTTGCATAGAGAAAAAAAAGGAGAGATTTTACTCCTATCTTCAATGTATTTATTTATTTGCTTGGTTTTTAGAGCTTGGCTTTGACATGGTTGTAGGTTTCCAACCTGTGGATGTAGAAATTGTGGTGCTGCATATATTTTTGATTATTGGTGAACACCTTATTTTTAAGAGCTTTGCATGGTTTATTTTGGGCTGCCACCCTCTCCTCTTATGCTGCTCTAGTCACTTTTTTTGCATAAATCTTGCATGTCGACTTTTTTCCTATTCATGCACAGTTAATGCACGTTTTAAATGCTCCTACAGTTGTTAAAAGAAATTTGTAATCCTTGAATTTGTTTGTTTAGGTGATATAGTTTTGACACTGACCTCACCCACACCCATTTTTGCACTTGACAATGTCTTTGCTGTCTCACCTGATGTGAAGGTGACCATCGCCTGTGACGCAGTGCTCAATGCACCATCAGCTTACAAGAAGCAAGAGCCTGAATCCTGGGAGGAGGAGATCCAGGTATCCCGACATGCCAGGAGCCTCAGACAGCTGGATAATGGGGTCAGAATCCCACCCAGGTAAGACGGATATTATAAGTAGATATTTAAGAGTCTAAATGTTTTGGAAGCATTATATCCTCAGAAATGGTCTAACTAATGGTCAATACTGGGTCTAACTGTAGTAATCTTCTGGTGGCAGCATTACATTATTGTCATGATTGACATAAACAAGCAATATGTGTATCTTATATACATTTGTGCACAACTCCCTCTCCACCGTACCCTCATGATGGTAACAGTAACAGGTGTATTTTTGAGTCACTGGACAACTACTGACACTGTGACTATGTGTAGTCATTAATATGGCTAAATCTTAACCTACAGCCCTTAGATGCTGTCTCTAGTGCCGCAGACTCTCAGTGGGAATCCTTCTTATAGGATGATCCCACTCATCTGAGATGGATCCTGAAGAGGGTTTCTGGTTTTGTTTCAGCCTCATGTCCCAGTCTGCCTCAGCTCAGCAGACCGCCTGCCATACTCATGTGCCCTGCACTATGCAGCAATAGTTCAGAGCCAGTTAGGGCTTACAGATGATCCTGCAGACAGAAAACAAGCTCAGCACACCAAGCATTGCATTGTTTCATTGATCATTGCAGCTGTACATGTGTGGTCCCTAAATCTATCCCAGAGAACAAAGAAAGGGAGGTGGAGTAACATGTCTTCTACTAGCAGCAGCTACTACAGAGCAGCTTTCCAGATGGATAACTGAAGGTCTGGCAGTTCATCTAAATTCTGTTTTACTGATTACTCTACAGACGATGAGCTGAAAAGTTATTTCAAACTATAGAATTGACATCAGTGCTTAATTTCACACAGAACAAGTGTTACATTTAAATAAATATTGAAATCCAAAGATGTATTTTGCAAATTTAGTCAGGGTGTCTCAGACACCTGATATTGACCATATTTAAAAAAAAAAAAAAAAAAAATCTGTTTCTTATGCCTCTACTTTCTCTATATATTATTTAATCAATAAATTGATCATGTATTATTTGAATCCGGCATAAAAACAACACAACATTAACACAAGTCTCTGTGTCTCTGTTGTCAGTGGCTGGAAGTGTCAGAAGTGCGAGATGAGAGAAAACCTTTGGCTGAACCTGACGGATGGAGCAGTGCTCTGTGGGAAGTGGTTCTTTGACGGGAGTGGAGGTAACGGCCATGCTCTGGACCACTACAGAGAGACCAACTACCCACTGGCTGTCAAACTGGACACCATCACCCCAGATGGAGCAGGTCTGAGACACATCAGACTTTAACCTGAACTGTTAAATAGTTTTAAAACTACTCTGTTCCTAATATTGGAGGATGTTTAGTTCATAATAAACAGAACAGTATGTTAATACCCCAATGCAACAGCCTTGCAATTAAATCTTATCCTTGTGATAAAACAATGCTCAGTTTTTGTTGACATTGTGTCAGTGAGGCATTTACTGGGATGACCAACGTTAGTTGTGTTGTTCCTTTGGATTACATTATATTGAAATGGGTTTCTGATATCCTGCTGCCCTCATGTAAATACAACACCACCACTGGATTGTATTGCATTGTACTGATGTATCTGATAAAATAGTGACTTAGTGTAAATGGAATACTCGAAGGGCTTTAATGGTAATGTGCAAATGGTTAATTTGACTTCAAATTCGATTTTGGAGCATGGTATGGAGAACCATGCCATAATATCTTCAGCTTGACTGACTGGTCTTTTGGTTTCAGATGTCTATTCGTTTGAAGAAGAAGAAGCCGTGTTGGACCCCCACATATCAGAACACTTGTCACACTTTGGAATAGACATGCTTCAGATGCAGAAAAGAGTGAGTTATCTTGACTGTGCAGAACAATGAAGCTTGTTTTACTATTAACACCACCTTCCCCAAAAGATCTGAAACCCTGCAACAAAATATCCACATATACCAAACTAAAATTAAAGCCAGCTCTCCTCTTCTCTCCTTCAGACAGAGAATGGGCACCACACAGACAACAACGCACGGCCGCGGGTCAGTGAATGGGAGGTGATCCAGGAGTCGGGCATGAAGCTGAAGGCGGTCTACGGTTCTGGTTACACAGGCATCAAAAACCTGGGCAACAGCTGCTACCTCGGCACAGTAATGCAGGTCCTCTTCAGCATCCCAGACTTCCAGAGGATGTGAGTACTGTACGCTGTGATGTGGATTTACTAGAAAGAAAACACAACATTGATTTTTTTTGTTTTGTTTGTTTGTTTTTAGTGTATGTTTCTAGGTCTTATCTGAATATAGTGATTGTGAAATTGCAGGGAATTTTAAGGAGCCATAGTCTCTACAAGTGTAAAAATAATCACATTGTTTTATTTCAGCAGTATACTGTGTCTCTGACTCTCATTATGGTAACAACAATAGACAAAATACTGTAAACACATCATGGAAAAAGACTTAAACTTTAACGATGAAACAATTGTCTACAAAGTTTGATTAATCAATAGCAATCAGCACTGTGATTTATGAGTTTCTACACAACATTAAAAATAACATTTTTACTGTTAAATTGTGACCAACTCATGTGTACAGTATATGATATACATCCTACGCAGTGTTTTTAACAGAGGCTTAATGGTTACTTTATGATGAGACTCAATTTTCATGATGTATTTGGAACTCTGTATCTAGTCGCATGTAATTATTGATCGATTGTTGCTGTGGATTAGGTGTAGAGAAAAATACAGAATAACACAACATTAATACTTAAAGAGAAAACCCATAGTGCATTGAAGCATGATCTCCTGCAGAAGCAGTGTTGGTGTCTTCTCAGTACCAGCCCGTGTATTTCCTTGTGTCTGTGTGTCGCGTCCCATGTGCTCCATCTGAGGTGAGCTTGTGACATGTATTTTGATCTTTAGGTATGTGGGTAATCTTCAGAGGATATATGACTATTCACCCCTTGACCCCACCCAAGACTTTGCCACACAAATGTAAGTGACCTGTTACATAATGCAGTGTTATAATACACAAACAAGGGGTTTTCCAGCTGCTGCTGCTGTAGCTACTTCCAGTTCATATTGTTGTTATTAAAATGCTTGAAATAACAATATAATGAGTTTTGAGTTTTATAGTTTGACCAAGTCTGGTCTATAAATCCTAGTAAAGCCAATAAATGAAACATACAGTAATTTGTTGGGTAAAAGCTTGTTTTCTGACATTTTCTGGTAAATATTTTGTTTTGTAAGACGGTGTGTTGCAAGAGGTCAATCACATGCTGATGAAATGTAAGTGGAGTCATAGCAAGGCAGGTGATGAGTATCAGTTATGTTTGTTATTCATTCAGTTATGTTCATACTCTGAGGCACATTGACAGATAAACATGTTTAGACCTGTCACTATCCGTATTTGATAAATTCACAATGCAGGAATATCCTAAATTATATTATTACCTTGTATCCAATTAGGATGATGCCACAGTTTATAAATAAGGGATAAAGTGGAAATAAAATCAAGATTTAGACTTACAATACTACAGTTATCTGTAAAGAGTGCTGGGCTGATGTGACTAAATGACAGCAGAGCTGTTTGACAATGGAAATGAATCATAATTGCAATAATTAATGAAATACCCAATGATGAAATTTTAGGTCAAAGATTGCAAACATTCCTTTGTCTTCCAAGAGGATATTTCAGCTTCAGTCAACAGAATTAAATATCAGTTAGTGTGAAATGAGATGAATCATACTTGATGGTTAAAAAAACAAAACAACGAAAGGCTTAAATTAATATAAAATTAATGTAAGGTTTTGAAGACGGTGATACTGATGAAACAGATTTTACTGACACGGGTTGAGTCACTGCCCTCTGCAGTTACTGTGTGGTATAGTATTTTTTTTTATAGACAGGCTGTTTGGAGGCTCCTGGAGTATATTGTATGATATAAAGGATGTAATTCACTAATAAATTCTTTACCACCAAAGATAAGTGATACCCCTTTGTTAGAGTGATCAATAAAAGAATGAGCTAATTATAAGAAAAGTATATTTCTGACTGTTGTGATTATTCTTATTTATTTCATAGTAAGGCTGAAAAAAATACCTGCAGATATTGTCTGTGGTGTTGGTAACCATGGCAACTGAGCTGAGTTTGAACTCGAGCCAGATTTGTGAGACTGAAAATCCAGGGGTTAACAAGTTAGCTGCTTTGTGAAACAGGCCCCAGGTGTCTCGTCTGAAGGTTTTCTTTTTTCTGACGAGTAAAGACACGTGCACTTCACCTTCAGGCTGTGTCATCCAACAAATAACCCCAACAAGACTAGAGCAAAAGTATAAGAGTAACTAAGAGTTGTAATGTTGACACTGTTGTTTTTGTCCAACAGGGCTAAACTGGGACACGGACTGCTCTCAGGCCAGTACTCCAAACCACCCATGAAATCTGAGCTCATTGAACAGGTGATGAAAGAAGAATACAAGGTATTAAACTGGGTATGTCCAGCTCCCAAACTGGGTCCATAACCAACATAAGCATGTTGATACTGACTGATAGCAAAATTATTTTATTATGGTTGTCAATACAGTATAGTTTCATCCTGTCAGATTGCTATTTTCCCGATATAAACGTAAAGTTTTTACATAATGGAGCTCTTCTGTGTTCTTAATATACTTGAGCTTTTTTTGAGCTTTTCAGAGGAGTTGATAGAAACAAAAGGAAGACGTGATTTTCTGACATATTGTCAAATTTCTTCGTGCTCTGACCTTTTTCCTTTGGTCTGAAACTAACTGGTGGCTGCAGTCACAAATTTTGCAACTCAAATAGTTTTTGAACACAGCAGCTCCAGGCATGATATGACATGAAATCATTGCCTTTTTATCC
Source organism: Seriola lalandi dorsalis (assembly GCF_002814215.2). Lineage (NCBI taxonomy): Eukaryota > Metazoa > Chordata > Actinopteri > Carangiformes > Carangidae > Seriola > Seriola lalandi. The sequence continues at coordinate 1,166,749 of NW_019522683.1, read as the reverse complement.
ACATACTGTAGTACACAGCTGCCAGGAAATTAGAAGAGGAAAGCCATTAAAGCATAATGGGACCTAGTGCTAGGTCTGTAAGCTCCAGGTTACTTTTCAGCCTCCCCAGCCGCAGTAATTGATAGGGCAGAGCCGTGATCCTGCACTTCCTACACATGTGATTGTGGAGTCAGGTTTGGACACATATTGACAGCTGGGAAGATATAGGGGGAGGGTTTGTGTTGGCACACTGTGCTCAGTTTGTACCCATTACAATTACATATGCTAATTAAAATGGCTTTTTAAATGTGTTCCTTGGGATACATGGTGTCCTGCTGGAGGTTGGCCTACACATTGTTTGTTTAGTGGTGTGGCAGGATGATGTAGAGACCCTTACACCGGATGACATATATTATAAAATATTTACTGACTTTGGTGAAAATAGTCAATTTAAAAGAATAGTTTGACATTATAGGAAGTAGGGCTATGCTAATTTACTCTCTGGCGAAGTGAAAAGATCAATACAGTACCCCATTACCTTTTATGTTAAACTGGTGTTAACATCTATCTCCCCTGGTAGCCTGGCAACTGCTCCCAGTCAAGAAATAGTCTGGTGTACAATTCCTGGCAAAATAGCTAATGGATGTGTTGATGAGGATTGTTTGAAGAGTAACTTAATTTTATTGTCTCATTAATAGGCTTCTCCCCTCTTGGAAATTTTGAATAACTGGCACAGTAAAAACTGAAGGTTCTGTGTCCTTTTTATTGAGAAATACAGAAACAGGAAGGATTTTGCAGTTTTTATGTTAGCATCTATATTCACTTAGGAATTCTAAATAGCCATTTTTATTGAGGATGCTGCACATGTTTACATAGTAAAATAGTTACAGCAATGCCATTCAGACTTATTAATGTTGCTTAGCAGCATGGACCAAACAAAAAAATATAATGTTAAACATTCTTTTTATGAAGAAGAATCTCAGTGTGTACAGAGCAGTGTGACACATCTGTCTATAATAACACTCTGGTACCAGCTAGTCACTCGAAGCTAATGCTACCTTAATATTAACAGCTGTTCTGTTGTCTTACCTTGTAGTTCCCTCTGAGACAGGTGAGTGATCATGCACAGTCAGTGTGTGTGACGCCCAAATGTTTTCATTCCAGCACCAGCAGAAGGGCATCTCCCCCCGGATGTTGAAGGCCCTGGTCAGCAGGGGACACCCAGAGTTTTCCTCAAACAGACAACAAGATGCCCAGGACCTCCTCCTGCACATCATCAACCTAGTGGAGGTGAGTGAAGCTAAACCTCTGTTAAAGTCAGACAATTTTAAATGGTGTATATATATATGGCCTACATTTCTTACCTTTGACAAGACATTTAAAAAATATTAGTATGTCGCCTTAATGTATAGTTCAGCAAAATATTCTAAATACAATGTCCACTTACTAACCTTTTCCTAGTGGTTTAAACACCATCTTATGGTCCTTATTATTGAATGGAGTTTGCTCAGTTGTCATGGCAATAAATCAATTGAAATCGGTTGTTATTATAATGTATTCACTTGCAGTATTTTTTGTATATTTTAGAAATGTGATTAACCATAACTTTGAAGAGAGCATTCACTATGACTTGTGTTATTAATATCAATTAACATAATTTTCATAAGGTTGATCTGTCAGGTTTAGAAATTGAATAGGTTTTTATACTACTGTATATGAGACACATCACCTTAAATGATGTCCACTGGCAGAAGGTGTCAGTCAACACTACAAACACAACAGAAAGCAACAATGCTTCTCACAAAACTCAAATGGCTGGGTTACGTCTGACCCCTGACACACATTGGGAGGTAGCTGATTGGGATGGGAGGGTCTGTTTTTGACTAAACACAGCACACTGTCTTCTTGGTTGGTACATACACATTGGGTTGCTCTTGATGTGTCTTTCTCAACCAGGATATATAAATAGCTTGGCGCTATCTGTTACACAGTGAGGCCAGATAATGCTTCCTATTCTGCCCCAGCCGCAGGAGACATGCCGTGACTCGGACTTGATTCTTCCTCCACCTCATGTGGAGGAGATCAAAAAAATCAAACCATCCAGATCCTCCCAGCCTCAGTTTCTCCATGTCTGCCACATTCTGTAAAGAAACCCTATAGTGCTTGTGCTTGAATGTGGTTTGTTCGAAAATGGCCCTCCTTTAGTCTACAGCTCTACAGCTGTGTGTAAACTAGATACTGGTTTAGGTTTCCAGACATAGATTGAACCTGACTAAAGCCACCACCATCAGCAACATTTTCCACTGTCTGTGTCAGCCTGCATACTTGGCCTGAGTAAAATTATAACTTGTTTATTTCTGTAGCCTCTTAGAATAGAAGGGATGGGTTGCTAAGAAGTCGTCATCAAACTTGTGTGTTAAGTCGCGATGCCATTCCTCCATCACAGTCTTCAAATAAACACAGAGTAAACTTCACTGACCCCTGCTGTTCATCAGCAGTGAGAGGACACTGAGCCACTCGGTGATAATGATTAGTATGCCCTCAATTCTGAAAAGATGTAACACTCTGTAATGGAGGGTACACTTAATTGAGGCAGTTCCTAAATTAAAAGAGTTGCATTTACATAATGAATGACTGTATTTAGAGATCTGGGTCAAACAGCAGTTGTGTTAAAGTTGTGCCAAGAGACTGTAATGGGCCACAGCAAGAATAGCTTATAGATAGAGTTGCAGTTCAAACCATGGGCTGTTTGTGGTATGTGTGAAGCTTCTGTACAGTTCTTAAGCAGACATACAGTAGCTGTCTTTAAGATAAAATTGCTTGGGGTTTGATTGATTGATTAATACTTAAATTTTTGACTTGGAACTGCCAAAAAAAAACAACAACTGACGAGTATTCAGAAAACGCTAGAACCTCAATTTTATCTGTGTTATATCACATCACTGGTGTATATTCTATTTTTAAAAAGGACATTAGTATCAGGCTGAATATCAGTCTCAAACTGAGATATGTGCCAAATCTCATGGAGTGATTTTGCTGCTTATATTTAAACTCATCCTCCCTATGTTTGGTGTCTGCAGAGGAACAGTGCAGGCTCAGAGAATCCAAGCGACGTCTTCCGCTTCCTGGTGGAGGAGCGAGTTCAGTGCTGCCAGACACGTCGGGTGCGATACACTCAGCGGGTGGACTACTGCATCCAACTGCCAGCCCCAATCGAGGCTGCCACCAATCGAGGTAGAGAAGCTCCCATACACACACTCACACACGTGTGTGCATCCACACACACACACACACACACACACACACACACACACACACACACACACACACACTGGGCAGCTGCAGTAGGAAGCACCAGCTGCCTCTGGTTGGTACAGCCTGTGTGATGCTGGGCTCAGGTGGAGCCAGCCACTGGGAGAATCAGCAGGTCTTGCTCAGGAAGGGCACAGAAGGTCCTTAGCTCTCAGACAGAGAAAATAAGTGACTGCTTATGGCTTTGTTATGTGTACTGTCATTACACACTCCTGGCTTGATGTAATACATTATATAACAAATCAGATGGACTAATTTAAAGAATAATTAAAGGTTGCTAACACCAATATAACGTTGTCATATTAATTGTGCCGATGTTGGTATAATTACAATAAACAAATGTGACCTTGGTGAGTATGATAGTCTGTCTAATGCAATGTAGTTGCTAGTAGGGGTCTCCAGTGTTGTCAGCAGCAATCTTGAATGCTACATATACACCTTAAACAATTATCCCTATAGAAATGCATCTTATGCCACCCTTTTTCTTTTTAAAATGCTGAACATTATACATGACAATGGATGTTACCACTTATTCTGCATGGTATCAAGTGTTTGTCTTTGTTTTGATGCTACCAGAGGAGCTGCTGGCATACGAGGCCAAGCGGAAGGATGCTGAGGAGAACATGAGGGCTCCACCTCAACCTGTGAGAGCACGGATCCCCTTCACCGCCTGCCTGCAGGCCTTCACAGAGCCAGAGAACGTCCCAGACTTCTGGAGCTCAGCGCTGCAGGCCAAGTCAGCTGGAGTCAAGTAAGTAAGGCCCACATCCTCCTGGGCCTGGAATGACAACTCGACATCTCAGTTGTATCTATAAACTTTGCTCTCCTTTCTTTTGAATCCCCCTTTTCAAAATTCTAATTTTCCCTTGCAGAACTTCCCGTTTTGCCTCCTTCCCAGAGTATCTGCTCGTGCAGATCAAGAAATTCACATTTGGAGTTGATTGGGTGCCGAAGAAACTAGGTAACTTTCTGTCACACTTCACTGATTAATGGGTTTTAAATGTTTGTTATTGGCCTCCACCAATGTGGTGACTCAGTTTCAAGTATTTGTAGGGTTGCAGACGCCCAGCAGAGGGCAGCATCAAACTATGATTTACAAACCCCATCACAGGTGAAATTTCTGCCCGGGTTAGTTTTTGTCAACTCATTCAGGCGTCACCTGCACTTTTTGGACACATGGTCACAAACCACCACATCTCTCATCCTGTCCTGTCATGTACTTGGGACACAGAGATTAAATAAATGAAAACAAGTATGTTGCTGCATCTTAAATTCCTATTGAGGTACAGTTACATGATAGGTAAATTGTGTAAATTGATATTTATAAATCACAGTCTTCAGTATGATATTTTGGGGTTTTACATGGCCGACAGTCACACTTATGTTTACACTTCGACAACCAGCTGCCAGGGTCTCAATGTTAAGTGGGAAGGATGTTAAGAATTAAAAGTCAACATATTCCTCTGAGTTTTTTTCATGTGTCTTCCTGTACAGACTTGGCCATAGATGTTCCAGACTTCCTCGATCTGAACCGGCTGCGGGCCACAGGGCTGCAGGCAAGTGAAGAGGAGCTGCCTGATCTCATGCCCCCAATCGTGCTACCTGAAGACACCAGAGGTATGAACAGATGTAGCTTATGCCAAGTTGTGGAAATGGAACCTATACATGTATGTGTGTTGGTGTGTATGCGTAAAGATATCAATATGGTTGGGACAACACGTTATTGTGCTACTTTTCACAACTAGGACAATGTAAGGAGCATTTTTTTCCCTTTTTAATCTGACATTTTGTGTTTTATTCATTTCCACTAAATATTGGCAAATAAACATTGGTGCCAACATTTGGATCAGCTTCAGTTATATCGTGTAGTTTTCAGATCAGACAATGCTCCACTTTTCTCATCCAAAAGAATCCCCTGTTCATAGGCTTCAATGAATCACCTACTGTGACCCACAGGGACATTTGCAAAATGGCACTCTTAACTACTGGGGGCATTTTTGGCTCCTTATTTTTAATTTCACAGTTCTGTTATTGCTTTCCCTGAGCCACCTGTGCTTTCTTATTTACCCAGTTAGCCAAACATATCACTCTATTTATTTATATATTTATAAATAAATAAATAAATATATATGTGAGACAGTATATATCTGATTTTACCTAACAAACAGGTAACTTATTGTTACTCTGACCACATATGTGTTGTTCTAATGCTGCTACTCAACATCCTTTTCGGGAGATGTAGGGTATTTTTTAGACAGTCAAATGATCTATGAAATTGTCTTTAATATGATATTCTGCTCAAAGCCACCCAGTTTTTTTCTGAAGGGGATATTGAATGGAATCCCACAGGAAAGGCATGCTCAATCAATTACTGAAAAGTTGTTGTGTTCACAGTGTGGCTAAGCCTAATAAGTTTTAATGATTTTGTGAGATCCCCTTGTAATGTACTTCCCTTGGCTCTGGGAATAAGCTACTGGAAGCCATCAAGAGCATTTTAGAGCACAAGCAATATTGTTGTTACTTTTTTAGAAACTTCGTGGTGTCATTGTTTACTCAGTGATATTTCAAGTATTACATACATCCTCTCCTCCTAAAGGCCAATGCAAAACTTCTATCCTTTTGCTGCTTTGTCTCCGTCTCCTCTGTGATTGTAATTCCTTTTCCTCTGTTCCTCCTTCCGTTGTTTGCAAAGTTCGGCTACATCAAGTTAACAGTGTCCTCCTTAATATTTTAGCAGGCGTGAAGCACAAAATGTTCTGTACTGTCTCAAGCTCCAAACACAAACACAAAAAGCGGTTCAAAGAGCAGTGCAAAGACACAGTAACATCTGCGAGCAGCCTTTGCTGTGACTCACATGAGCTTCATGTCTTTACAGACCTGGGACCTTGCAAAATTGTTTCACTGGCTGCTTCAGTTTTGAACATGTTCGCCTTAATATTTCACCACTGAGCAGTCTGTGCTTTACCTGCTATCTCAGACCTCCAAACACACGGAACTGGCTTCTTGGAAGAATGCAGTATCCACTTAAAACTCTTCAAAATCTTGTGCATTGGAGCATCCATTGAGATGAAACTACCTTCGCTTAGACAACTCCTGAAGAGGCCATTGTAAAATTGATGCATTGCATGGAAATATGTATGAATGTTTTTTTTTATATGTAGTGAGTTTTAGTTGGGAGAGCAATTTGAATCTCTATTTTGCACTCATCCCCTTTTGACCTCCATCAGTGCTTCCGTTTCTATAGACAGAAACATAAAGAAAAGTTCCAGGGTGTGAAACATGTGGTTTAAGCTACGAAATGAAAAGATGTCAGAGCGGTAACATGCTGTTTTCGAAACACTCGCCGATTTATTTATTTCACATTTATATGATGAGCTTTGTTGATTGCAAATTAACCACCGGTCCATTATCCCCCAGCTGGCATCAGCAGTGATTAATCATTGGTCAACCTTCTGTGTCCAAAAGGCTTCAGTGCTTCTCATTGATTACACAGAACTGCGCAAATGTGTTTTCCTGTACGCTGCTTGAACCACATAATTTCTCACTGGTCTGTGTATCACCCATTCACTCAATTATTCCAGGCCATTTAGAAAATGGATCATGGCTTTTCATGATTCCATTTTTCTGTTGTTTTAAACCACAAAACCAACACTGTATAGAAATTGATTTCTACTTTTGGTTTCTTTGTTAATCAATTCATCCCCTTCAATATTAAAATGGAAAACCTCAGTCACATTTTATTTATCTAATACCGTGATCCAGTTTGTCATTTTATTAATTCAATGAAAATATGGAAGAGAGGGAAGAAGCACATGAGAGATTGGGTAAGTGAGACAGTGAACCTAAACTGTACCACTTCATTGCAAAAACTTAATGTGCCTGATTTGCTGAGCATTTTATCTTAAGCCATTTTTAGCAAAATATCAGTGAGACAAAAAACAGCACACTGCTGTCTTATTGCCTGTCCAAATGGTTTTCCTCAGGTGTTTGTAGTCACAATATTGTCAGGTCCATGTAGAATAAATGACGATTGACGCTTATAAAATGTATTTGTCCAAAATATCACAGCTGGGTAGGCTTTTCAAAATCTGAGCATGTTTCACATGAACAGGAGCCGCTGAAGTTGTGATTGCAGTGTTTGGGAGAAGCGGGAGCCGATCAGTCTCCTCACTGTAGGAGGTGAAAAGGCCTCACCAAAGGGGTATTCTGACAATTTGATTTTTGCCTATCTCGCTGCTGACTTGAATCGTCCCTGTCTGGACAGGGATATCCTTTGTATGATTGATTGTGAGTGTCCAAATACGGCGCATATCACATTCCCACAACATGCTTGGTTTGATTCCAGCTGGGGACCTTTGTTTTATGTTATACTGTCTTTCTCATTTTGTTCCTGCTTCTATACTACATTCTAAAAAAAGGCCCGGTTTCACTGTCACTATTGGTTTGTACTAATTTGATTAATCATAGCTTTGTCTGGGAATATGGTAATATACATCACTAAAGAGCAATCTCAACTGATAGTGAACATACAAGAAAAATGGTACGAACAAAATCAGGTGACTATTATTTGTGTAGCACCTTGGTAGTTCACATGCTTAACATCAACATAAAAGCAACTGGGCAACATGATGAGATCATTTTAAAACAAAGTTTAAAAAACAGTCTAGCTGCATACATGCAGTTAACTGCCTAGTCATAAGCCTTAGAAAACATAGGTTTTTTTTTTCTTAATCAAGTACATAAGTCAACTGAAATAGTTTTATTCTCCTCTTTCAGATAACTCAATGAGCTCCATAGACTGTGAGTATTTGAGTATTTTATTTCTCTTCTCAATAACTCTGTGCTACAGTATATGTATGAATATGTAACATTCATATAAGTTATAGCCATGGAAAATATATTTTGGGCACCAAGCAGTAGTGATGAATGCTGCAGAGCTAAACCTCTGACTATGTATACCTGAGCAGGTGCTGCAGCTGCCATCTACTTTACTTTACTCTACTCTACAAACAAACTTTACTTTTCCATGTGTCTCGGCTGATTTTAGCCAGACTCTTTTCTCTCCTTGATAAATCATCTCTCAATAAAGAAACCTCCCCAGGGCTGATTCTCCTCTGTTTTCTTTGTTTAACGAGGCCCAAAGAGAGGGCCCCGGGAAAATCTGTTTGGTTGTTTAAACTGGAGGGCTACCGGTTGTGTTGAATCAGCAACTGTATGTTTTTTTTGTATGTTCAGGTACTGATGTCGATTTTGTCGTGTCCATAGCTCCTGAAATAGACGAGGCAGCAGTAATGCAGCTGGCAGAGATGGGCTTCCCGCTGGAGGCCTGTAGGAAGGCGGTCTACTACACAGGCAACATGGGCCCCGAGATGGCATTCAACTGGATCATAGCCCACATGGAGGAGCCTGGTAAGGAGACATCACTGCGTTCATGAGAACATACTGTATGCATGACGAGATCAACAGACAGTAAATAGACAAGAAAGTAAAATATATGTGTTTGGAAAGAAAAAGAAAAAGCATACATATTGTCTAATAACATTAACTATTACAACAACGATAATTATTATTTCTGTTATTATTACCATCATCAGCCCAACTGCTTTGTGAGTTATGAGATATTTTCCTCTTGGAGGAGATGGCCGGTTGCGTCCCTGTAAACAGATTTTGAAGTGTAAATTTGGCTCCTGTGGACATTTCCTGTTCAGTAAAATGAACCTACATGCCAGTAGTGTTAAAAAGGTTGTATATGGCTGTTACTCTCGTTATTTATCTATTCTCTCCTGAGATGTAAAGTATTGCACTCAGAGGATCTGATTGTATCAGCTGTCCAAAACATAGACATAGAAAAACAACACCCTGAAACCTGAAAATATGATGCTGACCTGCCTTCAAAGTACCGTGCAAGTCCAAAGGTGAAATGAGCTCTTGAAAACGTGACAAAATGAAATAGTCATGACAAGAAATAGGGGTTGGGGGTGAGTGTTGAGTGGGTGATCAAGGGTTAAAAAGGTAACTGTAAGCCAGAGAAACCAAAAATACTAGTGACAAATAATCAGAACAACAGCTGCACTTAAGGAGACACAGTTCTGAGTTCAAATGGAGAAGCTGCGTTTCAAAGCAAAAACAACCAGTTAAGTGATATTCGAGGCCTGATGCAGGCGGTTAGAGAATGAAAGGAAATTGACCATTTTTATTGAGCCGGTCAGCTCACATGTGAAGCCTGTGCTACACTTTTTTTTTTTTTCCGCAAATCTGCCAGAAAACATTTCTGCAGTAAACACACTACTCCCTTTACTCAAGAATGCTGACAGAATACATTACACAAAGAGGCAAGGCAAAGTTATTTGTATGGGACCTTTTCAACACAAAGGTAATTCAAAGTGAGCGACACATCACATCTCCAGTTCCTCCATTCATTGAAATCAGAGCTGTTTTTGCTAGTGTCGCACTTTGGATCCCTTTGTGTACCAGAGGTGTTTATCTGTGCATGTCTGTGTGCGAGATCATCACCAGAAACTTTGTCAGAGCTGACTTTGTCTCTTGTAGAGCCTCTCAGCAGTAGAGACGTTCCCCTGAGGCGTTAACTTGTGTCACTTTTATTTCCCTGGTCGGCTGTAAAGGGCCTCTACAGTGCAGGGAAATTATAGCAGCCCCCTGCCTGTTAGTTTTTAAATGAGCCTAATGCATCTGCAGAATGGGCTGCATTCAGGCTCAATAACATCAGTAAAACAGATTGTCCCTGCTGCACAAAGGCTACTACTTCTGCCTCCTCCACATTTGTTTGGTTTCATTACTTTCCCATTAGCATCTCTTCAGCTTATTTTTTTAACAACTAAACTTTTCACTTAATCATTTTTAGATGCAGTAGTAGTGCCTCATAACATTTCCTTTTCACTGAAGGGAACCCTGAGTGCTGCATTTACAAAATTAAACTAATGGCATCCCCTTAGAAGAGGTGCACTTCCAAAGCACTGAGCAGGCAAGGCGACTCACTTATATTTATTTATTATATTATTTCTCAGTGAATTTGATGAAAACTGAAATGAGCCATTTGAAACGGACCACAGTTCATATAAACTTCATAAATGTTTTAGTAAAGGCTGTTCTAAGGTCTAACCATAGTCAAAGTTTACATTAGAAGTTAACAGCCAGTTAAACAGTATCTAAAGGACACAAGACAAGCAGGCTGAGATAGAGACGGTAGTGGGGGATAAGTGGTACACATTTTCATTTATGGCAAGGACAGTAATGAAGGCTCTGTTAATGGCCAACAGTAGAGTAATTACCATAGGAGTGTCCTTGTTCCTGGGTTGAGGGTCACTTTGCTTTCATTTGAATCATTGAAAGTGCAGAGAGAACCACTTGAAATTAGAAAGACTTTGTTCTTACTTGTACTTCATGCAGGAGCTATAACATTTTACATGTTTCAGGTTATGGAAAGAATCTTCTACATATGAGTCGCTGTAAACCCACAGAGTCTTCCAGTCAGAAATATTGAGTTACGAACTTTCCAAAAATCAAAATAAAGCCTTTTATTCAAAATTCTTGTTTTTCTTCTTACTCAATGGACAACAAAGCCAAAGACAGAGAAGAAAATAGATGTGTTAATCATTCTGCATATGTGGTGGTGTATCCCACTATACTGATATATCTCATATATATCTGAGATGTGTGGGCTCGTAACACTAATCTTGACTTTGACATAGACATGCCACGGGGAGCTTTAGCATCAGATACTGTTTCCAGCACCAAAGAAGTCTTCAGGGTGCCTCCCAGCACACACATGTTTGTATGATGTGTGTGTTTTATGCCTGTGGCTGAATTCTTAACAGAGACAGTTAGTTACAACAGTCGAGCCTCCTTCATTAAAGTGTTTCTATGTCTTTCAGATTTTTGAATACACTTAAAGTGCAACATATGTTGTTACACACTGACAGCTCTCTACCTCTTAAACATTTTGATGTCCAGGAGGCATCTGTCAGCTTTGTTCTGTCGCAATCCACAGCAAAACCGCAAATAAATATCTATACTCAGCTAACTGTGAAAAATACATTTATTGATTTGGTTGAAAAATAAACGAGAGCCACAGCATCTCATTATTATTCTCTCTCTTTCTCTCCTCAGACTTTGCAGAACCTCTTACTCTGCCCTCCATGATAGATCCTGGTCCCTCCACCAGTGACAGCCCCATGGGTGCCACCCCACTGGCCAACTCGCCCCCTGAGGAAAGCATCGCCATCCTCACATCTATGGGCTTCCCCCGCAATCACAGTATTCAGGCACTTAAAGCCACGGTCAGTCTTCTGCCCACTCTGTTCATGTTTGTACTTTGTGTGCTAATAAATAGCTCTTTTTCTCATTAGCTGGCACCAGTACTTCATTTCCAGGCATCTTTTCTTTTAATCATTTCTGTCTGCCAGCTGATAATTCTTATTCCACAACATTTCTTATTAAGAGTAGCCTGTTTACTGCTTATCAACCTTTATGAGTTTCTACATTTGCTGCTGGGGCCAAATACACCTTTTCCTGTGTCTAAAATCCCCCACTGTACACAGGGTGTATTGTGTTAGTGGCAGTGATAACAGTGATTTGTTTTGAACAAATACAGGGAGAACTGGGCAGCCAGTGAGGACAGCGTTGGTCGCCATGTCTGAACTGATAAAGATAAAGAGTCTTCTGTAGGTGGTGTTCATGCCTTAGTCCATTTCTCATAAAAACACTTGATAGTTATATGGGGGAAAAAAAGTCAGACTTGAGCAAGAGAAAAACTGAAGGCAAAGAACCACCCACACAGGTTGATAATCGTCTATGAGAAGTGTAGCAGCACAGCAATGACTGCCGGGCACCACAAATGTTGTCAGATAAAACAAAAACAAAAAAGAAATTGCAACACAACATTGATTCATTATGGAAATAAATTACACAAGTAACAGAAGAAATACACCTCACGCCCCAAAAACCAGGAAGAAAACTGAACAGTGGAAAACGAAAGTGTCAAGAGTTCATGACAAAGCAGGTGGTGTTTGAAAAGAGGGAAAAGAAAGAGATGATGAAAACCAAGCTCTGTCAGTCATAGATGGGCTTTGGCTGGCCTACTTGTTTGCTTTCCAAACTGCAAATTTAATAGGTCCTGCGTGTCAGAGTGATTAAAGATGTCTGCTCTACATGGTGTTTACAAATAGTCCCAGCAGCATACGGACTCCTCCGCTGATGCAGCCTTTCAGGGTTAGGAACGGGATCTGCCTCAGTGACATGTCGAGCCATTTTATCATCACAGCTCGTAAATGTATGTAAAACGTTCAGCACAAGTAAATTATTGATATTTATTTATTTATTTATTTTTTGTAATGTGGACAAAAGGAATGCAGCTACAGCAAATTTGTGACCTCCCCTGTTTTAAAATGGCCCCTGATTCTCAGGTTTCATATTTCAAACTGCCCCCTCAGCAAAAATAGCTCAGCAGACTGTTAGTAAGACACGGAAATAGACACCAGGCTTCCTTGTTTATCAACCCTCACGCCACCAAACTCGCTGCCATCCACGATGCTGTTGAAGTGAATAAAAATGAACACATATTCCCCATGAGGGTGGATGGAGGTGTGAAGCAGAGAAGTCTCATGGCTGGTTTATTAATAGTCCAAAATTAGGAGGAGGAACTTTTTTTTTTTTAACCTCAGTGACCTGACAGGGAGAGACAGAAAAAGCTGACAGCGAGCCAAACCTCCTCCCTCAGCCAGATGTTCTCCAGCAATCACACCTCTACTTTGGACTAAAAGTAAACATCCTCAGGGGGGGAGTTGGCACAGATGGATGCCTGCCACCTCTTCAATAAGTGATTGCTCATTTTAACATGTTCAGCATAGGACTGTTTTTTATGAGGAGTTTGTTCAAGATACAACAGAGAGGGAGAAAACAAGATAGAAGATGAACATTTTTAATCCTCAACCCTTATTGTGTCCCCATATGCAATCTATTTGCAGACCATTTATCTTCTATGTGATAATATTTCCTGTTACTACAAGTATTTAGAGTATCTTATAGTATATTACATGTATATTTTTTGAACTGCAGCTATTATTATGCCTCAGTTACTGTGCAGCAAAGATGATGTTCTCCACTGAATGTGTTAAACATTTTAAAAATGTATGATTTATGATTCCAACAGTAAAAAAGTTGTGCATTACAATTGCACCACTGACAGATTTAAAAATGTTTGATAGAAAATTGGAACTTGGTGACATATTAAAGGTATTTTTGTGTGGAATGTCAGTGAACTTGTAACATTATGGGTGTTTTCAAAACCTTTCAGAACAATAACCTGGAACGAGCACTTGACTGGATCTTCACCCACCCGGAGGAGGAGGAGAGTGACGCCCTGTCAGACATGGCTGACACAGAGCCCAATGACAACACTTTCTCCAACGCCAACTCGCACAGCGACTCCACGCTGTCTCCAGACAGAGACACGTCAGGCCCACGTGTCAAAGACGGACCGGGACGTAAGTATTTACTTATTGATTACTCCATTTTATTTATAATTACTGTTAATTGCTGCTCCTCATGTGAGTACGTTAAATGTTGTTGCTTCATGCTGCTTGCATGGCTATATGTACCGAAATAGTGTCTGTTGTTGTATTATTGTCCCAATGTTTCCCTGCTTCCAGTTGCTTTGCATGTTTGTAATGATTCTCTTTGTTGTTGTTGTTGTTGTTGTTGCGGTTTTCTGTGTCATCGCTGTAAATTTTATTGTGTTGATGATTCTTGAAACGTTGAAACATCTAAGGACTGCAGTTGAAAATTAGGCAGCTGGCTAACACTGGCACATTTACAGCACTGTAGATTAAAGTGCATTGTCCCTAAATAAGTAAATAAATGAAATGAGTGACTCTGCATGACTGATTTCACTGATTGTATCTGCCCCTCCTGTCTTGACCTCATTTATTACAGAACCTAATCTAAATGACCATGAAGTAATCAGGGGTTGACTTTAATTAGCCATTGTTGGTGACCAGTAGGATATAAACTGTAGTCAAGTCTTCACAGTTCAAGGTTATCTTGGTTACTCAGGACAGAGATCCAGCAGGAGCATCTAGCATATAGTGTATTATTTTCCAAGGCAGAGATCTGTATAACCAACATGGGTCAGAGTCCAAAAAAAGTGTCAGAGGGCGATTTTGTCCCCTAATTTGTTGTAATTTTTTACCTACATGTCATGCATGAACTTCCAAAGGCCAATTTAACCTCAGCCCCAATTAATACCTGAGGATGAAACACAGTAAACTCTGGTGCTGCCGGGCACTGACCTGCTCTGCTAGACCAGCTGAAGGCACAGTGGCATAAAGAAATAAGATTCACAAGCTTTTTAACTTAACTCCCCTCATAAAAGTGTAAACAGTGCATCTTCATGCAATAATTCATCTGCATAATGACAGACTAATGGGCTTTAGACAACTGTACTGTCCAGGTGCATTGAAACGCTAATATGAAGCTCTGGCATTTCTAACATTCTCAGTGTCTTCAGTCTCCTGTTTGTTTCCCTGGTCTTTCCATGCTGAGATAAGTTGGAGGGATAGTAACACAAAGAGGGAATTTCACACTAAAAAGACTTTGGAAGATAAACTCTTGAGTTGTCAGGCTGAAGCCTCATATAAGCTTCAGATCATCTTTGGAATATACTTGTTGCTCAGACCAAGGACTATGGATTTTGCGAGCTAAGTTCTTAATGGCCAGTATGAACAGGAGGAATAATGATAATAATAATAATACAGCAAGCAAAATCATAGAAGCCCGTTGGCAATGTAGAGACACTGGCCTTTCAGCATTTTAAATTACTCAGCAAATCTGGCTGATCTTTTCTTCACCTTCAGCAGAAATGTATTCTGAGCTGTCCTTGCCAAAAGAGGGCTCTGATTCTGTTTACTATAAATCACCTGTAATAGTATCCTCTTAAAAAAAACAGTATTTTTGTGTACTTAAGAGCATTATTTGAGATGTTTCCAACAGCAAGTGCCTTTATATCTTGTTATTTTGAGGCTTGAAAGAGTGAATGCTCAAATATCTGTGGTTAAAATTTCTAATTACTGAAATAGTTGATTGTGTTTTCTCACTGTCCCTTATGTGCAGATTTAAACCACCCTCTTTGTTTCTTTGTCCTTTTTCAAGGTTATGAGCTCTTTGCCTTCATCAGCCACATGGGAGCATCCACAATGTCTGGGCATTATGTTTGTCACATCAAAAAGGAGGGAAGGTGAGTTGCACTCAGTTTCACTAAATTGTATTCATTCAATTTATTGTGGTACAAAGCTGATAGCATATTTTCAATTAAAACGAGGGACTTCCCTATTCAACAGAAAAAAATCTGTTATTAATGGACATGTTTTCTTTCATATCACTCATCCTAGGAAATGTATTTCTGCAAAATTTAATTATTATCAATAAGCTTTTACCACAGGAAGTCTGGAAATAAATTATTCAAAATCACAGTCATCTTATTTAGATTAAATGGGAAATAATAAATTGACCTATTTCCTCTTTCCTCATAGCAGTCAGTTTTTAAAAAGTAAAACTTTTCTCACAGCACTACAATAACGTGTACCTTCCTCATATGTCCCTCCTCCTGTAGGTGGGTGATCTACAACGACCACAAAGTGTGTTTGTCAGAAAGGCCTCCAAAAGACTTGGGCTACATCTACTTTTACCACCGACTGTCTAGCAGTTAAAGTTATCCCCCCTCCTCCACCTTGCAACCTTTTATAGAAGCGCAGTCTTTCACTCAGAAGACTAGCAGACAACTGTATTAACAGCCACAGTGGAAATGATGGAAATAACCTATCAGACCAGCTGCTCGCCTTACCGTGATGTCATTCAGGAGCAACCAGGAACACTGGTCAGAAAGGGAAAGCAATGTGCTCTTTGTGCATTTGTGTTACGTTATGCTTTAAATGTATATTTCAGTGTTTATGTTAAAAAACAAAAGACGTTTTCTTGACAGTGTAGGTACAGAGGGATGTGTGCAATTTCCACTTCTGGACTGCTCTGGACACAAAATAATGTCACATATCAAATCTCATTGTTCCTCCTCTATGCCTTCAGCTACTGTGCCAATATTTTTCAAAGGGGTACATTTTATAAATGTATTTTGAAATGGCGGTGCTTCACTGCCAGCCCTGAAATGCTCTGAAAAGAAATTACTGTGCTGCTGGTGGCTATGCATTTTACTTTGAAAGAGAAAAGAATGTTTTTCATCCCTGGGAAATTGAAGGGACATCAAAAGTTTTAAATGTTTTGGTTGTGCACTGAGACTGAGGGAAATGACCAGCGTACTGTATGAAGGAGAGCACCAAGAAGGCAGTGAATAGGTGTTAAATGTGACTGTAGTTAAATATACAGTATTACTGGCTGAATAATGGCTCAGACCTGCCCCAGTTTTACTTGGAGATGATGTGCATGATTGTCACTTTTAATAAGAAACTTTCTGCACCATGGTTACACTGGCTGATTTATCGAGATAGAAGTATTATTTCCTTCCCTGAAAGCACTTTTTTGTGACTAAAACAAGTTCATATTTTGCACCTGATGCAGAAGTGGACTTTTTATTCAAGTGATACAAGCAATTGAATGTGATATCTTAAATTTCTACTTCAGTACAGATGAACCTGTTTATCCTTGAAGTGGCCACAAGTCAATGACGAGATTGAACATAATCGATGCCTAATATAAGAACGCTCGGCTGCAGTTGGCCCACTTTGGTTCTTTTATCACTTTGACAGATTCACTTTGACTATGACCCAAAAGTTCAAATGAATGTTTTCTTTGACCCTGTTGCCACTTTTTACAGGTCAGTTAATTCATTTATGCATCTGAACTTTTTCCGCGTCTAAAGCAATATGCACTACAACCAAATCTACTCTTGAACCTACTGAATGCTAAAGGCTGTACAGTGACATGTATCTCCTCTAAAATGTGCATTTTTGTATGGACACGGTGCAGTGCTGAATGTATAACTTCATGGTGCTCACTGCAACCAAAACCTCCTCTTCAGCTTTAACACTCCAAAAACCACAGTGAAAATACAACTGGCCCTTTGCTGTTAAATCACCATAACCTCATGCTGGAATATCCACCAACTCTGTACTCTCCTCATTTATCTACTCAGTTCATAATCTGCAGAACAACGTATGTGCTTGTTTGTCAGACATTCATGAACCTCTGATCATCAACAACATCTCAATATTTGCAGTCATATCCTTTCTCTATTTTCTTGTATGCTACACAGAACAGTCTTGTTTGCTGCATCTCAAAAACTCAGTGTAATATTACACAAAGTACTAGTGTTTTGTCAGTGGCATGGACACAATTCCAGTTTGAAACTGTCTTTCACTCAGTAATGCACTTCAGGTGCATAATTTAATGGGGAGTTCTGCTGAGTGTTTATTCCGCTGTCTTAAAATTTCCAATTTTAACTGATTTTGGAGTCATTACCTTTTGATATTCAAGGAAAATGACAATAAACTAACATTTCTAAGAGGGTTGAAAGAAAAAAAATGGAGACATACATCTAAAACTCTAGTTAGTGGCTGGAATGTGATCCAATGTGGTCCTTAAAAATGTCTTTCAACAGTCTCAGGCAATGCTTTTCAAAGAAGTCATAGGAGTGTCTCTGCTTGAGGGACGATACAGGCAAAAGAAAATCTTTATGCAGACATTCAGATAAATAGCTACATTAGAGAATGAATCCATACCTCTGCAGTGCTCCCCTTAAACAACACTGTGCCTAGACTTCCCTAAGAGCTTCAGTTTTATTACATCCCGACCTCGTCCTCATCAGATACTACTTGATAGTCTGCTGCAGTGTTCATTGTCTATGCAGCAGCAAATTCTGAAAGGTCTTTCTATGCAAGTCTTGGGTTTCTGCCGTTCCTTCTAGAAAAAAAAAGAAAGATTTTTTTTCAGAAACCAATTGTGTCCTCCTGTCAAACCCTGATCTGATCAGTAGATAGGTGATAAAGTTTCGTGCTTAGTGATGTTTGGTCATAAATGTCCTCAGATATTCTATGAAGTTCAATTTATCTCTCAGCACCTTTTGTTCTCCCGCTCATCCTCCTTATTACATTATTGTCTTTGTATTTTTGTCTTTTTGTTTCAGCTTTCCCTCCAGCTCGGTCTCTTCCATTCTTCTTCTATACGTTGTTAAAACGTAATGGTTCGGTTTGTCACAAAAAGGCTTTTTCACTGTCAGCATGTGCACTAGACGTTGACATTTAGTCATTTGGATTGTACCGTTGTACTTTTGTGAGTTTTGTTCTTTTTCATTTAACTAAGTGTCAAAAAGGTTCTTCACCTGTTTTTACTCTGTTGCCTTTTTGCAAACAAGTTTGTGCCAACGCTGTAGTTTTCATTACATAGTTTTCCTGAAGAGATTATTTTAAGTTGACTTTTGTAATGTATGCGTTTATCCAAATGTGGCTTAGGTATTTGTGAATAGAGTCATTACAGTACGGTATACACAGTGGCGCTGTTTACTTGCGATGTTTGGATAATTTAATAAACTACACCTTTGTTGAGACTTGAATTCTTTAAGGTTGAACAAGAAACTGCAGTTCAAGTGTTGACTTTTGTTTTAGAAAAATAAGACACAAGAGCATAGAATATATAACAACAGTTTATTTTAAAAGTTTACTTTCATATTGTATGTTTCAAAGGTGCTAATGCTTTCCTTGTGATTATACAGGGAGTAATATGCATTATAATAGGTATTTGAATAAATGACTTACTGTATATAAAGTATATAATTTCTAAGTTCATTCATCAAAATATCATTTTATTCATACATCTGATGCGATAAATAAACCAGAAGAAACTGTCTTTGTACACATGTTGAATTAAAGGAGTCAAAAAAGAAATGTACACAACATGTACTGATAACCTTCATGAACCCCAACCAACGAAGCCGTAATTAACATTTTATAAAGGCTTATATGTGTGTAAGAGGACTGAACACATCTGTAAATTGTCAATAGTAAAATGCAGAAAATTATACATATGGAATACCAAAGAGTTTAAATTTGAGTACATAAATACAGAGTATCTGCAGGTCTTGAAAAGTCTTAAAAAGCATTGAACTCAATCTCTGCAAATAAACAAAAAACAACTACTGCTAGTAATAAATAATTCTTGGCCATATTGTTCCTTCTGATTTGCTATCATACTTTAACCAGCGTCATTTTAAAAAAGGGATTAAGTACTGTGTATAGTAAAAGTCTTAAATTTAACTTGATGAAATAAATAAGGAATAAATACAGACCAAATACATAAACATAAATAAATCAATATATTTTGAAAACTCAGCATCATTGAAATGAAAAATGTTTTTTCATTCTGCTTCTTTTCACAATAACATAACCTTTCTATTTAATTCCAGTAGTTTTATTTCAAAATATCACTTTTCCAAAAGAATAACCTGCAATAAAGTCTGTTTTTTTAAAGAAGCCAAATGAAATGATATATTATGATGAGATGAATTACAATGATCATAAGTATATAATTTTGAATGCTTTGGGTCTCCATATTTAACCATCATGAACAGGGCTGTGCAAAGTACTGAAAACATGAATTTCTTTGAATAAGTATTTGTGAATGTGAACAACATATCCTACAGTCTTTATATAAAGATGTTAAGCATGATAAAGTTTCGACACTAAAAAAACATTTGGTAAAAACAGCTTTATAGGTTGGGGTTATTGCAGTGGTTACCAGTGCGTTTATAATTTGTAGAAGTCATAATTACAAAATTTCTACAGAATATAACTATGATTAGCCAGTTGTAGCAATGTACCAGTATTTAAGCTCAAGTATGTTTGGAAGAGATTAAGTGCTTTCACCATTTCTCTCATTTCTCTGCTTGAGCCTTGCACACTCACTCGTTCTATGCAAGAAAAAGCATCTTGTGTAGAATATATACTGAATATATACATCGCTTTTTGTCAAGGTTGCAGGTTTTAAAAGTGTATTGTAGAAATATTGTAAGGAAACTTCATAATATATTTCATTTTTATACGTCAGTGGGGGGAGAAAGAAAGCACTTCCATGTATTTCATGCATACAAATGAGAACAGCATTCAAAAAAACAAACAAAAAAACAAACAAACAAAAACATGTAGAGGATCTAGCATGCGATCAACCTCAGTCTGTTCCTCAGGAGCATGCGTTAAGCTAGGTCAGTTCACCTGAGAAGGTACAGTAGTAGGTTCTACAAAAACAAAACTGTCACCAGGCATCCTATCTCAATGCACTGCAGTATGACGTACACAGTAGAGGTTTAGAATTTAAGCCAGCAATTTAAGGTTTCTTTAAAAAAATACGTTTTTCATTTTCAACACAACTACAGTATCTTGAAATGCAAAAAAGCGAAGGCCTACAACCTCATAAGAAAACTAGGGTTGATTTGGAAATCACAATTTACCAGACATCATGATTTGAGTTTCTACAGTTCATTGTTGACACAGGAGACAGCTGGGAGGACCAGGGACAGAATATCTGTTCATATTTTTTATTTTCTATTTTTTAAATGGAACAATACTGGCCTGAAGAATAACTCCCGAAGTTTCTCAAAAATCTCTCAAGGAACCATTACAAGTAAATTGGGTTTATGATTTATGGAAAGAAAAGTTGACGGAGACTTGCTTTGGATGTGCTAAGACTCTGATCTGATACAAATTAAGTTCCTGTGGGACAGTGTTCATCATCCGGCAGCATTAAGCACATACACCAGAAGTGACAGTGGTGGACGTCAACAGAAACACTTGGCTAAAGCAGATGTGGCTGTGCAGCTATAACATAGATACAAACAAGACTACAGTCTACTACAGCCATGCTAGTGGCTCTGTGACTCTGTACTTTGACACAGCGGTGCTAATGTAGGCATGCTAACATGCTCACCATGACAACGCTAACATGCTGATATTTAGCAGATATAATGTTTACCATTGTCACCATCTTAGTTCAATGTGATAGTGTGCTAACAGTTGCTAATTAGCACTAAACATAAAGTACAGCTGAGGCAGGCATTTGGTTTTAACCAAAGACTGGACAGATTAAAATTTTGATGACAGTGCTGGACTAAAAGGTCAGGGACTCACCAACTGGGGGGCATGGCATGGCAATCCATTATGCCAAAATGGTGGACAGTCCACCATTGCTTTCCACGGAGCCATGCAGCTAGCACATCGGAAAATAACTTATTTAGAATTGAATGATAATGAAATATTCAACAGAATACCATTGATTGGCTACTGGATAACACCCATTTCATTTGAGTAAAAAGCTGCACTGTCAATTTCTGCTTTTATCATCATCCAATCTCTCACACAGTGAATAAATTTGTGCTTCCACCTCTGCTTTGGCCTCATTGCCTTTACTATTGTGCCACTGTCAGCCTCCCTCTGATGTAGATTACCAGTGGCATGCACATATGTGCTGTGTCTCACTGGGCTCCTCCGCCTCCTTGATCTATTAAACATCATGGTTGGCCACAGAGACTCTGTGCCAACATTTTTTTTTAAGTATCTGACTACAGCAGCTACTCGTCTGTTTCAGCTTTAAATGTCATTACTGGTTATGTTTGAGTCTTAGTGGAATAACATTTTAACATAACTGGTTCAAAAACAGTTAAAAGTTTTCTAGTTGTACACATAAAAAGGAGATTTTTTTTCTCAAAGTGCATCTAAGGTGAATTTCAAAGAGAATGTATGCAGTGGACCAGTGAAGTAAAACCTGTATCTGATAGCAAAGCTTGATGTATGGCAGTGGTTTCACTGGGTGCAACTGAGGTCAAAGACATATCGCTACACCACAGGGTTATAAAACATGAAGGCTACACTTTAGGTGGATGGTGTGTGTGTGCATCTCTTTTTTTTTTTCTTCCCAGAACCACTGACAATGTGTCTCTCTTGAAAAAGAACACTTGTTTTTGTTCTCCCCCAGTTTCCTAATGAAACACTTCCTCTTATACAGACCGTGACCATCAAAGTTGTACAGTTTAGTTGATGAATGGCTCTCATACTGGTCTCTGGTTCCCCCTGATAGTGTCCTTTCAAAGCACAGAATCCCCACTTTCTTTTGGTCTACGGAGGCAGACGAGGACAAACTGACAATTTCCAAACGGCAACATAAAACACGACCTTTTGCATAGGATCTGAGGATAAAAACAGCTTTCTACAGCACACCCAGACTGTGGACACGCCTGTTAAACACCAAGGTGCTGAGCTATACAGTACAGCAGATTATCTATCATTTACTATATTGCACGGCGAAGAATGTGATGTTCACTTCACAGAGTGACTTTCAAACTACCAACAGTGACGAAATAGAAGCTGTCAGCTAAAAAGCATGTTTGAAGAAAAAAGCTCTGCCTCTGAGGCGGTGCAGAAGATTTATCTGGAACAGGAGAATCGCTGCATTTCATACAATCATGTTTTCTGTAGATGCATGATGATCTCATGTTTTGGATGATCAGTTTACAGGTGGTAAAATAAATAGTTTTTCAAATATGTGCGGCAGTCTGCCCAAAGATTACATAAATATTTAAATCATGCATGATGGCTGAGGCGAACTCATTTAATTAAATGTATGAGCTTCACTGCCCGTGGAGGTGCAGCAAAGATTCAAAATGACTTAGGAAATACCCTAAGCTGTAGTCGTGGGTCTTGGCTTGCAGCTTCACATCTTTTACCTGTAAAGTTATTATACTGTATTGAAATGAATACAGTTGGGAAAATTACAGTATGATGCTTACATCAAATGCGAGAGCTTCTAGAGTCATCCCACAAGTTAAAAGAGATATTTTCAGACCTCATATCGTTACGTTATAAAGTTTCCACACTAATGAAGGTTTTACAGATCATTGCTGCCCAGCTTTCGAGTGTATTTCTCCAACCACTCAGCATAAAGGGAACAAAGAGAAGCTCAGAGCCAAGACCAAAAAAAATAAACCTAAAAAAAATACAAACTAAAATTAATGGCTCAGAAAGCTTTCAAGTCCAGAAGACGGCAGTTATTTAAAGAAATTGAAACCAGTCTGAAAATGGCTTAGTGTTTTGTTGCCATAAAAATAGTATAAATAAATATTGTTGTTCGCATGCATTTGAGTAAGGCTTTACAACCTGGCTTGCACATTCCACTTGGGTTGAGGAGGTTATGTGTTTGTCTGAAGTGCAAAGGGACAATTTCTAAAAGTTATGTTAATTTTAAACAATAATAATCCATTCATGAAAATGCTTATTCATGCAGTATCATTATCTTCCATTGAAAGAGGATGAAAACAAGCCAGGGACAGAATTTCCAGGTCATATGTTGCAGTCTTTATCATTTGCTCACTAAATCCATCCTTCAGGAGAGTGAGACAGGTTTGAGTCGTTGAAAGTAATTGGATAGCGTCTTTTTTTTTTTTTTCTTTCTCAAAACCTCTTTTTTTTTTCTCGGCAAACAGCATGTGAGAGTTCCTCTGTGAGATTCTCAAACTGTCTGTCTGCCCGTCTCTCCTGGCTCAGCTCTGTTCCACTGGATGAGTCAGTTTTTAATTGATGTGTTCTCTAAGGCATTGCTTGTACAATCTTTGCCTGTCCTTGTGCTCTTCAGGGAAATCACAAATTGCAGTGCAAATCCATCACAAAGAAGTCACTTCAAGCACTTGGAAGAACCTGTCCTCAGAACTGCTCCAAGGTACTTGGGCGAAAAAATATAACAACTTTGACGACTGCAGTTAATTTGGACGTGCATAAAAACCACACTATTGTCTCTAACATCAGATCCGACCTTTTCTGACGTGTGCACTTTGGGCTTTTGGCTGTTGGGTAGAAACTGAAGAGTAAGTGAAGGGGGGAGATGCTATCACCACTACCTCCCATTCCTCAAATGTCTAGGTTGAAGGCCCGCATGAGAAGATCCAGGTCGCCAATGTTTGCAGCCTGGAAGAGTTCAGGCTGGTCCATCATGGATAGAGCTATCCTCAGAGCAGCCCAGATGTTTCCGGACATCACCTCGTGCGACTGTTGGCGGCTCCGGCTTTTCCTCTGAAGGCTTAAGGCGGTCAGGAAGTTACTGGCTGCCTCTCTGGGGAAGCAACAATAAGTGCAGTTTGGTTTAGAGGATGAACAGATCTATAGAGAATTATAAGAGTTTGAATAAGTCCCTTGAATAAACAGTGTAAACATGGTTCTGTGACAGAGTTAACACAACATCACCAAACTTCTAGCACGACCTATTTTGTAGGGATGCACAGATGAACTTTTCTGTACTGTGAGGGCCATTGAAGTAGTTCATGGTGGATCTTGAGGTCTGATCAGGATGATTGTCCTGTTGATGAAGCCAGCCACTTCTTACTTTCTTGACTGACTGCAGGGAATTGGCATATTTGGTGGAATCAATTATTCCTTCTATCAGTGCAATGCCTCCTGTGCCACTTGCTGCCACACAACCGCAAAGAGGAATATTTTCAACCCTCATGCTTCACAATTGGCAAAGAGGTTTAGGGAGGTCAAACGTTTGCTCATGCCACAATTAAATGTTTTAAGTTGACAAAATAAAAGTAGCAGTGAATTAACATTTGAAGAAATTCAAATCTTTTATATCTGTTTGCTGCAGGCCTTGCATTTACTTAAAAAAAAATCAACAAAACATGCAAGTAATTCCTTAATAGCTAATTTCCAACACACGGTGCAGGCCATGGACACTTTGGCCTACGTACGGGAGCAGCGGGGGAACCGAACCGCCAACCCCGTGATTACCAGACCACCGGATGTCTTTTGCTAATGTTGTTGCTTCCGTGCAATTAACTCACCTCCTAATGGTCCTGTCGTGTCGATTTAGGGAAGCTTGAGAAGATGTAATCATGTTTTTGTCTCAACAGAGACACCAGTTCGTCGACTGTTAGCTTTAACCGTAACTTCAACTCGGTTTCACGGTATTTTCGTGTCCTTTCCGTCTCTATACTGGAAATAACTCTTCTAGGATGAACCACTCTCCACTGGCATGCTGAGGTCCACCGCTTCTCGTCGACCAAGCTAAGTATTTGCTGTTTGTTGTGCTAATATGCTGAATAATACCTTCATACTATCTTCTGTTCAGTTTGTGAGCTTGGCTGCGTGATGGTTTTGTTGCTCGGGCCTGACTATGTCCTGGCTACCGGAATTACACACTATGCACTATTTGCATTGGCACCTACCACTAGTTTTACCAAATAATGTATCCACATTATATACTCAGTAAGGACACTTAAATTCAAATCTGGGACAGTCATGAGGAAGAGATACTACTGGGCTCTAAGTGAAATCTCAGTGGTCGGAATGTTGGCACATATGAATTGATTTCTTTTACTGGCCAAGCTTGTTGTTTTCTGGCAGATGCATAATGATTTTGTCATGCTGTTGACTTTGGTAGTTGTGGAATATGAATACTCATCATGAATGCTATTGGTTGAATTGGTTTTGCTTCATATTTCCTTATAGGTTTTTGCTAATAATAATTTCTATATAATATTGGCTTCCCGGGATGCTCAGCAGACTTTTGTTACATACATTAAACAGATTCACATTTTCTCTACACTTTTTTTTTTTATATACAGTCAAGCAGTGGATTAATATTTCACTCAATATCAGCTCTGACATTACTCATTACTAAGCTTTTCTGTATGTGCTGATAGCCATCAGCTCATCACACTAGTTAACAATTACTAAGAAGAGATTGTTTGCTGCAGGTCACAGATTTTGTGATTTTTAGATTAGAGTGGAAAGAGTAGAGAGTGGAATGACAGAAAAATAATAATCAACAGTTTTATTAGTTTATGGTTTCCAAACAAATACTTGATTTTATTGAGAAAATAATAAGCAGATTTATTAATGAAAATATTTTTCTATCAGCCCTAATTTTGTATGTTTTGCTGCATAGTTGAGTTTAGATCTATGCATGCTCACTTCACTAGATTGTAAATTCTTTGGAAGTGTGTTGTTGGGAAGTAGACACATGGCAGCTGGTGCTGAGCCTGCAAAAAGAGATTCCACATTTAAGCTGATGTCTGGCTTGTACCTAATGTGGTGTTACTTTTTAATCATCTCTCACCAGCCTGTGTTGTGCTGGGTTTGGTGTAGACTTGTGGGGCATGGCATAATCAGAGTGTATTGATTCCAAGTATCAACTCTGTACATAGTCTCACTTTATTTGTTCTTTTCACTCTCTGGGCTTTTCTTTTCAAGTGATTTTACTCCAGAGTAGAAACTTTGTCGCACTCTCCTACACCCCCAGGTCACTCACCTGTGTGCCCCCAGGTTAATACAGCTGATGCCCAGGTTGTAGCGGGACCTGATAAACCCCGGCTGCAGCTCTAGGGCTCGCGTGTAAGCCTCCACCGCCTCCTCGCTCCGGTCCCCATTTGCCAGCGTGGCTCCCAGGCGATTCCACAACAAGTAGTCCTGGATGGAGTTGGGGTGGTGGGTTGGAGGATTATGGAATGTCAGAGGGCGAGGATAAGAGATTTGTTTTTAGTGAGGTTAACTGTGATGTGTGTTGTCACATACTGTCAGCCCAAATAATGCGGCTTGTCTGTTTATTTCTGGATGTATTTAATTAGTGAACACACTGGAGAGTTCCTAATTTAGCCTGAATTAAAACTCATCAGCAGCATCTCTTCAGTTATCTATTAGTGTTAAATGCTTCCCATGCTTCAAAGGCCTGCAGAAGTAACTGACAGTGTCTTTAACAGTCAAGTACAAGTGAAATAGAGCTGAATAATCTGAGCTGCTACACAACACTCAGCCTTGTATCTTCAGTGACAGCATGACAAAGCAGCGTTAGAGCAGAAAGCTATAATTCGCTTTGTTTTTTTTTTGTTGAGGCACAGACAACAATAAAGTGTTTTAAATGCATGGCGCAGCTCCCTGCTATATAGTCACCTAACAAGGGTAATTTGAGGAGAGCTGAGTTACACCACACAGGGTGTCCTTGCCGTTGTTTCCCACCTGCAGGTAGACAGGCACATACAGAGGTCATGGTCTGCTACAGTATAGGGGTCCTTCATCTCTGGCTAAGCTTAGCAGCGGGATATAATTATCTCCCTTTGGGTTCGGAGCTATTTTTCAAGCAGGGGAGCAGATATTACCAAGTCAAATGTGGGAGGTTGGATTTAACAGTGAGTAATATTCGTGCCGACTTGGGACAGTGCTGGGAGGACAGGGACTGATTTGCATGAAGGAAAGATGAAGGATGGAAGGAAGGTTTGTGGTTGTATTTGTGTGCTTGCTTGTTTTGTTTGTTGCGTATGCGTGCACTCCAGTGTATGAAATATGTGTCTCAGTCTGTTTTTAGTTTTCTGTGTAAATGTGTGTGCATGTGTGTGGACTGGATCTTGCTCTGCTCTTGTGCTGCATCATGAGTGAGCATGTACCAGTTTAGAGTTCATGAGGCCAGATTTGGCAGCTCCTCGCTTCACATATTGGTGTGACAGTTTGATGTGCCTCAGTGCATCTGTTTGCATGAGCTCTCCCTCGGCATTTGTGGCTCCGTCGTCTCTAAGGATGTGTACTTGCTTAAGGGCTTCATGTCTGCCAAATGTGTTTGCATGGGAACATGTGGTGTGTGACAGATCATGGTTTTTATAGTATGTGTGCGCTCTATGTGGTGTTTGTATGTCTGTGTGTGAAGATGCTTTAGCAGATCATTGTATGCGTTTCTCAACATAAACAAAATGCAGCAGCAAACACCAGATAATGTGCTGACCTTCTAAGACACACATGGGATCATGGATCGGTATTCAAGGGAAAGTTACAGATTATTATACAGCTTTAACATTCATTTGAAAATATATTGACAATGCATTGTGTAGTTTCAGTATCTTACTATCATTGTTACAATAATTCACAGTTCGCATGGGCAAAAGGAAAGAAGTGAATAAGTTTGCCTCTAGAGTCACACAAAGATGAAGTTTTATTTCAGCAGTTATTGAGATAACACTATGAAATGTTCATATCTGCACATGCCTCCCTGTAAAATATAGCCGCCTATCAAGGGTCCCCAGCAATATTTAAACAACAAGCATCACTGGCTTCCTACAAGGTGACGATAAACCGGAACAATTTTGTTAAACGTATCTTCTTTGAATATCTGAATGAGCCTCTGATCAGCCACAACTACTGTTTAATGAAAGGCCCAGAGTTTATATTTTTGGCACAATGCAGTGCCAGCTGGAGTCAACCAGCTTTCAGACATGTTGTCTCTGAAAGGAAACCAGTGCATCCCATGTATTCACCAATCACAGCTTACTGCTGAACAATTAATCGAAAATATTATCGAAATGTGTAATTTCCAAAGTGCATTATCCAATTCACAGGAGCTGCTTTCGATAAAGGTAAAATGGGTCACAGCATACCATCATAAATGAAGCCCTATGGTGCTACAGAGATGCCCCGGCCTACATATCATGTTCCCCAGACATAAGGGAACATGCTTGTTTGGTACAGGCCCCAGCAAAAAATCATAGTTATATTTTATTTCAGTAAAAATGAAATGCAAAAATTACCTTTACCACTAAAATTGTGACTCATCACAATTGTAAAATCTCTCAAACTATAACAATATGATTTTTTTGAATATCGTTTGGCCTTAGCTTACAGTCAGCAGGGTAGTTGTCATTTCCATTTTGATTTAAGATGCAAGTAACTTAACTAAGTTTATTGCCTTTCATGTTTCTGGTCTTTCTTGGCTAAACCCACTGAGACTTGAGTTGACCAATAAGATTGTTTCTTCCACCAGAGCATCTATGCTCCTGACAAGCGTTTAACTACAGCTCCACTCTGTCTTATCTGCATGTTTCTGTCAAGGTGTG
>NW_019522683.1:1007512-1137565 GCF_002814215.2 Seriola lalandi dorsalis | reverse complement strand
TCTACCTCGGGCCGCACGGACAGGGCCGTATTAAAGGCCTCCACAGCTTTGTTGAACTCTCCGCTGAGGTTGTAAAGCACCCCGAGGCCCGTCTGCAAATCCGGGTCGATGATGTCTGAGTTGTGCTGAACTGCTTCCAGGAAGAGCTCCTTGGCCTCGGGTAACAGGGAGCTGTGGACACACACACACACACACACACACACACACACACACACACACACACACAGATAAGGATTAGTGTGACTTAAGGCTGCTGAGTGAGCGCTCTTAAGATTGCAGTGCTATGATGTGCACTGTACTGCATGTCAACTTTTACTCACAGTGTAAGAAAATGAGAGAGAGGGAGGGAGAAAGGAAGAGATTGACAAGAGTGTAAAGGAGTGATAAAGTGAGGGAAGAAGAAATGGGAGAAATGAGAGTAAGGAAAAATGCAGAGAGAGTTGTGTGAAAGAAGGACCAGTGGTATTGAAGCAGTGGGTTACTGTCCCATTTACATAAATTAAGTCCTCTGAGTTGTTAGAAATAGTAGTTTAGTGTCTTGGATTATTGTAAACCCTTGTACATTCAGTACAGACTTTGTATTTTATTCCTCTTTTTCATTAAGTATTTAATGACATGTATTTGTACTTGAGTCACTTTGTTGTGTTATGGCCGTTATTTTCTTGATTTCCACTAAAGCAGTGTTTCTCAAACCTTTTTCTGTCAGGCCTCCTCAATTAAATTTTTTTTCCCCCAACTAACAACAAATAACTAACAATAAGCTGAAAATAACATTATGAACTAAATGGTTCTTGTTTATCATGAGGTTCTGATTCAGCACATACTGTAGCTGTGTTGACTGTGAGCTTGACAGGGACATACATTAGACTTCATCAGTTTTTGGTTTAGACTTGAGTGTTTGTCCGTCCGTCTTGTGCTTTACATGTTGGTCTGTTCCATCTGAATGAATGTCATTAACCTGAATGTCAGAAGCCTCGCATCAGAGTGCTCTTGCTTGTTCACTGGTCACACAGTGTTTGCATTTATCCAGCTGAAGTCCTACTAAACATTTCTCTTCACTGTCATGCCTGAGCTCCTGCGATCTCTACGTCCCTCTATAAAGGCTGAATTCTCACAGTTTGAGAACCTCTGCACAAAAGTGAAAGATTACAGACAGACTGCTACTTCTGCCTCAGTGGACATTTGGTCCTTAGCTTATGGGTAAAGATATGGATTGCCCTTTGTGTTATGTTCCCATTAGGGCGGCCACAACAGAGGGAGGGAAAGCAAAGGATAAATGGAGGAGAGAAAAGTGCAGAGAAGAGTGTATAATGAGGCCAAAGAGAGAGGGATGGAGTGAGCAGTAGAAATTAAAAGATGGCTATCGCACCGATTAAATGGGAGATCACAGGTATTGGGATGTACCTTTATCCCTTCACATTGACCAGACGATTAATGATTTGATAAAGTGCTGCTTTACCTGGGGAGAGGAGTTAGGCCTTCTCAATCTGATATACCTAACAACCTAATTTTTATGGCTTAAGATATAACAGACGGTCTGCCACCTACAGCAGTAAGGGTTGTTACAAGATGGATACATGTATGCTGTCTAGCCTGTAAAATTAGACCAATACCAGCTGTGCTTGAGAGACCTTGAAATAAGTTTTTGGTCTCCCTGACAGTGTAATAGTAGTTTAAGTAAAACAAATGAGTCTGCTGGTAGAGATCTTGTTTTTGAATGTGCAAGATGCAGCAAAGGATGTATCATATGCATCTTTGTCACGTAATCAGTAAGTCAGAGTTGTTAGAAAAAGCTGGAATTCAGTTTAAAATCCTCAGATGGCTCCTGCATCTAAATGTAACTGCTACAGATTATTGATCCTCTCTTTGATAGTTTTGACATTTATATCATCACCTTTTCTAGTATTAATACATGGACAACACAGATATTGTTTTAGATTTTACACTGATGACCTTAGAGTATCATTGACTCACTCTGTCAGTGCCTGAGGGTAAAGCCAGCTGTGCTACAGCTTTCAAGTAGAGGAGGTATATGAAATGTTATATCACAAAAATCAATTTCATGATATAATACCTATACACTGATTTAGATACCTGATCATAGTGGCATACTTAGTGTTTCAATAGAAATCTAATATTGCCATAGATCAGTCCCACTTATTGATTTGCAACGTTGCCCACTGGAGTTGAAAAGATTGTTTGATTAATCTTTGGTGGAATAATAATAAAAATCAGCAACTATTTTGATAATCGATTATCGTTTCAGCCATTTTTCAAGCCAAACTTGTGAAAAAAACCCAAACACTGATTTCAGCTTCTTAAATGAGAGGGTGGCTTCTGTGTTTCTATGTCTTGCATCATAGTAAACTGAGTAGTTCAGTCTAAATACCCTACCTTTCATGTCTGCCCATATTGGGAGCATGTGACATCCTGCGTTGGGAGTTTGGTGATCCCATCAGGTTGGTCTTGCCCTTCAGCAGGTGCTTGTACTTTGGATTGTGTCGCAACCAGCGGAGCAGGGCCTCACAGGCGTCATTGCGCATACCAGTGTTGGTCAGGCTCACTGCCAGAGCCATGAGGGCTGCGAGGTTGCTAGGGTGGAGCTCCAAACACCTGGATGGAGACGGGACCCGGGCATGGGAGAGGAGAGACGGTGTAAGATGTGCACTTCAAAGGGAAATCTAGATTTGACAGGCATTAATTGGGACAGGCCAAAGCATAGGAACATCAGGCGGAGGCTAATGATTTCTGGATTAGGATGGATGAGCTGCTCATCTCCTGCTCTGCTGGACCAGGTTTGCATGTTGCCCTTAGCAGCAGGGTTCCATAATTTGCATTAGTTTCGCCTTTAGGAAAAAAATGCCCTTGGTGATTGAGTTATATCACCAGTTATATCATGTGGACGACTGCCACTAAGATCTACGCTGTCCTTTGTAATTGAAAAGGGCAGAAGAGCAGCACTGTGTTGGATGAACAACTTGGATTAGTTAAGGGAGGAGAAAGGCCAAAACAGGATTTAGCTTTCATCAAGATAATTTTCAAGACAGATTTGCTACAGCTGATGCGCCAACTTCCTTAAAACCCTTGTAATCTCAGACAAACCAAATTATTTCAGCCCCCCGCTGCAGTGTGCTGAAGGTGAAATTACATAAACACTGTTTTAGGCTACACAGATCCACTGTATGCATGCAAGGATGTGTTCTTTGTGCAAAATATTGAGAGTCAAGTAATCCATGTTTTTTTGCAGAGTGACCAGACAACCATGTTTTTCAGGGACTGTCTCAGAGTTGAGACTGTCCCTGGCTGCCAGTTTTAAAAAAACAACATAAAATAAACATAAATAACATTTTTGCTTTATATCTTCAATACTGTATAACGTTTTCTGTCAAATACTATGTGGCAAAAAAAAACCCAGAATGCAGCAGTATTGTAACATGATGCTTGCCATCTGAAACGGTGCCAGTGAAACAACAACAGGACGAATGCCAGGTAAACTTCTAATATCTCACTTTCATATCCAAACACTCCCCTCACAGATGGAGCTATTACATAATAAGCAAGGTAAAATATAAATCATGCAAAGATCTGAATGGTATTTCAGAATATGCATAAATCTGTTGGTTTAAGTAAGATTCTTTCAGGGATTGAAAATAAATTATTTACATTCTTTGTAATCTCATTTATTTAGAACAGCGGTGAAATGTTTTATTTCACAAAATGGGTGGTTCATGTCACACGTAGAAAAGGAAGGATGTTTTCTCTGAATGGCTGTGTCTTGTGTTTGCAGTGTTCACACTCTTAGATAGGTGCAATTCCTGGCCTCAGCAGTGTTATGAATGAAAGTGGGCCACCTCCCATCATACCCTAGCTCTGTGCAATCACCATCCATGTGAAGTGCCTCTATTTTAGGAATAAAAATCGCAGAAGTTTTCCTTCCAATTTCTGGCTTATGAACTTTGGTAACACTGAAGGATGATGGTGGTGATGTTCTTCTCAGGGCTGTAGATATCATAAATCTTTACATCAAAATCAAGCTTTTCCTTTGTTTTTGTTCTTGCTTAATAGACTGCTGTCACAAGGCGTGAGGCAAATTTCATACACTGGGCTTCATGTTTTAACATGACATTTCCACTGAGTCCCACTTGTGCAAACATATGGTGTCCCCAAGCTGTAACAGCTGACAGCTCCTCTATGTCCGACAACGATTTTTGATTGTAAATGGGAATCTGATGCAGTTGTTTCTCCCTACCTCTGGAGGGAGACAATTGCTGCCTGCTCGTTCTCATTTTCAGCCTGGGTGGTCCCCAGCACTTGCCAAGCCTGCAGGGAAGCAAAACACAGGTAGCGGTAAACAGCGAAGTGGAAACCTAGACTCCGTACCGGGTATTCTCAAGGGGCTGAAACACAGTTACAGTGTCTCTATATCGTCTGTCAGGCGCAAAGAGTGGGATCCAACTCGGAGCCAGTGTTTCAGACAGATTGCAGCAGAGGAGCTACAGTGAATATAAACAGAACTCCACAGAATGTAAAACTTTCATTAGGTCAAACAAGAGAAAATGCAATTGTTATTAAAAATTGTGTCCTTTAGATACTCTCATATACTGCATTCAATCACCCAAACAATAGAAAGCCATTTATTTTTTTCAATTTCAGAGATGATTTACTTGCATATCGCTTTATCTCTTTAAAAAAAGCAAAGTGATAATTTTGGTTTGGAGTCCTCATTTATTTAGAGCTGAACGATTATTCCATCAACATAAATCAGGGGCTATTTTTTATAATTGATTTATCGTCTTTTTTTACACTGAAAAAATATTTGGGTTTTAGACTGTGGGTTGTACAAAGAAAGGCAGTGAAGATGACACCTTGGGACATTAGTTTTAGCTCTACACTTATTGAAAGACAATGAGTATGCTAAGCTTATCCGATTATAGTGTTCTCAGTCAGTTGCTTGGTTGTTTTGTCTATAAAATGTCAGAAAATGACAAACAAATGTTTCCTGAAGCTGAAGATGATGTGTTTTGTCAGTGCAGAACCCAAAGAGGTTCAATTTACAATGAGATAAAGGCAGAAAGGAGAATCTGGAAAAGGTAAATGTTTGGCACTTTTGCTTGGAACATGACTCCAATGTTAGCTGATCATCAGAACAGTTGATACCCACATCAGGGAAAAGCAAATTGAAAGTACCCTTGATCAGCACAGGAGGGCAGAAAATTATGTAACTAACCCAAAATCCAAAATGTGAGATTATGAGATCCCTCCTTTGTATTTTGTGTCTGTAAGGGCATGGTTAATAACCTGTTCTGAAGCTAATCTCTATAGATGCTTCTTTGTTCCACTCTTTGAAATGAGGGGCGAAATTATTTCTGAATGATTCAGAGGTCTTCACAGTGGGGCAATAAGCCACTAAGCGCCCTAGGAGGAATTTTGGAATCGTATTAATTCCATACACCGTGGGATAATCCTCTCCTCGGAATAACTGGCACATTTCTGTATATTCCAGGGGATTCCGAAAGTACTTTGTATGAAGGCTTTGCTCTTTCAGCCTGCAAAGAGGTCACTTCTTTTGAAATGGGGAGAATACAAAAAGGAGAAGGAACCTGCGGAATGAGCTATTTCTCAGCTCACTGGGCAAATGGAAATTCTCATCAAGAGTATGAGCAAGTGAGTTGAGTATTTTTGCTACAGTAAACAGCTCATCTAACAAGAAAAAAAAATGTCTTTGCCCTTTACAGGCAATCAGCGTCCAGCCTGTGGGTGCTACCTACTAAATCTGCTTCACACAGCCTGTGGTCAGTGAAGCATTCTTCCTCTGTAGCTTATCTCAACATGAGGTGGAGTAAGTGGACTCAGATGTAGCCACAAGTTTGTGCTGAAAGCCCAACTGCTCCAGTCTGGTTGAACGGTGCAGGACTGCAGTTTTATTGGCCGTCTGCGCTATAAAAGTGTGTATGGCTCTTTCCCTTTTGTAAATACACACACAGCTGTAAATGCAAGTGTCTCCACTGCTAACTTTGGTTGAATAAGGAAAAAAACACAATGTGAGTGTGTGCATGTGTGTATAATTCACCTCTGAATCATGAGGGTCCTGCAAGACAGCTGCTTCCAGCAAAAGCACAGCGTTTGGCAATTCTCCCTCTCGGGACTTCTTTAGTCCCTCTTCAAATGCGTTAGGCAAGTCCTTATAAGGATTATCTGTGTGGAAGTAGTAACCCTGTCAGCGAAAAAAATAACAAAAAACAGGGACAGTGGCAATGTCAGTTTCTCTCTTAAATATTCAAACGCAAACCAGGGCAACTGTCCTGTGCAGTTGTATATTTAAGCAACGCTCCAGCAGCAGGAATCGATCTTTTCTGCTTCACATCAAACCTGAGGCTGAGATCCCCGGGGTTTGTCTGTTCTCTTTAAATGTTAAACTTTGCATTTTCAAACTGTGATTACCCTGGTGTGTTGTTGCCTGCTTCTGAGCGTGATGACTTTGAAACAGCCTTTTCTTTAAGAACTAGTTCTGCACTGGGATCAATCCTGAAGCCTGATCTTGTACGGTTTCCTTATATAAGAAGGGCAGCAGACGGGTGAAGTATACAGCTCAGCCATATGCTCTCTGTCCTCTGAAACTCACAAACATTCCTTTTATATATTGTTAATGTTGATGCTACCTCTATGCTATATCACATACACATATTCAGTAATGTAAAACAGCACTTATCACAGAAATGATCATTCAGTACATTCAATGTAAAAAGTGTAAAGATTGTGTTATCCAAGCACTTCACTTTGGTGCATTTTTGTCTGAATGACTGAGAAGTCATGTTTTTCAGCCTGACTGCACTATGATTGCTTCAAATCAAAGGATACCATAAGGAAGACAGGTCTGTGTTTTATCGACATAGCATATTTCTGTTTAGAAGTTGGCTTATATTTCATATTTCTACTTCCAGTGGATGGTCAAGTGTTCATATCCAATAAATTGATTTAAAGTAATATTTGGACATCTTGAGAAGTATGTTCAGTGACTTTTTTGCTGTAAGTTAGATGAGAAGTTGATAC
This sequence comes from Seriola lalandi dorsalis, assembly GCF_002814215.2. Taxonomy (NCBI): domain Eukaryota; kingdom Metazoa; phylum Chordata; class Actinopteri; order Carangiformes; family Carangidae; genus Seriola; species Seriola lalandi. The sequence continues at coordinate 1,130,515 of NW_019522683.1, read as the reverse complement.
CCCTCTCATGTCTGTGGGTTAAGTATGAAGCTACAGTCATGAGACAAATAGCTTAGCTTAGCATAGAGAATGGAAACTGGGGGAAACAGCTAGCTATCTCAGCTAGCTGTTTCCAAAGTTATAAAAATCTACCAACCAACGCCTCTAAAGCTCAGTAATTAACTCGTATCACATTAGTTTGGTCTGTACACAAATAGAAATATATAAATATGACAAGTTATGGTTTTATGCGGCGTTGCACGAGTTAGTTACCCACTCCACTTACTTGTCATTTTTACATTTCTACTTTTTGTCTACAGATCAAAAAAAATTAGATTTAACTCGTTACGTACTGAACTGAGCTGTCGGTGGATTTTTATGTCCTACCACTGTGGTACATTGTATACTGGACATTATGTCATCAGTCTGTGAATCTGTGGCTCTATAGACACATTCTTGTGAACATGATAACTCATGAACAATAAATAGTAGAAACTTCATAGAGGTACTCCATATGGAATTGACGATCTTATTAGATTTTAGCACTGTACTACATAAATTTGCATTGCATTGCATTTGTTATTGCTATAACTTCTGAACACTGTAAGCTTACAAGTTAAAGTTGATGACCAGATATGTAGCATGTTAAGGATGACTTGTTGGTATAAAAAAAGCTAATGAATTAGCTATTTAGCTTTATTAGGAGGAAACTGCACACTTATACCACAGGTAGCCCATATGGAGTAGATGATCTGATTGCAAACATGCTTAATATCACTTATTTTCAAATGTTGGGTAAGTGATTTTACAGTCTAGACAGGCATGCATTGTTTATGTTACATAAGCTGCCAATGCTGTATACCTCTCCATCAGTGTCAAGAGAAATTTCTGGACATGCTGATTGTAACATCTTAGTGATAGTGACCTTCTCATGTGGCGAGACAGTGGACGGAATCTGTGCCTGCTCGTTCTCTGTCAGCCAGTTCCGCCGAGCGAGCTCTTCCCACTCTGCCTGCATCTTATCCCAGAACTCGGTATCTGACTACAGACGTGAGAGGGAGAGAGAGAGAGAGAGAGAGAGAGACACACACACACACAGTGGGAGGAAGGAGGATGGATAGATTGGAGAAGGAGGGGAGGGTGAGAGGAGAGAATGAGTGATTAGTGCACAGTAGAACAACAGCCCTTGTAATTTCCCATCATCCTACAGTTGGAAATGTCACGTATGTCAGGCTCGGTGGCTGGCTGTAATGTATGGACTCCACACATCTGATGACTCATCACATTTGCAAACCAAGGCAGAGCTTAAAGGAACAATCCGCGCTTCAAATGCAAACTGTGTGGCTCCACCATTAAAGATCAATACACAAGATTTTAACATGCTATCACTTTAAAATTGACTGGCAGATCTTTGCATGCTGAAGTATTAAGTATGAATTTAAGTATTAATGTTTTCTGATGCTGTTAAAGGCGTTTACATCAGTAATGCTCATAAGCGTATCCAGAAAACAACCTTTGACTTTCAAATATGCACAATACTCATATGTTGTCTGTAAGACAAAACAATTTAATCACGTATGTGAATAGACTTCTCATTAATGTGGTCAAGAAATGTTGTATTGTGGCTTTTAAGCATCTGTTAGCTTGACATTTGAACTGTTATTTTCTGGCATTTCAATTAGCTGACTAAATCCTTGAAGGTTATTGTGGATGGATAATGATTTAAATACGCCAATCCACCTCCTGGAATAGCTTCTCATTTTCTATCTGACAGGAAACCAAAGCCTGTACAGTGCATAAATTAGATGTAAGATCATTTGATACAAGCTTATATTGAATGGTAATTAAAAAACATGGAGAAACTGTCAGTGACAGTCAGTAAAAATGTCAATAGAAGAGAGTGATGGTTGATAAAAAGAAAACAGTGCACATTCCCAACTTCCACACTAAACTGTTGCCAAAAGTTGTTGTGCAGCACAGCAATCAACAGTGCTGACAGTGTCTGACAAAAGCCTCCACTGTGCAGCTAACTCTTCTAATCACAGTAAATGTTGTTTAGATGATGAGTTTGCCTCATTTCATAAATTAATAACACTGAAGAAACTGCGTTGTCTTAAACCCCAGTGTTCAATTAACTCTAAGCGAGAGTTGCGTGTGTCATCTGTAAAACTTAGGTTAGGCAGAGACGAAGGCCTGGAAACACATGAGTAGTTTAAACTATTTATCTTCTGCCATCAGTGTAGGTGCTCTTTTTAGTTCATTCATTCATGCAAATGAAAAGTACTCACTGTTTTGTCAATGACACTCTGCTTAACCTCTTGCAATGAATATATCAATTTTCCTGTTTGCATATTTTTCAAATAGTATAAACCATGTGTGACATTAAGTATTGAATTATTGTACTCAGTATTTTTCCATTCAGATACAACAAAAGTCCTTGTTTTTTTGTTTGTTTTTTTTTATAGGCAGATTCAGTCTGTTAGTTAGCACAACACATATCCAGTCTGTTTGAGTCTGATGAGACTCAGGCTGTAAAGTCGTTTTGAAAGAGACGCTAAAAGCCTGTTCAGCCATGGTTTTTCCATCTCAGGAGCACTGCTAAAATTAGATCCATCATGAATTTCAGTGATACTGAGAGGATTATATGTGCCGTTCTCTTTTCTCACTTTGACTAGTGCAACACACTGTTTAACTGCCTGCGCCAAAAGGAGTTGAAACAGCTTCAGTGTGTTCAAAGAGCTGCATCAAGGGATTCAACTAAAACTATGAAATAGGACCTCACAGTATCTCTCCTGTTTTTGCATGTCTGCATTGCTTATCTGTTTATTTCAGAGGTGATTTAAAGCTCCATATCGTGGCTCTTTCACAGTAAATGATTAGCTTACTTTTTTATTCATAACTTTGAAATTTTTTAATTAAATCCACTGAAACACTACTAATTTGCATAATCTGATATGTGGTGCAGTGGATAAACACATATGTGATGTATTAGAGGTGCATTTTGGCCAGGCTAATAGTGTGGCACTAGGGATGGCAATGTCAGTCGATTAGTTCACCACTTGTGTCCAGACTAACTATTGGATGGATTTCCATGAAATGTGTCCATATAGGATGAACTGTAATCACTTTGATCTCCTGACTTTTAGTGCCACCATAAGGTCAAACTTTTGTCTTAAGTGGTAATTATGAAATGTTAGCATGCTAACACAATATACTTAGGTGGTGAAGAATGTGAACATTAACAACTTTACACCTTTTTAATGTCAGCAGTGTAATTTTTAGCATGTCAGCAAGCTGATGTCGGCTTGCTAAAAGCATCTCTGTGTCTACACAATCTCATGATGCCTTTAGCATGGCTGTAGGCTTTTGGTCTTGTTTGTTTTATAATGAAGTCAGTCTGTAAAAACAATGCTGTTGATGTTTTGCATGAGTTTCAGTCCACCATGATTTTCAGCCACCAGACAGCAGATGCTTGTTTATTGTCTAATCATGTGAACTGCAACAGACAGCAGTTAGAAATTCTCCAGGGAGATGTTTTTTTTTTTTTTTTTTTTTTTTAAACCAAGGTATCATTTAAAGCTTTCTGTCCACACAAAGATTTTACTGAGATACTGATTTATTTCCCTGCTACAAAAGATGATTATTATTACTGCTGTACGGACTTGTACATATGCTGCAGTGCATTTCTGTAATAATTCAGAGTGGAATCTTTCCTGAGTTATCTTGGGCTGGAGATTGAAGTCTTGGATTCACAGCTGCATGACGTGTTGAGAGATACAGCTCCTTTTTCTGTCCTCTTCATTTCTGCCTATGGTGTTAAAAAATTTACACACAGTTCATCCTGAGCAGTGCCTTTGCGCCTAGTGTACAGCATTACTACAGTCGCAGTTAACATCATGCCTGTTTTGCTTGTAAAACTTGTCTCTGTCCAGTTGCCACAGTGGAGTTTTTTTTCCCAGTTGAGTCCATGATTCTTGGCTGTCTTCCTGTTAGAAGCACAGCAAACTGGAAAGTATAATGTCAAGCAGAGCAGAACCTCCTGTGACTTCTTCAGTCCTCTATAGCCAGAAGCTTATGAGTAGCCTACATGACAGCACTGTGTACAGTAAGCATGTTGTGTCGTGTGTGTGTGTGTGTGTGTCTGTTTGTGCGTAGTGACACTGCAGAGGGGAGCAGGGTCAGAAAGATGTTCTGTGTCTGTGTGTGTGTGTGTGTGTGTGTGTGTGTGTGTGTGTGTGTGTGTGTGTGTGTCTGTGTTTCAAAGGGATTCTAATTTTCACATAGAAGCTTGTGATTGACATGGAGGCCATAGTGTGGCCCCTGATGGTGAGAGATGGCAGGTAATTGCAGGCTGCTGACTCCCACACAAATTGCCTGAAGGTGAGTCTCCACTGTTGGCTTTGTCAGGAAGTGCACTATCAGATCTCCTGAGGTGGAGAAAATATATGGATAGTGGTGTCGCTGGAAAATCCATAGTTGTCATAAGAATTTGGATTTAGAGTGAGAAGTGTTTACATATAGAAACGGCGCCAGTGCTCTTGATGGGGCCCTATTAGAAGTTCATTTTGTAATTATTTATTTAGATACATATTTGATAATGATGTGTATGTAGGTCATCAGTCACCTAATATAGTTAGATAAAAAATAAATTTAGTAGAGTACAATGTTTCCTTTTTTAAAATGGAGTAGAAGTAAGTAGTAACATTAAATAGAAATCCCTGAGTAAAGTACAACTACACAAACGTGTATTTACTGTCAGTACAACACTTGAGTAAATGTACGCAGTTACTTTCCACCATTGTTCATTTATAATGCGGCAAAAAGTGTCATGAAAAGTGTTGTGACCAGTCTTCAGCTTCCTCTGCATGCGACTGATTCTCATGCTACAGCCCTTGTTCTCACCATGCTGTACACATGCCTGTATTTGCACTGTGACCTCGTCCATCATCTCTTTATTTGCGTCTTATAGACAAGTCAATTGTTTGCTCTCTGAAATCCCTTTTGGTGTATAACTTGCCTGCCCCTTAGCTGCACCACAGGTGACGAAAAATTGCGGACGAGTTTTTAATTTACAAGAAATCTAGTCATAATTCTTTATAACGCTGTGAAGGGCGTTTTTCAACACTGGCATTGGCAGTTTAATTATGTGGAACAAGACAAAGATACAGCGAGGTAATTTATATCCTGTGTATCAGTGGAGTGAACCCGTAGCTGTGATTCTAATTTCAGCTGCTCTGATGAAGTGTTACGTGAAATGGATTGAATCCAGAGAGCTTCCTGCCACCAAACGTGTCACCGCTTCTTGGAAAGAAACTGGGGGTTGGAGGTGAGGTGGGGATTCATTAGTTACTTCATGAATACATTATTTACAATGTTGATAATCATTGCAGCACTTACATAGGTTACACATACCCATGGCTGTTGTTGTCACCCTATTCAGAAAAAGTATATTTATAATTTGCCTCCAGAATCCAATTAGTGTTTCTGAGTCAGCTGAACTGAGGTTATTTATAAACAGTACAGTGAAAATAAATGTATTCTGCAGAAATGTAATTTGTAGAACTTGATAATTCATACTAGGTCAGCTTAAACATAGAAATGGATGCTAGTATAAAAGAAAGAAAAAAGAAAAGCTACCGTATTTTTGCCTTAGTCTTGATTTAACAGTGATAGTAAAATATGTCCTGTTTGGGAAAACAAAGCTAACTTCAGTTCTCAAAAACAGTATTACTCTATTCGCTGTCCCTAAAGCTAATATCACAGCCTAAAAATAGACATATAGCCTTAACAAAGAATTAATAATAATCAACAGCACTCAGAAAATCTGTTTGTGCCAGTTCATCCATATGAAGAAACATATTCAGTTGCTCCCAAGCAAACAATATTTAAACTGCAACTCAAGCTTTATCCTGTGTTTTATTTTATGTGTATATAGCACAAATATGTACCACAACCCTGCCTAGATTTATGATGAACAAATGATTTCCTGTTTTGAAAATCTGTAGACCATTTTGCACATGAATAAAGGTATAAAGGGAAATGTAGGTGTATGGGCTTTGATGCGTTTGGCAACCATTAAACAGGCTATTTCAGGCAAGTAAAGTGACTAATTTCTTATGAGCCGCTTACTCAGTGTTTGAACTGCTGGAATGAATATTGTTAATGCCCCATAAATGAATACAGCTCCTCTTTGTTTGAAATGGTAAATTGTTAAGGATTTTTGAATTTGCATCAATTTGTTGCTTAAGCAAGATTTTAAAACCCTTGAATTTGAAAACTGCATCTGTTAAGTTGCCAGAATCAGATATTGTAGGAAGAAATTAAATGTTGACAGTATTAAAATTTGTATGTTACATGTTTGATCATTCATTGAATGATTGACTTTACCTTATAAAGATTTAGTGTGTATGATTTTGGGCTATATGAATGCTAGTGACTTGACTTGGGTTGAGCATCAAACACAATTTCTATATTTGTGTGAGCTCTTCTCAGGTGGACTCTAACCTTATCTGTTTATGTCAGTGTGAGGTGTGTTAACTTGAGATGCAGCCTTTGGAGGAAACCAAGCACATGAATAGGGGTTACTTATCCACTTTGCCCAGGGGGCTTACATTACAAAAAGTCTCATTATTTACCAGTGACACAGAACGGCCTCCAGAAAAAAAGGCTCCCTCATCTCTAGAGCATGGCTGGCTTGGCCTTTTGATGTTAATGAGCCAACCACTGCTCTGCTGTGCGGGCCAAGTCCTTGGTCAGTGAGACAAAAATAGGAAGCTGGAGTCCTGATAATGTCACTCAGAGAAGAATAAAATACATTTCAGTGGACAAGTGCTACGAATGCATTTTGGCAGGCAATGCAATTACCCCCTATATGGATGTCTGAGATAACAACACATTAGAGCTACTGTGGCCAGGACATCACTTGCACTCTTGTGCAGTTGATAACCACAAAATTTGCACTGAAGTGTGCATTAATGACACATGTATAATGTTCTGACATGTGTTTTTACCTGGTAATTGATTGTGTTAAATTAAAAGAGCTTTCACATATTCTTATCAGCATTCACCTGCAGCAAACCTGTCTCCTACATATTACATTTGGATTAAAGTTTTATTATTAAATTGCTCACGCCAAATATCTTTTGAGGGAAATGTAAATGCTGGATTATGTTCATGCAAACGTTTTTCCCAGTCTGTTCTTATATGAGTGGCAGGACTTTGACACCAGAGACTGTCGATGGCGTCTTGTGTCCTGCCCATGGAAAGTTTGTGTTTTCACCTGTATGAATGGTTGGCTAATGTAGCCTTCAACTTTTACTATAAGTATAGCTGATTACAGACTTCAAACACACCGCAGCATGTCCAGTAAGAGACAGAGATGAAGTTGAAGTTCAGAACTTTATGGTCTAACTTCTTCACCACCATACAGTAAGTCCACACACACCCCACTAGTGATTTCTATAATGCATTAGTGGGCGATTGTAAAATGAAATGATAAACATTGAGGAATCTGGATATATTACACACATAATTGCGTACATACTGTATACAAATTGATATGCAAACCATTCTAGATTCTCTCACATCTAAATTAAGGTACTGCTAATACAGGATGAGAATGTACAAAATAGGAAATCTCACTCTTCCTGGTTTCAAATATCAACTGCACATGCATGGATGTATTGCAGTAGATATGTTTAAAAGCTTCCACAGAACTCAGTGGGACTACAACAACCTCACAAGAATGAACTAGACAGTGCTAGCAACATTAACAGCTAACATTACAGGATTCAATAGAGCTAACATCAACAGTAAGCTAGCACAATTTATCATTAACAGAAACCCTGTATTTTACACAACCTGCAGCTGCAATCGTACGACACAGAAAAAGTTCCAATCTCTGCTTCTCCTGTTTCTCTATGACTGAGAGAAGTTACGCCAGTGGGCAGGGACAAACTGCTAGGTGTACATAACGTAATTGGGTAACCATGGTAATTGACTGACAGGTGTGATAACCAACAGAAACCTGATAAATGTAAATGAAAGATAGTCGGAGGAAAGTTCTCGTGCTTCAAGTCACCAATGACATTTTCAATATTTAAAGCAGCTGTAATTTATATACTTAAATAATGTTTTCAATTACAATGAATGTGTAAAAATAATGTGACAATGTGAAAGGGGTTGGTCATAGTGAGGAACCTATGAGGATTATCTTTACTGTTTTGGTTCACTCTCCCTGCTCTCATAGCATAGTTTTCAGCTGCAGCAGGCAGCTATTTTCAGCAAAAGGGTTTTAAAAACCCACTGTACACTACCTGCTAAGCACCAGCAGCAGACAGACACAGTAAATTAGACAAATTTTCTAAACACAATGTTGTGGGAGATTCGGTTGCCTGCATGGTTGTTGGTCGGGGCCTTCTGCACTCTTATAAACATGCTGAAATTTTGCAGCTCCACTGGAAAAGTCTGCTGCCGAGTGGTCTGCTTGAGGGCACACTGATGGAAGTTGTTGAGGGAGGTGAAAGCATTACTCATTGACTTTCCCCATCCGCATTTTCCCAGCAGATCTGTGGATTAAAACCACTGACCTTTCGGTCACAAGCCTCCCTCTCTAACTTCTAGGCAACTGCACTGGCTCTGCAAACTCTCACTAAACCAAGACCGCCTCAGACCAGTATTCTGCAAGATGAAGATGCAAATGAAGCTGTCCTGCTACTGTTTTAATGAAACAAGAGGCCACACCTTCAGCTCATCTTTATCACCACTGTGGAGCTGCGTTCTCATGCCCCACAGTCAAAACACAGTACCCTTAAGTAACAATTTACCCTGCAGCTGTTCCAGTGGTTCTATTAAACTGTCGTCAGCTCAGAGTAATTGATGCTGTCCTCATGTGACATGGATTGTCACTTAACTACTCAGAAAATATCTCTCTATCAGGCTCTTTGTAAATGAATTCAAAGCCGTTCTCCTTCTCTTGGGTCGCTGCCATTTTATTCTCTCCTTTTTAAGGGTTTTTTTATGTGTAAAATCATAAAACCTACAGATTCTCATCAGTGTCAGCTTTGTAAAATGGATTATATTTGGGAGCCTAATTCCTTGTCTGCTCCCTCTGAGGGCCCTAATTTTTTTTACATCAATTGAATGAATTGGCAGAAAGGCGATGTGCAAATTTAATGTTCTCTCTGCCTTCTGAGCTGTCTCTACCTCCATGCCTTTATAAGTATGAAAGAGCATGCATATGCACAGCTACTTAAATGGAAGTTATCTGATTGTGGGCTTTGATATCGGCAGTTGAGGCCGAAATGGCTGACCACTTGCATCAGAGCTCCTCTAGAGTGGAGGCCAGCACTCAGGCTGCTCGATCGAAGCTGCGAGATACTGTTACCAATCGATGCTCCATGCTCTGACGCTTGTCCAGGAGCATCTCAGAATCTCATCACTTACCTGCCCTCCAGTTGACGTGAGTGTACACAAACTGTGCAGTTCTTTGGGAGGATGCAGCTTACGGCTTGACATCATCACAAAGTTTGAGAGGGATCCCCAAGTGGGTTGGTCCACTCCTCTGCAGCTACTCCTCTCACTTTCTCCCCGTCCTGCTGTCCCTGCTCTATTATTTATTGGCCATTACACATAGCTCAGTGTGCAAAAGTCGACTGTAGACCTCAGTAAAGCTGAAGTTAACTCAAAAGTGAAGGGTTCACTCCCATTTCCCAGGAAGGGACATGTCCTTTGAATGGTAGAGTGGTTTTATTGAAAGTAAAAAGCAAGATTTCCTGGCCATGTCTGTTATTTAAACTCCTGTCCAATACAGAAACTCTGTTTTTAGTCACTCAGGTAGTTGCTGTTTGGCCAGTGTGATGTAACTTTTCGAAAATATCTTCAGCTAAGAGAGAGCCTATGAAAGTGTCCAGACCCATTGCAAAAGAGAAAAGCAACTCATCTAAGTTTGGCTGGATCACATAGTAACGCAATGCACAATGAGACTGAAGTGTGAAAGGTGAGGAAAGTGCTTTGAGCTTCAAACACAAGAGTATTGTTCCTCAGAGGTTTAGGACGTTGTCACGTAATTTGTCATTGACTTCTATCATGAGCCTGAAGTCACAAGAACGTGAGGCATACCTGACAACTCAACTAAGCAGTGCCTTGATACACAGTCCTATAATGACTGAAGCCATATCTAATTACTGTGACTTTGCCATCCCCTGTGATATCTGATATGTCTGGCCGTAAAATGACTGACCTATTTACCTTCCTATTGTTAGCCAGCTGAGAGTCGTGCATATTTTTCTGGGTCAAACACCCTGTGAACTTGAGTATGTGAATTTAACATAGACTATTAAACTGTCAGCTAGCACCACAGGCTCGAATACATTGTGAGAAGCACAATAGTGATCATTTGACAGAGAGATAAAAAAGGGCTGAAGGAGTCAAATGGAAATCAGCTTCACAGGGCTTCAGGTAGATATTTCAATTGCAGGAGCGATTTATGAGGCTACATGGGCAATGGTGGGAATGTGATATTGAAGAAAGTTTTCTGGAATAAAGTTCAGAGAAATGTCTCTTTTTTTCATCTCTTTATTTAGATATTTCTACAAGGATTTGATTTTAATATTTTTCTCATAAAGTGGGGGGCAAGTGGCAGAGTTGGAGATACACCACTTTCTATTCAGGAAAATATGCCATTTACTGATTAAGATGAGGCAAAATAAATGCTATATCACTAATCTGTTTCTGTGAATTTTTCATGACCAACATAAAGAAATTCATATCTTGCTTGAACAAAAGTCAGAGTAAGCTATAGAAGACTTTGCTTTGTCAAAACTAATAACACTGGTCACACTGGTTTTTTTTGTACCTCTGAGCCATCAGTTCCTACAATTTCCAACAATCAGTTATTACAAGTTCTCAATACTTTGGTGACTACAATGTTATCACATCCAATAGAACCAATGAGCAAAGCTACAAAAATAAAACCTGGACTGCACTTTTTCTTGGATGAAAAGGCTTGGATCCCAGTCATCTGTTGTAAGCAATCTCTCTAACCTGATACATCCTCTGAAAACCCAGAGGTTCTGCTGTTTGAAACCCAAGTTATGCTGTTTGCTCTCCCCTGTTAAGTCTTATTAAAAGTCAGCGGTGGAGATGGCTCTTTGATGACAGGTGATAGATATAAGGTGTACTAAGTAGCACTCTGCTTACCTCAACAGCAGCCTTGGCTCGCTCAAACTCCTCCTCCAGGGACTGGTGTCTGGACAGGAGGGCGCTGCCCCACCGCTGCTCCTTCGTTAGTCGAGCCTGACACACACACACACACACACACACACACACACACACACACACATTTCATAATATATACATTTATGCACATCAAAATCCATTAAATATACAGGCACTCGGCGCACATCACAGACACCCACGCGCACACACCCTTGCACAACACATCACACTTCCACAACATACATACGCGATCAGCCAGAGGGAGAGACAGGCAAGGAGAGTGTGCAGGGTCAGCCGTCTCTGCTTTCTCAGGGACGAGTAAATATCCCTGCCTCGACAAAGCCTCTGACATGCTTAGGAAGGCCAGCTGAATCCTTACTGTCAGCATCCCCACACCCAACCCCACCCCCCTCCCTCTCTCTGTTACAAACTTGAATATGAAACCTCGCTCTGCTGCGAAAATGAAAATCGACCAATTACACACACATGGTCTTTGCACTATGCGAGTGCGGTGTGGCTTACACCTACACATTTAACTGCGAGAGGTGAATGATTTTGAGATGCCCTTTCATGCTCACATGTGATATGACACTAGATTTACAGTAAATAACAATGACTGTATGTATCCCAGGGATAGCAAATCTATTACAGAGACCGGGGAATCGACTGCTCCTTGTGTGCTGAGTCAGTGGCTTCCCTCAGGTCAGCCAGGACCTGTAACAATTCCCATCTCTTCAGACTGCTATTATGCAAGATTAATTGAGGTTACTTAATCTCAGTATTAATTGACTCAGAAGAAATTGCCTCATCCATTTATTGCAGATAACCACATTTTTATTTACAAGATCAAAATGCATGCAGTGTTAAAAGACAATCTCTGCTGTGTGAAGAAACTGCAGTATACTGTAGCAGTGTTGTTAAAGGAAAAATCCACCCAAAAACATTAACACCATTTATAAAACACTGTTTTGTTGCACTTTCTGGATTTATTAATTTATTTGAATTCCAGCTGAAACGTGGCAAGAGATTTCCAGTCCAGCTATAGTTCAATACCAGAAAATCTTTCAACTAATTACAGGCAAATATCAACAGTTAATGTTAGGCTCTGATGCCAGACTCACAACTTTTCATTTTCACTAAAATACAGGAAGAAATTTAGCGTGCCTCTCTTTCTCACACTGCCAGAATCCCATGGCCAAAACAAGACTCAATAGACCAGAATGCAGTGCAGTTGGTGATCCATGTAGGTATAAGACATGGAAATAAAGACACAGTATTGTAGTAAAGTGTAGAGCCAGTTGGTCCTATGATAAGATAAAATGTACAATCAGACTATTATTTTTCTCGGTAGTTGCTTATTTTACCTATTGGTTCATATTTCAGACAGCATGGTTTCACTTTTAACGGTACAAAATGTGCCTGGCAAATGTAACGCTATCTTAGGTAAGCTATGATTGGCTGTTAAGAGGAGGGGTTTAGTGAACAGTCGATTGGATTTGCTAAAAATTATACACGGTTCCGTTTCCACTGGTTCCCTTCACTTCACCATTGAAGACAAATATGTGGACCTTCAGAAGAAGTAGACCTTTAGATGAGATTACCATGTCACAGAATGAGCACAAGATCAAGAAGGAACTTCCCTGCTCATGTAACAATAAACACTTCATCACTCCTGTAGTGTGCTGGGCATTTCAAGCTTTTAATGTCTAACACAAAAATCTGAGGGTGGATTTTTCCTTGAAGCTCAAATTTTTTGAGCCATTTAATTGTGTTTTATAAATGTGTGTATGTAAATCTCATGCAACACACGTTTCCCTTCTTTGCATGCGTTTTTTTGTTTGTGTGGGGTACCGGCCAAGTAGGAAACTAAAACCACTCTTTACAGTATCCCTGTCATTGAGCTACTATGTAACTCCTGAGCGAAACAACTTTAGCGTGTTTGTTTGCCAATAACTTCCCTCCATCTTGGATAGCTATCTTTAATCCTAAATCTATTATTTATCAGAGCGCTGAAAAGGTGATGTATGCTTAGCTGGCTTGGTGAGATCAACACTAATGGGCTCAGAGTAAGGCTGCTGAATAATTCATAGACTATTAATCTAATAATGGCGTCTGGAAACAAGACCCCTTATGCAGGCCTACACAGAGACATCAACTCAGGAGGAAAGCGCTTGACATTTGGACCTCGTAGCACCACAAAGAAACAATCTCAGGGCCAACAGTATATCTAGATTTCCTCAAAGGTGCTGTTTTGGCTGTAATACAATCACCTGTATTTGGTCTTTTTTAAGTCAAATTTTGTGATGCTGTTTTCCCGGTGCAAATGTAAAAGTCTTTCAATATTATATGAAAGGATGCATAGGGAGGCTTACATGTCTTCCACTAATATACTGCCTGTTGAGCTGAAATGGAAGAATTGTAGGTGTTAGGACAAAATGATGGGTAAACAATCACACAACAGGGTCAGGGTTTTCCCTGTCATTGCAAGACTTAGGTGCAGCGCCTAAGCATTTTTGCAAGGGGCCTAAGCCGACTGAAGTTATGTTAGTAAAAGATATTTCTCTTTCACCCTGAGAGGATACCTTATTGGCCCGAATATAATATGATGTTTTTTTTCTGGAAATAAGGTTTGAAAAATTACATCAGACATTCTTTTTGAATGGCGACAGTATGTGTTACAAGAGTGTTGCAGTATGAGTTTTGGCAGGCTTAATATTGCTAGGCTAGTGAGACGTTTCAAGTCCGTCTAGAGTTAGTCAGCCCTAAGCTGCAGGAGGTTGATAGAGTCCCACAACAGCTTTACCGCAGAAATAACCCAGGGAGAAAATCTGTCCAACAGCCAGAAATGACAGCTGTCACAGATGATGAGTTTATGAAGGCAGTCTGAAAAATGCTAACTGCCAGAGAAAATGATTCTGAGAGAGGAATGAGAGTGAGACGGGAATCAACTTGCTACAGTTACTCAGTCAGCTGGCTAGTGACTACACCCACTCAGAAGGTGACCAGCCTACAGACGTCCGACTGAATACAAATTTTGGTAAATTTCCAAGTGCTGTTAAATAGTCAAATGGCTATGGGAGAATGAGTGCAGTTCAAATCCATGCACTATAAGCCTTGTTTTACCTATCTGCGCCTAAGCCCTTCAGAAACCAAGGGAAAACCCTGAGGGTGTCTTATTAGATACAAACTTTAATATTAGAGCTACATTATCATGCATTAGCATGCAGTTGCTAAATACACAAGTTAAATACTTCGTTTCATGAAATTATTATGAAGGCTTAACCATCATCTGTCAGAACAATATGTTTGTGAAGTTTGAAGCTTTTCCATTTCAAAAGGATGTTGATTTCAAGTGTACACAGTACATACAATAATGATGATTACTGCTTGCTCCTGTCATACTGAGCACTTACTTGAGATGCTAGGGCAGACTCTGGCTCAACTTTGGTATTCGCTTCCAAGTTCTTATTCAATGGCTCTAATTGAGTTTTACAGTCTATGGACCTAAAGGAGAAGACGGAAAGGTGGGATTAGTGATACAGATACATGGCACTTGACTTGATACAAATAGTACGCTACACATGCATTTCACATTGACTGTCAAGCATTAGCATTTATCTTCTTTGAAATCATTGCCACCTTGGCAGATTTGGCACTTTTGTACAACTCAAAGCCATTTTTTCAAGAGCTCTTTACAAACCTTTGAGGCTGTTTCTGGCCAAAGATCCAGGAACTTCCATAAACTACAAAATTGCCAAAAAATTAGATGATTTTGCAAAGTCCATATTGTGTTCAATAGCAGTGTTTTGTTACCATTGACTGCCAATATTTTTAAAGTTAAACTATATCTCCACATGGCTGCTTCGATTGTGGTTATGGCAAATAAACAATCATTAACGTAAAGTTAGGGTGAGGCGACTAAAACTATTTTAAGTTAGGAAAAGATTATGGTTTTGATTGTATGTTATGTCTTGTGCTTCAAGTCACTTTTTCAATACTTTACTTAAAGCCACAACCTTTCTCTAGCTTTAATCCTTGACTTGAGTGCTAGCCATAACCTTAAAGATAGTTAATCAAGTGGACATTATATTGCAAGAGATGTTGCAGATATGTTTATTCTAATTAGAGACAGGGTTGTTCCTATGGACAGTGGGCTGATGTAAATTACCAATATGTTGCTGATGCCTGGTGAAGATGGTACCTACCACAGAAACTCGTTGGATGAATTTTTAGATGAACGTCGTCTCTCCAACTTCCATTTTCTGTTGCCATTTCTCTCAGGGTTGGGGTTCAACTCTTCCCATTTATCCAACGGTGAACCAATGGTAACTGGTGACAGTAATAAAATAATAATAAATCATAAAATCACAACAAAGACTAAATTGAGAGGAGTCCAGTTATGTTGATTTACTGGACATCAAAAACATCCTCTCCTTTGATCGAATCAATTACATCTAAATCTAAAATTCATCTGTAAAATATAGCTAACCAGAGAACAGTCTGCTGGACAAATACTAATGTTTTTAGCTTTCTGAAAAAAAAGGAAAAAAAAGCTAATTTCAATTTTGCAGTGTCATGAAGCAATGGCACTAATTTAATAGTATGTAGTTATGTTTTCCATTAGTTGATAAACAAACCTTTTATAACTGTGTTTCAGTCACTACTCTAATCTGTCTGACGGACAAACAGTGTGCTAAAAACAGGCAGACAATTAGTTCTGTGGGTGTCTGAAACAAAAAACATCTGTTCACATTTCTAACAGGACAAAAAGTTTTGCTTGTAAGTGATGCCAGAGTTATAGTCAATCTCACTGGCATGAATTATTCACCACACTGTAGTTTTACTCACTCTGCATAATTAGTTCTCATTGAAGACTTTAACCTTTTCAACTGGCAAATACGAAAGTAATTGGCTGTTTTCTCGTAATGTCTTTTAAGATGATCCCTTTCATTACAGTAAATTGGCTTGATCCGTCTTTGGCCTATCTCTAACATGTGGGAAGTCAGTTTCAAAGGGGGTGATGGGAGTCAGAGTTGTAGGTGGTTGGGGGACTTGCAGCTTTTCAGAAACTGGGTGGGGTGGTTGATAGAAAGATGCAGCAGGACAGAGAATTTGAATGTTCAGATTTTATAGATGCATATGATATTTTAATAACATTACAAAATAGATCACTATCCTTTTTTGTAGGTGAAAACACCATGTAAGATACAAAGAATACTGTATGTTAAGATACGATTTTATAGGTTGTTGTGTGGATTTGCATTGTCTGGTAAACTGTAACTAGGGCCGTAGCTACCCTTAGATAACACTCAGGTAATTTCCTAAAAATGTACTTGGAAAAAATTGGCAGTTATTACATACAGAAAAATAATATTTGTGTATCTATGTGCATAGCAAGTAACAGTGAGTTACGAGTTCCCCAACTTGAAGTTGCTCAATGATTTCTGTGGTTTTGATAGAAGCAGTCCTCATCTACCTGAGTCAAGTGATGCTCTCTCTGGGGTTCTCATGTTTGGTCCTGTCTGTTCAACTTCCACCTGGATCAACTCCGTCTCATCCGTTTTCTTCCTGTGTGGGTTGTTCTTCTGGCTGTCACCCCTGGTTGTTAGGGGACTCCTCTTGTCCTTACTGTTCCTCCTCTCACCAGGTTCACTGAGGTCCAGCAGGTCCAGTGTTGAAGACAGAACTGGGAGGAAATAACGATTGGTTAGCACCCCTCCTTCTTAAATGTAGATTTAGTTTATGTCGAATATTTCTGAGCACAGTTGTTTTTCTGAGAGCGAACACTCAACAGACTCGCATCTTCCTCATGCATTCAGGACAATAACTTTCAAATGAAGTGTAGATTGTACCAGCATTATTTCAGTGTTGCTTAACTCTACCTGATATTTTGTATATGCTTTGAGAGGTTTTGGATGCCAATAAAAGCCTGAAGCAGGGAAAGTCAGTAGATACTTTCTTCAATATCCCTGGAGTGTCCTAGAAAACCCCTATTTCACTCTGTACTAGATTGTTCACTCTACTAACTGGTCTCTCAGATTTCTTCAAGCATCTATCATATTTTGAGAAGTTTCCTTTGTCTTTGTAATAAGATAGAATGACAGGTTTCACTTATTGTACTCCATGAAGCTTTGATTTTGATGTACATGTTTTCTGACACGGCGAGTCGAGCTGTCAAAGGTGCTTAAGCTGTCACCGTATTGCCGCCTGGGTGGACATCTAAAAAATTTGCTGCTGCTCTTTTCAGAGAATCCAAATATACTTCAGGCCACTGCACACTCTGATAAGAAAGAGGCAGCCCCTTTAGGAGCTCCCGTTTGCTCAATTAAGTAATTCAGTCTCAGGTTGGTAGACCAGCAAAGAAGGACAGAGCCATCTGTCACAGGGTTCAGCTTTCGTCTGTGCTGTTGTCCGGCTTCATGGCTACAGAGTCCGTTAAATGTAATAGTCAGATTTCATTAAAAGGATGATAAATTGTGTAATTTGAGTAATTTGAAGCTTGCTTTTGCACCTCTCTTCTTGTAAATCATGCTGCTTATATTTTCTTCTCAGAGATGATTTTCTCCTCTTTGTTAACAGTCATGTTTCTTTCACATCTTGTTTATTATATATTTTCTGTGTTCATAGTTTGATCTGTTGTGGTTTGAGTCCAGTCAGTATCATGTTCTGCTGCTGGCTGTGTATTGCCAAGTGTATCCTGTTATTTTCAGGCTGAATCTATGAATATTTTCTGGAAAAAATATTTACGGTACTGCATTGTCATGTTAAAAACAGACAATGAATAAATACATAAAAAGCATATGGGTGAAATGCACACACAGGGTTTCTGATTTGGTTTTCCCTCTTAAAATCGTTGTAATGAAAAAATTAAGCAATTTTCAGTGAAATGCATTTTGGCACTGGCTGTCGTTAAGGTGAACATTATCATATCCCCTAAATCCATTATATGGGTAGCATCACTTGACATTGTCAGTGTAATGTGCATGCTGTACATGAATGACATCTGGCTGCTGGAATCGAATTACTCTCTGAGTTAACCTGCAGTAATTAGGGAGTTTCTATTGATCTTTGACATATGTTCATACAAGTCAGGTGGCAATGACAGAGGAAAACAGTGTGAAACAAACACATTGGGTGGCAGTTGTTGCCTGAAAGTCAAGTTCAGGTAAGATAAGAGATCCTTGTAAAACAGCTTTTTTATACATTGGTTATTTGGGGACCTGCAAAGCTGTCTGGTTATTTCCGAGGCCCCCTGACTGTGTCTTTTTTGCAATGCGAGCTCCAAACTACACACATATGACTGCATAATTGGCGTGCTGCTGTTTCATGACAACCAACTGAGATCATTTGTTGACTGAAATCTCTGCATAATTAGAGAGTATGCTGGTCTCCCATGCCTTGTGCTCTTTCAATGACAAGTACAATTACAAATCAAAGGAGACACACTCGTGAGGAAGTTGCCTGAAGAGTTTTCAGCATCAAAAAAGAAACGCAAGCTGCTCATGAAAAGGCAATGATGTCAAAACTGTTTTGGCACCCTTGAGTCTACTTGAAATGATGAGACTGGGAAGACAATTGCACAGAGTTTTCACATCAACTGGATATTATAACTGCATGCTTGTATACTGTGTATTTATAACGGATGATGAGTTGCCATGTGGGGGCCCCTGGACTCAAAAAGGGAGCAAATAAATGTGACACAAGGTTTTCAGGTTTATAACACAATGATAACTGACAGAAAACGAGAGAGAGAGAGAGAGAGAGAGAGAGAGAGAGAGAGAGAGAGAGAGAGAGAGAGAGAGAGAGAGAGAGGGGAAAAAAAACAACCTTTGAGAGCTTGTGTGGTGTAGCTAACGATCACTTGTTTCCTTGTAAGACAACCTTTTAGATTTGCCATTCCACATTAGGCAAACAATGAGTTTCAAGAGAGAAAAGATTGATCTTAAATCGACCACAAGCAATCAACTGTCAAGAGTTCAAAGGTGAGAACCAAGTTGTCTTTACGGTGTTCCTGTGAATATTGAACCAGCGTGTTAGAGCAAAGTGCTGACAAAAGGAAAAAAGAAAAAGAAAAAAGAAAAGATTTTTGAGTGTGGATCTTTAGGAGAGTGGATTTTATCCATCCAGTGAGGGGGTGGTGATGAGAGCCGCTTCTTGAATAAATGAGTTTTAGCCTACATTGGTAAATGACTAGTGATGGATATCTTAACCAGAGTGGGAGGGATGCTGCACTGTTGAGGAGTGTTGTCTCAGTGATGTTTCTTGTCATCAGGGGCATCGAGCTGATGAGGTTAAGTTTATAACTTGAGACTTGTTTCCATTTTCTTACTTAAATTGAAAATGTAAAAATACATTTATTGCTAGTGTGTTTCTAAACCCCAGATACTCATGAAACCAATTTATAATTTATAATAAAGTTTTTAAAATTCCATTAGTGGGCAAAAATAGTCATCAGCCTCAAAATCACAGTAATACTGCATGCTAGAGAGAGGACAACATGATGTAGGTCTCATGTGGATTAGCATATTTGAGCTTGTAATTATCATTCATTATTGATTTTCTTTCGCTGGCTAAGTCAGTAACTGTAACTTCAGTGTTATTCAGTGCTGGACACCCTGCCAGTCCATCACAGTGTGAAAACAGACTGACAGACATTCAAACCTAAAACTACATACAAACAGCTTTGCTATTATATGGCACATACTATACCTTAAAAACATTGCACATACTAACATACTTGCACAGACTAAATTCTAGACAGGGTTTGACCGTTTTGAGAATTTTGAGACTGACATGATCAATCATATCAGGCCTACGTCACTGACAGCAGGAGCAGCAGGAGGCTTTAGGGAGACAGAAGGTCGAGAGTTTCCCCACAACATTCCTCCATACTTTACCCAGCTAAATCAGCACGTCAGCGGCCAGTTTGGAGACGACACATTTCAGCTGTGCAATCTGTTTGAGCAAATCATAATTCAAAAGATGGTACAGCTCAGTGATCAAGGTGCCATCCATGTGGAAACCAAGATGGCACTTGGCATCTGTTTAAGGCAGAACGTTAATTTTCTCAACATGTACTTTGACCCGGTTGATTTTCATTTATTTGCAGAATTACATGCTGACAATTAATATACACAGTACAGTACACATTTGTACTAAGGTAGACGCATTAAATTTCACATGTGCTCCACTCATGTCAAGTTGTTGCCCTATTTTGTAGGTGAATTTAATCATTAATGATCAGAGAGATGAAGCTATTTTCCAAGTAAAATCTGAACTCTTACCATTCTGGGCTGATGCTTTGAGTAGTACGTGGGGTGTGGTGCTCTGTAAGCTATTATTATCAGTCATGCATTTTGTAATCATTCTCCCAATGGAAAAAGTGGTCTCAGACTTTTGGACCCCGCTGTGTGTGCATTTTTCCATTTGCACATTTCAACAAAATAAAAAAGGAGTGCAAATACTGGCAGGTCTGTCTCTCAAATACTGAAAAAGCATTTTTCACTTGACTGAGGTGGGAAAATTGGTCTATTGATAAAAATAAATTGTGACAAACTGCAACGGAAACAGGCTTAGCAAATAAATCATGATGTACACAAAGCATGTGACTTGTTTGTCACTTACGCTTCTGCTCCACTGAAGATACAAAAGATAATAGCAGATGATCAGATATGTGTGGACAGGAGAGGAGACTGTAACCTTCCTCAAATTAATACATGAAACAAAATGGAAATGCCATATTTTTGCCATGGTTTTCCACTGTTTGAGGTTTGACTGGCACAGTTTGTAGCGCCCTCTTCTTCTGCAGTGGTTTAATGGCACCAACTGGAGATTAGATCCACCCACTGTTTGTTTCAATGCGCCCAACTGTTGAATTCACATAACAGTGGATGGGAATGCATCTTAATTAGCATTTTATTTTGTACATTTTCTGTACATTCTGTTAAACTTTGTGCTACATATGGCTAGAAACCTGACAGTTGTTAAGCTGTAATAAGTAGTTGTAATAATAAGCTGCTTGTATTATTGGTTGCAAATCAAACTCATGGTTACTTGAGAGCTTTGTATTGTTGTCTTTTTCTGCATGTAAACCTCTGTTAACAACATCAGATAATATACTCTTTGTTGCTACTAACAGAGATGATGAATATGATGTGGACACATGACATAGCCGAATAAAACCACCCTTTGCAGTATTGTTGCCATGGTTGATAAAAAACATGTTTTTAACAGGAGGCAGCATCTAATGTGTCATTCAAGTCCCTCTCATGTTAACAGCCACAGTATAGTACCAGAGAGCTTTTCCTCCATATACTCCTGTGCGATTGTACTTTTGTGTTCCACATTTTGACAAAGAGCTTTTTCATAAGATATAAAGGGCATCTTAAACAACAAATATGATGAATACAGTAACATACAGATGAAAATAGTACTTGAAGTGCTTGGTGGTCAGTTATGTATTATTTGCATATCATCAGTTTTTTTTTTTTTTTCCAAGACTGTACAATACCAGCTGTGTTGGAAGTCACTGGGCGGGAAACCCCATCACACTTGGTCTCGCAGAGGAAATCGTCGATGGAAGGGCTAAGAAGCGGGCGGCTCTCTTGTTGCTCACTCACCAGCTGTAAGGGCAAACAGACAAGACAACTCAGGCTCTCACGCAGCATGTTTCCGTGAAGCTCCCCCATCATAACCTCTGCAAAAGTCCCTGCTATGTTAACATAAAGTGAAGTTCACCCCCTCTGCTCCTGCCTCAGTGTTAGTGTCCCAATACTGACAAATCTCTGCGTTAGACAAGGGTTTTAACATCTGTGTATATTTTTAGGAGGATAACACACACGTGCAGCACATCATTCATTCACAGCATCTTGGCATAGATACACTGAAGTGATACCAATGTGTGTTGATCCACTCAGATGTTGCTGCCTTTTTAACAGTTTTAAAAGTTTGTGCTTGGGTTGACGTTTATGTGAGGAACACAGAGAAACCTACAGTATTTGAACCTTATTTTAATCAAATATTTTGCAGGTAATGGATAACCTACACTCTCTTGACCACAATCAATCATTTACTGCTCATTTTGAGTCCTAGTAGAGCCCACTGACTGCTCTTTGCTAACTGATCCCTATTTATTCGTGCCACTGATGTTTGACAACTGGCATGTGGTTGTATTGCTGAATTAGTCGTAGCTAATGTTGGACAAATGTATGGCTGTTCTGTTCTGACACATCTGACGTTTAGGTTGATGGACATCTTCATCACACAATCACATCAATACATTAGCATGCACACACAAAACACTGAAACTGAAAAAAGTCATTGTGAGGCAGGAAATTGGAGAATGTTTTGACATGCACTGTAATGACCTGGCTAGTGTAAAACCAGCCTGCACATGCAGCTGGTCCATAATGAGATTTCTCCCCAAACATCTCCATCTTTTTGAACCAGAACAGACATATATATTTTAAATGTATGAGTGATGACTCTGCAGCCTAAAGAGTTTTTTTTTTTTTTTTTTTTTTAAATGTTTTATCAGCGCATTAGGCAATTTTGGATTGATGGTGCACTGAGAGGACAGGCTCTGTAGTGAAAGTGAGCGCAGTTTCTCTTGTGTGTGGATGCAAATGTATATGGACTTATTGACACTCAGTGGCCACTTGGAAAAATCAAATGCAATTCAGTACAACAGCTTAGTCATGAATTCTACCTTTGCAAATATAATAATTTTCAGTTATGATTGACACTGTCAGAGTGTTTAATATAACTGTTTATTATTGAGGTGGCACAGTAGTGGTGGTGTTGTACTGAACTGGATTATAGTGAAGTGTGTTTCTAATATTCTATCTTCATTTTTGTAAATATAGTGAGCAAAACAAGAACACATTGATGTATAATGCAGTATATAATATATAATTCAGTAAGTATATAATTCAATTAAATGCAGCCCATTTCAACACCACTGCAAACTACGACCTCAATAATAAACATATAGTTAAATTTATGCCTGTTAAGTGACAAGTAATGCCTTCCCAGCCTGAAGACTTTGTCATGAAGATGTACTCATAAAATCCTCTTTCTTTACTGCGGTGTATATTACCTAAATGAGTGCTAGTCACCATTGAGAAGAGTTGGGCGGAGAGAAACCCAATGGATGTGTCCCAAAAAATAATTGCTTAACAATTATTGCTTATCTCGCCTTCCAAACCATGAAAATGCTAATCACCTTTCCCACGATGCACCAATTTGTTGGCCAGTGCAGGTGCAGAATAGGTTACATCCAATTCATTATTGGTACCCTGAAGCCTCGATACTCCAGGTGCAGCTGGCCACAATCTGCCAACCAATGCTTCATAATTTGGAGGTGAAAACCAGTGTTGTCCCACAGAAAGGGTGGGCCACTGCTGTTGTCAGCCTGTGTAGTGTGTATATAATGCTGGCAGCAAGGAAACATGACATTTGCTATTGTTGCTCACAAGCAGAATTTTAATGAAGGTGGTAAAAGTTTAATTACCAAGCATGGAGTGGACTGCACACAACCTGCCATATGCTTGATATTAAAGATGTCAAATGGGGGTTTCATAGCACATCTATCCTGTATAGTACGTGCCCTTACAATTAGAGATGTATAATATATCCATCCTGAATTATATTGTGGCATTATAGTACCCCTTTACTTTCTCATTGTGAACATGCATTGAACACCCCTGCTATATGTTTAGAGATGATAATTGCAAAAGTCTTTCCAATTTTTTTTTTCTTTTAATTCAATATGTAGAGATGTAGTGGTAACCCTTCCCTTGGATGTACATTTGATAAAGGCGTCAGAAATGAAAGTTATATGGCCTGTGTTGTCAGTTTATTAGGTCCACCTATCTAGAATGAATTAATTCTAACCCAACAGTCCCATAATAAATCCTCTCTTCATGAAGGTTATAATGGTTAAGTTTTTGTTGAAACCGTTTTAGAAAGTTATTAGTTCAACTGTTTGATGATTTTTGTAGATGTATTTTGTGCTTTTGAACTGTACTGCATTATACAGTGAGGTGTTTCTGTAATTTTGCCTGACTTTATTAATATAAATGAGGTGGACAAAATAATAGAAGCACTTCATAGTCATAGTATCTATTACTTTAGTTCTTTAGTATCTTATCCCACATGGTGACTTATGTTTGAGGTTAATTAGACACAAGTGATCTGACTTCATGTTCGACCTCTTATGAACAAAATACAAAAATAAACCAAATCCAAATGGTGAGCTGTGTCTGAAATCACTCCCTCATTTACTTTCCATTACTCTCTATGTAATAGACACTAAATACTTAACTCAATAGGGATCAGTAAACTGAGACCTACTAATCATTGTCATTCCACGTCATCAATGTCAGGTGTAGAAATACATCCATGGCTGCACAACAGATTGTGGGATTGTTTGCAGAAACTAACATGGACACTAGTTTTTTGTTCCATTGTGGAATTTTTGAGGGCGCTATATAGTGGATAAATTTACACACTCAGTAAACAGTAAATTTAATACTATATTATAAATAGGGAGTGATTTATGACACAGTGGGATTTAGGAATCATAGTACTAAGTGCATAGTGTAAACTCCACCATCGACACACTAATCACAGATTATACAGTATGTGAAAATCCATAGTATGTAACAATGTTTTAGCTTTCTGAGATTCCCAAAGAGAAGTAAAGGGTCGTTTTCTGTATTGGTCATCTGAAACATGTCATCAGTTCACGCTCAGTGTTTATAAGCAATTTTCATAAAATTAGCAGAGGTTAATGATGTAGTATTTTGAAGATATAACATTGTTAAATAATTTTTAAAGGTGTTAATGGGGTCCCTTTTTCTCCAGGGACCCAAACAGAACATTAGGGTCAATCTAAAAGAAAAAACTATTAATAATTTACGATGAGGTGGATATTATGAATTTATGAAGTTTCATGCTCAACCCTGCTTTATGCATATTTGAACAACAGAAATATTTCTTTACATTGCAGTTAATAAGAATGCTCAACAAAAGAAATGTAGAAGATGATGACATTTAATTTGGAACCAGATTAAAGAAAGAGACACAAACCTAACTTTTAACGCAGATGGAGAACATTTGAAAAAGTATATAAATAATATCTGGAGAAGGGTCATTACTTTGTTGAGTGGGAGTTTGTGCTGCTCTGCAAGAACGCTGACCCAGCACAGGTAATTAGAGTTTGTGCTGTTCAGGTGTCAAAATAAAGCTTTGGTTCACGGGAAGTCTCCTAGTGTGAAGTAACCTGATTTCACCCTCTGTTGCTGCCTGCCCATGCATTTCCCCCCAATTTTGAGTATAGCGACAAATCATAGGTTGAAGAATACACTGGGTAAGACTTGTTTTTAAAGGTCAAATTTATTGAGTGTTTTACAGTGTGTGCTTGTTTGGGAAAAGTGTTGCTGAGTCTGACTGGAGGCTGCACTACAGTTTACTCAGTCACAGTCAGTGCTGTGAAAGAAATGGGAACTTCATTTCATCTCTGCTTCAAAACTTCCTAAAACCTGAATAATAACCACACAACTGCTAGCCTTTAGTGGAAGAAATTAATAATCTCAAATGGCTTCTGCTTCTTTAATTAGATTATTTTTTACCCATATTAAGCTCAAACACTACCTCATTAAAAGCCCACCTAAAACAGAGGTAGAAATGATTAAACTGACAGACCCAGCTCTGGCAGGGAGAGGAGAGAAGCAGCATTCATCCACCCTGCTATTATTATTCACCACATCAAAACACTTTCCCTTTTAGTGCGTGTGTGTGTAAAAATTGGCTTCCTTTTTATAAAATAGGCTTTAAGAATACTTTAGCTGTCATACCTATCAAAATACAGATCTGGTTTACCCAAACATTCAAACATTTTAAATGGCATTAAAAATGATTCATAATGATTCATAACCTATTTTGTTTATTTTCAGCTTTACTACTGACAACAGCTGTCAATTAGCTGAAACAAGTCGATTAATTGATTAATAGGACTGACAGAGAATTAATCTGCAACAATTTTGAGAATCAGTTAATTGTCGTTTATAATACAAAGATTCAAAACATTATCTGGTACCAGCTTCTCCAATATGACATTTTTTTAAATCATTGTAATGTTTAATATTTTTAGATCTTGGTCTGTTAGTCAAACAAAACAAGTAATTTGAAGATGTCCCCTGTGGCTCTGGTAATTGTCATCTTTCATGATTTTTGACATTTCATAATCATTTTAGATAATTAATGCATTTATTGAAAAAGAAAGATCTCTAAATTAAATGCTTATGAAAATAACCTTTATTGGAGCTCTATAGATGAATAATACTAAACAGTTCTTTGTGTCTTCTACATTGTAGTCTTGGAATAATGATTGAATAACGGCTAACAAGGTATTATTTTATTAGTGCTTTGGCACATATCAGTAATCTATAATTCAGATTTCCCTACAAGCAAGCATTATAAATCTGCATGTAAATAAAAAAGTTATACTTGGCTTAACAATCTTTTTTTTTTTTTTAAAAAAAGCTTGCACAGAGGATGATTTTCTGTATCCTTAAATCAGCTCTTGTATATGATTTCAGGCACTGCCTCAGGCACAAAATGAAGTGTGTATTACATTAGTTTGTCATGAAAATCCAGTGCAACTAATACGCAATGTCACTGCTCAGAGATAATGTCATGAAAAGCTGCAGAATGATACCTTATAGCTACATAATAGATGATAGGAAAAATATAATATTTCCTTCTGTCTTGTCTCATTTTTCTGTTTCTCATATTCAAGTCAAATAGCTCCATCCAAACATCTTCCTGGCTGACTGATCCATTCAACATAAATGCCAGCTGAGCTGTATAAATATAGTGTACTCTATAAAAACTCAGCGGAGATTGGGGACCTGAGGACTGGACGGGGAGAATCTCTTAACAATGTAAATGACATTCATAAATGCACATGCTCACAGTGGCTGAGTGGATGATAACAAGAGAGACATCTGTCGGTGAATAACAATTTTTGTGATGCTTGCAAAATGTCTGTTGAGACATTGGATTGTTAGTGTCTGCGTTAAACAGAGGAGGATTGTAAAATTCCCTGTACTCTGTGTGAAAATGCCCCAAACGATAGATGACCTTGGATTCTTCACTCTTTATTTTTGAAAATGAAAATGTTTTCTGGATGCAGGTTGAAGCATCCCCTGCAGAGTCCAGGTTTTTGATGTGACTGATTGACTGAAGGTCAGCACTGTCAAAACAGCTGAATGCTGAACATTTATAGCATACCATATAATCTTCAAGTAATACATTTAACCCATTAAATAATCTCGAGGTTTTAAGTTTTTGGAAAACACTGAGAGATATTGACAGAATCTTGGCTTAGAGCCCTGAGTCATGTCCACTGCTGAAAGCTGGCAGCTTTAGCATATTCTCAGTAAATACTACATGATGTTTAGCTGTGAAACAAAAACATTGTGATAACCAGCTTGGTGCTAAAAAAAACAGGATCTCTGGTAAACAGTAAAAATTCACAAAGTTTAAGTCAGTGATATAACTCTTGGATTGTATAGTCTTGGTTCACGTTTTGAGCCTCTAGCAACTCTAGAGGTGGGAATTTCACTCAGTTTGTTGGTCAGTCAATCAGTCCACCATTTTGCATCAACACTATTTAATTATAACGCAGTACCTGCAAGGGTTGTTAAACGATAAACAGTTAATCGCCAATAAGAATTTTGAGCAATTAATACTATCAGTTAAACAGTTAAAATACCATGGGACATCAATACCATCTGAGTGGCAACTCTCTTCCACAGGCCTCACAGTTAACAGACTGCTCACCAAACTAACCCCACAGCATGTTGAAATGTTGCTGCTTCTAAATAAAAACCTATTAGACAAACTGTCCACTATGCTGAGGACTGAGGTAGGCCTCTTTTATATTGAGATGTAATGCCAGTCCAACGCTTTATTGTGCGAGCAGTAGCCTGGCTGTTCACACCAGAAGCGCACTTCTCTGCAGCAGTCAACAAGCGATTCTGCTTCTCTGCTCTTTTTTTTTTAAGGCTCATGTAGAGCTGATCTTTATAATTAACCTCATGAATTTATAACATAAAGCTTTTTATGTGTTCCTGAATAAGCAGGGCATCTTCTGCAACAATGAAGATAAAAGCACAATCGTCTTGTGATATGATGTGACAGCAGCGGCTTCTCTCCTGCCTCTGTCTGTTCTTGTCTGTCTCGCTCTCTGTTTAGACACTCACGATCCTTCCAGTCCACTTTAACCCCTGTGTATTGGTATTTTAAATAGGTTACAGACACTTGTCTATTCTAAAAAGTACGGTGTAATCTAGTCAGTTAATAGTCAGTTAATGAGCACTGGCTATTGGTCTGCAAAAAAATTCAACCTGTACATAGTACCTGCAAAACTAATGACATATCCCAATTCCCTAACGATAGCCTCAGCCTCACTATAAATTTGTGCTAATTAACAGATGTTAGCATGGCAAAATGTAAAATAAGATACTTGTTAAACATTAGCATGTTAGCATTGTCATTGTGATAATGTTAGCATAATGATGTAAGCATTTAGCATCAATTGCTGCTGTGCCAAAGTACAGCCTCACAGAGCTGGTATTGTTGCTGTTGACTCTTTCAGGAAAAGTGACTTATAATCTATGTCAGTCACATCCAATAATTTCACTGTCAGTCTGATGTGTTTGTTTCAGCTGCTTTTAAAGCTACTTTAAAGCTCACATTTCACTGTCAGTTTTGAGCACATACGCCAGTCATGACTGTGAGGATCAAGGTTGTGTCTGTGCGTCACTGCTGATAGGGAACACTGTGCTATCTGCAGTGAACACTAAATGATCGTTGTTGATGTTCTTCATTGCACTCCCTGTGATTGCCTTGGGTGCCAATTTTAAATAATGGTTATGAAACGATGATACCTCTGCATTTTCCTCTTCCAATCATCCAGAAAATGGGGACAGTGGATCCACCGCATTCATCTGGGGAGATGCGTCAGGCTCTTTGGTAGCAGGTAGCATGCAAACGCCAATTATAGGTTCACTCAAGAGAGCAGCTTTCTGAGCTATTTGCCCACTCTGCTCTCTACAAGCATGTTACAATTGTCCCTTGCTGCCCTTTTTTTCCTCCTTTGCTCCTCTCTCGTTATACCTTTCTGCTCCTCTCCTATGCAAAGCATTTTGTTTACAAGTGCTTTAAGGAGTAATCTAGAAAATTATGTAATGGAAAACTTCGGCTAATTGTGCCGCTTGGGCATGACTCCAGGAGATCTCTCAGATGTTGCTGTCAAGGGAACTGTGTACCAGTTAAACTTGTCAGAGCCTTGAAGGCGGGGAGGTTGAGGTGAGGACAGGAGGAGGTGGAGAGCATGGAAAACACTACATAAAGGGAAACATGGCAACAAAATATCGCAGCAGAGAATTTACACCAGTGGTTAGATAAAACCTGGAGGGTGTGTGAGGGATGATTACAAAATGATTATAGCCAAGGTCTTACAGAATATGAACTTCACATGAGTGTGTTGTGATCAGGGATTATATCACACCTAACTCTTCAGCAATGGTGTTTTTATTTTTCCTGATTATTGTAAATCTTTGTGAAGCTTCTCTGTAATTTATCAGGTTGTTTACTCATTACAGTTGTGATGAAGATGTTATAGTGGGTGGCAATGAGCTGTTCCATGCACTCCCACGATACTCCATACTGGAGTTCAGTTGTTCAGTTAGTCGGGTATTTTATGAGTCATCATAGTGGCTTTACATTTGTCCTTAGGCTGCAAAGTTGGAAATGAAATTGTGAAAAAGTAGTACTCTTGTGTATTTTACTTTTTAAAGGATATGACTGCTGTTATGATCTTATATTCAACTATCCCCAAAACCAACAAAACAGTTGTCCATCTCTCAGTACTTTCCAATTTGCCTGACCTGTGTGCGTCTCAGCCCAAGCCCCTTTATTCCTTCTGAAGACATAAACTTTAAAAAACGGGTCACAAATATTTACTTTAATTTTTAAAAAAGCCACATTAATTTCCAAAAAGTTGGGTGCTGTAGTTTTGAATAAAACCTACTCAAACAAGAGTTAACTGCATTTGCAGGAGACTATTTTCAGCTGCAGAGTAATACACATTTAGTACTTTTATAATGTATGACACCAGAATGATGTTGTATTGACTCAAAATAAACTACAGAACCCATGTTTATTGTAATGAAGGAACATGTCATCAGCTCATTCACGCGTTCTCAATAGTGGTTGGACAACAACTGACATCTATGGCTTAGAGCTACGGGAAATCAGGCTTTGGCTATACAGTTGATACTGTTAGTCAGTTCATTGTTGGTTTTGGTCTCATGGGATTTGTTGGCATTAAGAAAAATATAGAATTTCACCAGCCTCATCCTTTAAGCAGCAAATCAATTTCACATGCAGTGATGCAATATCCTTAAGTTCCCGGTAAAGTGTGGTTTGGTTTTGTACAGTTTTGTTTCACACTTTGCAGCTCCTTTACTCTTTGGAATTTAGGATATCTGTGGTTGCAAATTAAAGGCCACATTCACAAACTATTTGATCTTACCAGTAGGAGTCCTCCTCGATGGCACTAAGGAATGGGGAGAACTATTAAATACTAATTGTGGGTTTTCACCTTGGTGTTGCTATGGAGACATAAATAGATGTTTGTGACATTGTGTTTCATGCTGCTTCCATTTTTCGCTTCCTTGGAAGTTTTCCTTATCGTCTCAGAGAGCCTGGGCTTGGCTGAGACCCCTGACTCTGTGAAGCCCATTGAGACACTGTTTGTGATATTGCACTTTACAAATAGAATTGACTTGACTTGACATGTGGCGTGAGGAGCCACAGCCTGTCACTTAGCCTCTGTCACTTGTTAAGTGACATCAAACTGGGACGTGGTGCCCCTCGGACTGCAGCCTCGGCCACCGGAGAGTATTCCAATCATAAGTTGTGTCTGGCCACGTGGAAACAACATCAAGTGGTCGGTTTGACACTGCAGTTATTTCAAATTTGAGTTTATTTTCCTGAAAATGGTTCTGAGCCAAATAACGTGCAAAACAGTCAAGTGAGTCATGACTTACAGTCGTGAAAATTGAGAGATTAAAATTAAGTTCTTTACATAAGAAAGAAAAACAGCAACCTAATCTGTTTTTTTTCCCTGATGCTTGCTTTACTCAGTTCAGGAATTAAATATTAACCAACTGCTCTTACTAAAACAATGCTGACTTGCAACAGCTGCTTAGTCTTCTGTGTGTGATTGCATATGAGAGATTTGGTGTGGTGCATACAACAAGCAGGTCTGAATAAAGTCTTGGTTTTTGGTGGCATGCTCAGTTTGTTGCTGAGTTGTTCTGCACTGCAGTTCTGAGCAGTTACTTGACAGCGATGTTGCAAGTACTTACTGTAGATGTGACAAGACTGACAGCAGCAGTTTACTGTCACATTTTCAGGTTGAGTTTTCAGTATTAATGTAATTCTACAGCCTCTTCGGCTAATAAAACCCTTTAGACAGCTATTTAAACAATGTCAAATATACATCATCATCGTCTTCAGTCGTAAAACAGGGCTGAAGGCTGAATTTTAGAGAAACAATGTTTTTAAATGGGCTGTGCTGTTCTCTTGTAATATCTAGTAGTACATAATCTACAAGAAAAAAAACACTGGATCCAAAAATAGTAACTACCACATGGTTAGGGCCGGGGTGTGACCAAGATAAATGAACAGATTTACTCTGATAATGATGAATGTCACAATGATAATTTCATACATTAGTTCATATATTTCCTTTATCATGTTTGCTCAATGATGTGTTTGTCCTGTTAAATTACAGTATGACTCTACAGTTGGCTTGGGAGTTGGTTCTGCTTACATATAATTGGCTGTTGTAGCTATTGTCCTTTGATAGACAATTATTGAAAATTGCAATATGAATAAATGTAGTTGGGTATGAGACCCATGATGATAGTAATTTGATAAATTTGGTTTATGACAGTAGTCATGGTAGTATGCCTCATAAAACGGTGTAATATGCTTGGTGGTGTTGTTATTGCACAATATCTGTTATTCAGTACATTATGTAGCTAAGACGTGGTAGATAAAAACTTGACTTGGCAGCTATTGGTGTGTGAGCAGGTCCTTGTGTGTTTATTTCGAATGAACTGTAGTTTGATAACGGAAACATGAAACTCATTACTCTAATTCCTCTGAGCCAGAAGGTTCTTCTGACACTCGATGAAAAAAACTAATTGAACTGCAAAACGGTTCAAACCCTGATATGCTGAAAAATCTGACAGAAGAGCAGTAAACTGGACATACGTGTTTGTGCTCTCAGTCGATGCCTTCTCTCTATTGATGCAAGTGGTAAAATGTTATAAAGAGGAAATTATTGACCTTTTGTCTCATTGATATTGATTTCTGTGGCACTGCCGCATCTTGCAGGGATTTTATCTATTATGTTTATTCAATAGATGCACCAGGATTACTTAAGCTGTTGTAGAGGGAAGTTATTCTTCATTGCATTGATACATAGTAATTTAAATGATGACGGATCATGATTTACACATTAGAAGAAGATAAATTAGGCTATGTGTTTTTAAAAAATATAAGTCGTAACTTTGTGCAAAGCATCTTCCTGTGTCAGCAAAGTTGCTGCTGAGCCATTATTAAATCTCTTCCACTTGAGTGGGAGCAATATCTTGTATGACTGTTTATCAATTAGGCATTGTATTATAAAATCAAACATGTAAAGCATGCTACAGGGTATTAAAGCACAGACAGATATAAGAGGACGCACGCACGCGCACACACACACACACACACACACACACACACACACACGCAGAAGCAATCAAGAACAGAACAAGAATCTCATAATGGCATCTGGAGCACCAACTCCATCCAGTTATTACACTTAACAAGCAAAAGAGAGGTGAAAAGCGGGCACATTATCATTTGCTGCACTTTTTTGTACACAGAGGGCTCAGTCAATAGCTCAATGCCATGTTGTGTGGCATAGCATTCTGGAAATGCATTCATACACTGTGCTGAGGATTAGCTGCTTATGAGGTGTAAAAAGTTCATGAGAGAGTTTTTTCTGATCTGATTAGAAATGGGAGAGGAAGTTTGTGTCAACCCTCTGGTTAATTACCACCACAAACATAAAAATAAATGTTAAGTGGAAAAACACTACAAATCTTTCAGAGGCTAATTTGGAAAAAAAAAAGTAACATCGATAATTGCAGCAATTTGAGGCTGCTTCTACAGATCACAAGATCATTATGCACTGTTTGTATAAATGTAGTGATGCTAGAGAAGGGTTTATACCCCATAGAGCAGCTGGAAATGAAATAATTGTTGCTTCTTTGTTAGATACAACAGTTATAAGGTTTAAGTAATGAGTTAGTAGACAGTGGAGGTCAGTTATAGGACACTCAAAGCTTTTCTGTTGTTTCAGTATAACCAGCACAGGAGGACGTTCCATTTGGAGGCAGGGAGGGAGGGCGGGGAGGTTTCTGAAATGGTTCTGCCCACCTTGGTAGTCACTGTGAGGAGGGGCTTCCCTTCAGATGACGCCTTACTTGGTATCTCCTTCAGGACCATGGCAACAGTCTTATCTGCAGCCCTAGAGTCTTTCCCCTACAACAGTGAAATCAACAATGACTTGTGTCAGGACAGTTGGACAACTTAGTGCTTTTTGCCCCTGTCCAGGGCATCTTACAGAACAGACTTTACCTTATGATGATGGAAATACTAAAGTGTGTGGGTCTGTCTAACAACAAAACATCGACTGAAGACATTTCCACAAGACTATGGCAATGAAAAGAGGGTCACTGCACAATGTAGAGGGTTGACAATGATGAGCATGGTCGTCCACAGACGTACTTGTCCACAGTGTGATGACAGAATATTGTACAGAGCTCATTACACAGACTCTATAATTTACTATATTACTGTACAGGATTGTATGGATATGGCAGATGAAGGCGCATGTCTACTAGCTTGTAATATATTGTGGTTGGTGGTAATGGTAAAGCTTGCAATAGGCAATACTTGATGTTTGCAACTCTGGAGCTTCAACAGTTAGAGTTAGTGAGTTAGAGTTAGTGCAGGTCCCAGCTTCTCAAAAGTGAATGTTATATGGTTTTCTTCGTCTCATATGATAGCACTGTGTATATGGTTTGGTTTTATATATCTGTTGGTCAGGAAAATAATGAATAGATTAATTATTAGTTAATTACTTGCGTTTTCAAACCTTGCTGATCTGTGAGGATTTCTACCTAAGTGATGAGACGGCAGATTTCTCTGAATTGAGCATTCATCTGTTACTATTTAGGAGGTCTTTTTTTTTTATAATCATCACTTCCTGTGGGCACAGAACAATTGCTCTTTTTTTTATTTGGTTGGGCATTTGGCCTGAGGTACCATATGATGTTGACCTTTGCATGTTATACTCTTCTCTCTTTATTTGTTCTTACCATTTCCAGTCTGTATCTCTACTGTAACTTGTCTAATGGCAAAATGCCAAAAAAATAAAAATAATAATGTTAAAAAACGATTACAGCTACACGTTGGGCTTTAGTCCAAGTTACTTGCACCAAACAGTTCTCTACAAAAATATGATTAATCTGTAGGTTGAATTCCTTAAATGTAATTTCCTGAAATATTTGATTATCACATACGATATGTGGGTAATGATATGTTAAAAAAAAACTTCTATTTTTGTCATCACTCCCTTTATAAAGTCATTTTGGATCTATATGGGACATCAGCATTAGTCACTGTGCTTCTCTTCCTGACAGTCACAGAAAGGAAGCTGTTTGTGAACTGCTGCTAGATAAAAAATAAAATGATGAGAAATAAATGACACTTTTCAGTGTACTGCAGTCAGTGAAGCTGCTGTAATACTTGTTGTCATTTTCCTAAACAGTTGATTGTTACAGTGTTTTACTCAACAGTAGTGATATAATCAATGTAAACTTATAGACTAAGATTTTAGTATGACCTTCACTATACCAAGACTTACCCTCTGAGCATAAACTGTCCTGTCCTACATTTACCACCCACAGACCCTTCTTGGAAGAAAAGTGTGTCGAGCTTGTCCGATAATTGCCAAAGCCACGTTACATAACAGTAAAAATTGATTACATAAGAGGTCAGATCAATTTTTCCAGCCTATTGTCATCCTCTTCACCTCGACTTTATGGACTGCAGAAACTACCGGCTTTCTTTGTGACATTCGTTCACTTCGCAATTTACCCATAGCCAGGAGAAAGATTATATAGTACGCTATTAATCATTTTAAGGCACACAGATGTCGCAGAATTCCCTCTGTCACAGGAGACTACACATTTCATCTGTAAAAAAATAAAAAATAAAATAAAATCTTGTCCTTCTGCAATTAAATTTTCTGACCATAGAGAGATGAGAAAGAGAGTGAAAACCTCTGACTAGACTGTGAACCTGCCTGTTGAGACAGAACATGAAGCACACTGGAAGCCCTCTAGCTGGCTCTTATTAGGGCCTTTCACATTTCCACTTGCCAGAAAAATGAGTCAGGCATTTCTTCCACTGATTCCCTCAACCGATCATGTCACAAAATACATGTGCCTGACTTTGAGAGGGAATTCCCTTGAAAGCCTAATCTTCCTAATAAAGTCCCAAAAGCTGCCTGTGCCCACTCCCTAGTGTAGACTCACTCTGTATAAATGAACAACATCCTTGGCTAAACTGCTGCCAGGAGCAAAGTAGCATTCACAAGGCCAGAGATGATTCAGAAAAGCCCTAAACAAGCCTAAACATTGTTTTTAGTTTTTTTTTTTTTTATTTGAATGGCAGATGATGCAGTTTGAAGAGGGCTGAATGTTCCTTCTGTGCCATATGTGCAGGTATTTTGGGAGCCAACAGAGTCGAGGATATCTTCCACCAGGCACGCAGTCAGTGTGTGTGTGTGTGTGTGTGTGTGTGTGTGTGTGTGTCTGTGTCTGTGTGTGTGTGTGTGTGTGTGTGTGTTGGCTTACAGTTTTGGCCAGCCTGCCGTGTTGGTTTGGGTCAACTTTTGCTAAACTGGCTCTAATTTTTCTCGTTATTATTACAGATACTGTATGTTTGGCAGCACATTGCATAGTGAATAGCTGTTGAGAAACTTGACACCCTTTATCTTTTGTACAACTTTGTTTTCCCCACCAGCACAGCTGTTTGAAACATTCACAATAAGATAATTAGGTGTTGAAAGTAGGAAGAATGGAAGCTTTCATTTCATCGTTCAGGCTTCCAAAGGGGGAAATAATCAACATAATTTAAGACAGAAATGTGAATGAATAATTTTTTTGTTGAGGAACATCTGATTTCAGTGTCTTAGCTGAATAAAATAACTTAACATATTTATTAAATTGTTTATTTCCCTGACGAAAGATAAAATCAGAGAAACAAATTATCAACAGCAGATGAGTTTGATTGCAGCATTATACAAACAGTTTAATCAATTTCTTAGGCGCTGTTAGTTGCACGGGACCTAAATGTTGCTCAGAAATTCAATATAAATACAATCTCCCAGCCATGGTCATCTCTCCAAACTGATACTATTACATGAAAGTTGGTTTTATACACAGGTATTCTCAGAGGTAGGACTAAAAATTGATGAATTTCATTTCAATGGAGGATTCAGAGGTAATGACGTGTCTGTTGTTTTTTCCGTGTCTGCGTTTGTTCCAGATGCAGTAAGTTGTATCTATTTTGGGGAAAAGTATTATCACTTGAAAATGGTCTTTCAAGAGAAGAAATTCAAAAATTCTGCAGTTTTGCTTTCATGCTAAAGCAATGTCCTGAGAGAAACTTGAATTAGTTGTTGGGTGAAGGAGGCACCATGACTTGAGCCTGACTCAACACATCATCTGATTGACAGACTATTACTTTCCTCTTCCTGTCTTAGTTGCTTTTTTTAAACTCCCCATCTACACCCAGTTAGAGATAATGATGAATCCTTGAACTCAGATGTTAAAAATGTTCAAATAATATTTTTTAACATGTGCTGTCGAGCGGGGCTCGCTTTATCTATTTGCAAGCAGATTTAAAAGTGTTCTGGCGTTTGGCACAGGTATTGGTGAACTTAGCTCAGGCCAACTTGATTCTCTGTAGACCGACTTCAAAACACAGAACTTTTTTTTTTTTTTTCAATTTCTGTGGTGGGTTTTTTCCTGCCTTGTCTCTGCAAGATTGTAAAGTGAAGTCTAATGTGATCTGACCCAGGTTACAACTCCGCTCATGACCTGATTTAGCAAAGGTCTGGCATCAAAGACTGTGCTCAACCCCGTGTTTCCAGCATGGGACCAATTGAGAAAGGTTATATAACCTTACTAAACTAAAGATAACTAGAAACTAAAAGCTTAATGGAGATGTAATGTTATGTTTAATTTAGTCATGTTTTTCTTATGGATGTGTCTGTCTCGCCATTTAAATTGAAAGAGATACTGAAACAACATTAATAACCTTAACAGGTAATGCATCTCAGACAACACAGGCACGGTGGCTCAGACTAATGATCAGTAAAATTACATTTTTAATGCAGCGCTGCTCTATTATACCATCCTCTGTGGCATTCACAGGACAATGAAATAATCTATACTGAATTTCACGTATCATTGCTTCTACACAAGGAAATGAAGTTTGTTACCAAACTTCTTCAGGTGATGAAATACTGTCAGGACATGGCCGCAGTACTGTAGCTATTAGATATCTAAACTCAAGGGTTCTTGTCAAAACGGGTCGTCGAACATGGGATCATCCTTTTTGGATGTTTACATATCAAGAGAGGGAGGGGGTTGTTCTGCAATGCTGCCCACCTTTGGTATGAAATGGTGAATACAGGTCCCTTTTCCTGTACTGTAGTTTACTATAGTGACAGCTGAAGGCAACATATAAGCATTTCTCCCCAGTAAATATTGTTCCCTTTCCCCTCCTCTCAGACTGTCAGTCATGTTGAATCTCTAGTGACTGTCATGACTGTTTTTAATGAGGTTGGAGTACCCTAGTATCATTTATATACAGTAGGTCCAGAGCTTTTGGCAAACACCCAGGATTTAACAATTGTTTTTATTGTATAAATTAGACAATTAAGCCCTTTATAAGGGAAGTTCTACTAGTGAATTTAGTTTTTTTGTCATTGAAATAGAGTCTAAAGCTCTTATTTAATAAAAGGTACACTACACAGTAGTCCTGTAAAAGATGGATTTCATGAGGGAATACCTACTGCTCAAAATCAGGGCACCTTTCTGCTGATCCGTTTCATCGTGTTAAAAGGGTGACATTTAAGTCCTGAATTATACAGCAGAGAGGAGGCTTCCCGACAAGATCCATTTCTGAGTCAGAAGGGAAAATGGCGACATATATAAAGCATGGCAGAAACATATTTGTTTATGTCATTTCACACACAGTATTCATATTCAGGTATGATGCTGAATAAAGGAACAACATCAATCTCCCCATCTATTGCAAAGAAAGGTCAGAACCAGGAGCACAATCTCCTGCCATGTTTGCCACATGCTACAGCATCAGCTGGCTGTAATAATACCGTGGGGTGGCAGACCTCTAGCCTCTCACCTCTCACATGATTCGCCATTTGCTTCAGAGAGAAGCTGCAAACAATAGCTGGGATGCCTCTCTGCAGATGGTAAATTGATCATAGTCAGGGATGAGCACATACTCTATGGACATGAGAGGAAAATACACTAAATACGCTACAGTGAGACTCTATAGTAGTGGTGAATAGTGAGTGGATCGGTGCAGCGTCCTGACACTAACTCACTGAGCTTGTCTAAATAAACTCCTCTTAATAAGCCCCTCAATAGAGGCCAAAGTTCAGGCTGCCAAGAAAGGCTTCACTCAGCCTTCTGGTCCTCAGTCAGTGATCAGCTGGCGGTGCTGCATTGAAGTCGCACTCCAGCCTCCAAATGCCTGAAACTGGGTGTGATCACCAGCGCATTTGGGGTGCGATGAATCTTTGCAATTTGGATGGTCAGAGTTGCAAAAATCCGTGGTGGAGAGCAAAGTGGAAAACACACTGGATAAGGATGATGAGGTCCTGTATTAGCAGGGAGGATGAGATAATGTATTCAATAATGTATCTTTTCACAACACGGTCAAATGCCCCGGTTATTATTTCATACATATATTATTTACACCAAGGAGTACAGTGTCCCTCTCTACTTGATAAGGATGACATATGGACTAACGTTCTTTCATTCAATAGATATAAGAATTAAATAATAAAGGAGTGTAATCTGTGTTGTCTTAGACGTGGTTGTGTTTCTATCACCATTTGTTAAAAGCAGAAGTGTGGATGTGACCACCACAAGCGGTTGCAAGTTCAATTTCAGAGCTTGTGAATGTGAGATGATTAACTAGGAGAATAGAAACAGACATTCCTCCTACACTCTCCTCCAATCTTTGTCTTTTCAAATGTGAATTACTGGATAATTTTAGGCATTCCAGGCCTTTTTAAAAATGAATCTGACCAAACAAGGGGAACAAAAGTCTTTGGGTGGACTGGTCACAACTTGTAAACACATAGGTGGCAGGGGGTACTTTAAGCACTTTGTAGCTGAAAATGTCAGAAACCACTGGTTAAGAGCTGCAGTAATGGTCATTCAATGAGCAGGCACAAATGTCAGTGCAATTTCATGCCAAATCAAGTACCAAAATGGCAGTGTACCTCAAGATCTCCTGAACTACAACCTCAGCTTTGCCGCTCTTTTTCAC
The DNA here is from genome assembly GCF_002814215.2 of Seriola lalandi dorsalis. Classification (NCBI taxonomy): domain Eukaryota; kingdom Metazoa; phylum Chordata; class Actinopteri; order Carangiformes; family Carangidae; genus Seriola; species Seriola lalandi. Next base: position 1,090,525 of record NW_019522683.1, on the reverse strand, counting down.
TTTGAGGCAGGCAGGTTTGTTTACAGTCACAAACAGGCACAAAAATGGCATTGCATTAGTACAAAATTATAGGCCATTGTTATCACACCACCATATTCATGTGGTAACTTTAACAGGAAAAGAGAGTTATGGAGACACACACACACACACGCACACGCACACGCACGCGCACACGCACACGCACACGCACACGCTTTGTGTATTATAAGATCCTTAACACTCCAGATATTAAAGCCAATAACTGTCATCCAATAGTGCTAATACTCCGAATAAGCTAGGCTAATACCTATAAATGTTGCCATGGGTCTTCAATTTTATTGCTGCCATTTCAGCTGAGCCAGCTCATGAGGAGGGTTTCTATCAGTATGACATTTTCTGCCACTGTTTATTGGCTTTCATACGCTTTATGGGGATTGCTTCTTATAATGAATGGGGAATAGTGGCAGCCACACATAATATGTCACTGAAAACTGCTACGTGATATGGTCTTGAAAAGTAATTTGAAGAATTTACTGTGCTTGCAGCTGCTCATACATCACTATCCCAAACTATTGGCCTGTACTGTAAGAGTCTTTGCAGCAGTGTCATGTCAAAGACGACAGATTTTTTTTGTCGATGATGGCTAATACAAATCATGTCCAGAATTAGAGCCTGCAGCTCAGGAAAATTTACATTCCAGCACAAATAACTACCCTCTAGGCCAAGTCTTGTCTCCTGAGGATACATTTATTATCCACTCATCTTCCCAGAGTGGTTTATAAAGACTTAAAAAATGTGACATTAAGTCATTGTTAGCCTAATAAACATGCCTGAGCACAAGACATGATCTAACGCTCAACTGTTTAAAGGCACATTCAGATTCAGGGTACTTTTTGGTTTGTGAGGCAATGTTCTTTTGTGCTTGTGGCAAAATTGAATTGTATAATTGCAATTATTCAGATGGGCACATAATTATAACCCTGAAATGCAGCATGGTGGATTTATTTCTCATCTCTAATCAGTATTTGATTCCTTAGTTACCTTATTTCCTCCGTAACAAAAGTGCAATTCAGGCCACTGAACTAATTAAAGGCATCGGAAGCTGCAGAAAAGTCCTCTGTTTTTAATTGTTTCTTGTGTGCATATAATAACATCTAATGCAGCATTGAAATATATTTATCATGGTTCTAGAGATAAAGTTTCAAAGTTGGGAAATTGTTTTTGTTAGGCTTGTTTTCTGGAAACAACAACTTTACTTCATTTTTGCACTGAGTTAAAGGAATATTTCAACATTTTGGGAAAAACGCTTATTTGCTATTGTGTCGAAAGATTGACACCACTCTCCTGTGTACAGTGAACATGTAGCTGGAGCTAGCGGCTAAGCAGTAAGACTGTTTTAGACAAATTTGTTTATTTTATTATTTAACATTATCTAACCAAATCTGTAAATCGAGAACCATCAAATAATGAATTCTGTGACACCATATTTGATGTTGTGGTAACTCACACTGCATTAAATGGCTGATTCACTCAAAATTTTATATTTTTGCCACTTTAATTCAAAGAAATAAGTCCAGAAATTGTACAGTAACTCCATGATGTGAAAATTTGACCAAAAGCTCTCTAATCACCTCAACTTCCTCTTTGTTTTCCACTCTTTGGCCACTTTAAAGTTAATCTGCTTATTTTATTTTCACAGATTTTCACCCACTGATTGCTTGGACAGCAGTGCTTAGCTGGTGATCTGTGTAAAAGTGTTTGCCTGTCAGGAATGCCTCCCATAGTACTGTGACAGACGAGTCTGAATGGATTTAAGCTTTGGTCACGATTTAAGTCCCTTGGTCAACAAAAGAGGTTTTAGGCGATTTGCTGAAAGCCACCCTCAGGCTGCATTGCTGCACCTGCAGCATTTGGCCCGTCAGGCTTCTGCTGTGAATCAGACCCAATGCAAATACGAATTTGCTTAAGCTTACTCAGGTGTCACAGAAGTGAGGTTGGCCTTGTAGCACCACATGACAGAGCAGAAGACAAGAGAGGCACGGTAACTATTGTTTGCCATATTTATCACCTTTACTTACATTTTGTTGCAGCTGTACCATTAACTCATTTGTTAGCCATGATTAAATGAATTCATTCAGGTAACTTATTAGATTAATGATTGAAGGGTTAAAGTCTTTATACCATAAATCACAACAGTTATTTCAGCATTTTTACAACTGACAGTAAATTCAGTATTGACTTATTAGACTCAGATGAGATGTGACTTCTGGATGTAATTTGAGTCTGGCAAGTTGTATCTTTGGTGTTTTTTGTGATTGATACCTAACACCATCTGAATTGTTCTCAGGGGATAACTTTCTGGTATCCCCTGCAGCATCTTAAACACCAGAGATTATGTTTGAAATACTATTCAACCTTGGTCTGCTGTGAATGTCAGCAGGATGTTTACCATCACTTAATAGAGCCCACAGGACCAGATATAAAACCAAAAGAAGCTGTTGTGTCCTTGCTGAATAGATATAGTAAAATATTATCCATAGCAAAAAACTTTTTCTTTTTATGGTACACCCTACAATGTTTATCTTGAATGCATTCCCTGATTTATTAACCAAGACTTAAAGGTAGAGTAAGTGATTGTAATCTAATACACTTTTCTTTCTTTTTTTTTTTTTTTTAAATCAAATTCAGTTATTACCTCCTCATGCATTCCTACACAGCCTTGGCTCTGTAAATGGGCAATAAACAAAGTGCCTCTCACCGAGCGACACAGTATTCCACCCAATCAGCAACAGATACCTCACCCCAACTGGTTAGTTACCAAGCAGATGCAGGTGTCACAATTTGTGTTTTCAGTGTTGTTAAATCACTTGCCCACGGTTTACTTTCTAGTCTGCCAAGTTATGCTGTTAGTGTGATGTTAGCTATAGTAGCAGGAGAGTTGTGAGCACCGCTGTCTACAGCTGGTGTGTGCTGGCTGTGGGAAACCATCTCCTCCTCTCTGCCTGTTGTCTTTGTAGCAGCAACTGTAGCCACAGTTTGTAACGTGCAAAAGATTGCTAACAGCGGATTTATTTGGTTGGATACATAATTTGAAATGCTCTGCCAGGTAATGTTACCTTCCTTGTTAGCGTGGCTACAAACCAATTCTGTTCTGTCACTGTAGTTTCGTAAAAACAATCTATACAACTACTTTTCTCTGCTGTATCTGTGGTGCTGTTGATTGTGTGCATGTCATTTGTTTGATGCCATTTTATATTATAAGGCTTGTTTTGCTTCAGCTATGACAAAAGAGAATCCACTTCCACAGCATATAAGATGCTCTGGATTGCACCACTGTGTTGGTGCTTTGGCAATATGCGTCCATGAAAGGCAGAGCTTCTGAAGGAGCACTGAAGGGAGGGGTGTATTTGTTTTGTTGTTGAGTTCAGATATCAACAGTCTTTCTCCAGCACTGCTTACTCAAGCTTTAATTAACTGCAGTTTCATCAAACACAGGAGATCTAACTGTGCATTATTAAATTTATGTACAGGAAAATAATTATTCCACTTTGAATCTAATTTCAGCATGGCACAATTGAATATATTTCATTGCGGAGAGGATCTGCCATGACAGAGCTTTCACAAAAATGAAGTGACACTCCTGGGAAGGCAGAGGACTGTAATGCCTTATAATGGGGATAGATGGCGAAAAACTGTCTCTGAGGGTTTACAGGCTGCTGCTCCCCAGGACAGCTGAGCAAATATGGTCTAAATAGAAATCAGTGCAAAGGCATCAGGCCGTCTAGTGTGTGTCAGACTATTATGTCCCAAAATCCCCACAAACCTACCTCTGAGATCACACCAGTAAGAATCACTTTGCTGAGCTACTGGTCGCTGTAGCTGAACACACCACTGGCTGCAGCTGCACTGTTTTCACACTGACAACCTGGGAGAGCTCCATGGCCAGCTTTTGATTAGAGGGGTAGTTATGCATACATCTAGAGCTGCAACACAAACTATTATTTTCATCATTGATTAAACTGACAGTTTAGTTAAGTTACATGAAAAGAAGCATGCAGATATTGTATGTGACAAAAAGCATTAGTATTTCACCTGAAAATTTCTATTGATTTCCTTAATATTCTTCCATTAACATACACAAATATACATGTATGTTATGGCTGAGACTATGGACAGCTGTCATCAAGATGCTACACCTGAAAAATCAACAATTAACTTTCCCTCTGAGAGAGTTAATAACTAAAAATCCAAATATCCAACCATGTTTCCAGTTCACCCACATTATTGAACCTGCATGTCTGAAGAAATTCAAGATTTAAAAAAAAAAAAAAAAAAACAGATAAATAATTAAAAAAAAACATATTATATAATTGACTTATCATTTTGGACCAATGAAAGAAAATACACACAGTTTACACAGCATTAGTTTTGTTGTTGTTGTTGTTATATTTATAATCATATAATATACTTTTAAGTTCATTTCCAGCATGATACAGATCTTAAATGCCAACACTTGACTGGTATAAATACTGTTTCTGCCCAACCATCACAATCTGAAATACCTGGAGACACTGCAGATGCAGTTTCGACCCAGAAAGTTGGGGCATTTCAAGAATATAAGGAAGAATAAATGGAAGACAGTGCTGGCCTGCAAATGTTTTCATCTCTTACAAAGAAGTTGTTTAAGGGAACAGCTGTGTTACAGCAGCTGATGTAAGGCTGCAGCATAAAGAGGTGGCCCTGAGCTTGAGCACGCTGATGTTGCCAGTTTGAGTACAATCATGTTCATATACTGCCCCATTGCACACAATGATTAATAATTAATATAATTAATAACTTCTCAAACTACTTAATTGATATTTCACATGGTTACAAATATTTAAAATATTTAAAAAATAATAATGAAAAAAACCACCAGAAAAAGCAATCTGCTAATCTGCATATTCACTTGTGCAGCAGATAAGTACAGTTCTTACCTTTTTAAAAGCAGTTAAGTGTAAAAAAGTGTGAGTCTTTCCCAGCAGAGCTGATATTAGTGCAGTGTGCTGTGCAGTTCATTATGAGTCTGGTGCACAAAAACATCTGGACAGCTACTGTCACCGCTCTCAAATCTCACCACACACTGTTGTCTGGTGTTGAAAACCTCATAACTATTCATGATTTTATTAGAACCAAAGTATTAAGTAATCCTCAAAGAGATTATTTCAGAAAAGGAAATGAGGGATTATTAGACCACTGTATAAAAATAAAATGTTCTTGCATATCAAAATACCTTGTTGTCAGTGTTATGTCTTTGCCATGTTACACAGAGTCAATAGGTCAGTATTGTTTTGTCTTGTTTGCTCATGTTTGTGATACCTAACCCCAACTGGTTAGTTAGCAAGCAGGCGCTGGTGTCACATTTGTGTGTTCAGTGATGTTAAATTACTTGCCCATGGTTTACTTTTAGTCTGCCAAGTTATGCTGTTAGTGTGATGTTATCTTTAGTAGCAGGAGAGTTGTGAGCACCGCGGTCTACAACTGGTGTGCTGGCTACAGGAAACCGTCTCCTCCTCTCTGCAAGTTATCTTTGTAGCAGCAACTGTAGCCACAGTTTGCTGTCTCATTGTTTGTTGTCAGTGTTAGTTTTGGAGACAGATGGGATCACTTATTAGCAGAACTTGGGATTTTAAAACCACATGTGAGGAACTTTATTGGTTTCGGAACAAGAGCAAAATCAGCATAAAAGAAAATGATAAAATTGTTTATGAATATCAAGTGTCTGTTGTTCTGTAAGTCCTATTTAAGTTAAATCTGTTTTGCATTTTCTCAGAACCACTGAAGATTTGACACTTAAAGATGTAATGGGAACCAATAATACATGGTTCTCTACATGCTGATATTATAATTAATATAATTATGATATTGTCAGAAGGCATATGGCCGACTTGAACGTGACTTTTTCACAATCAAAAATGAATCACAATAATTAACAACTGATCTTTTTTCATAAACAACACAAACCAACAATCACATTTCTAATCACTTTGCCTTTTTTATGTCTTGGTTCAAATAGAATTTAGTTTTAAGTTTGCCAAGAAATTCAGCAGCATGCTCTGTAATAAAAATTCTGACCGTTTGATTGAATGCTGAGCTGCCGCTCAAAAAATGACAAATGAATGTACAGAATCACTCTCTGATTGTGAGACCCTCTTCCATTTGCCCTAAGTACAAAATAAAGACTTCAAATGCCATTGCTGTTTGACTACAATAATGTTTCCATCAATCACTTATCAATATTTATCGCTCTCTATTGATTATTCTCCATCAATTACATGATGTGTAGCATTTAACATTTTAATCCAGTAATGCAGAGTTGTGAGCCTGATATACAGTATGGGTTCTGAATGGAGAGCAACTCAGGCAAATAAGATTCATGTATTCACAATGTAACTGGATCATGTCTTTGCATCTGGTGGAGACATAAAAGCCTGTCAGCTAGTGTCACGAGTGATACACACACACACACACGCACACGCACACACACCTTTGAACTTCTGTTTCAGACATCGGGACTAAACACAGCACATCCATGAATTTTTCTAGGGATAAACAAGCTGACGTAAATGATTGTTACTTGACAACAAAATTCACATTATTTAACCTTTCAGCAGGCCTTCTAAACACTGCAGCTTCTGGCACATGAAAGGCAGAAATTGCAGGATTCAATATGTACACACTAATACAGGACATAATAAATGATATAAAGCTGTTATAAGGCAATGACGACGCAGTTTTGTGCATTTTAATTACAGTTTTGAAATCATGAATTTGGACAAGAGAGTTTTACAAGACATAATAAAGCTGCAGTCTTAACATAATATATTTCCACTAACATCATTGATTGACAGTGTTGTGCTCATGTCTGAACTGCACCAATCAATATGTTTGTTCATAGAAATGCCCATGTAACACCACCTGACATGCCACCTTTCCAACTGAGAGGACTGATTACTTACAATCTAACTAATACATAATGTGCATTGATATATGGGCCATGTACATTATTACTTGTGGAAACATTGCATAAAAACTTTATTTTTCAGTAATATATGTTGATCTTGACATTTCAATCCTGACTTTCAAAAAAGGAATTGGGAAAATCTCCACTCAACGATCAATTACTTGTTGTTGTGGAGCTTTCAGATGTGTAACACAGTCTTCACCAGGAGATGAAATGTGCTTTTCTCAAGTTTTCTCTTTCCTAAAAAAAAAAGTCCTAAAAGTGCCCAGAAGAGCAATGACAAGTTTCAACACAGACAGCTCTAGGACAACTGAGCAAAATTAATCTGCTCATGAAGCCCATGTGGTGTGGTCAAAAGCTCCAGAACAACAGAGCAAATGGTAAAATATTTGTTATTTATGGGCCAGATCTAGATGCATGATGTGATTTAAAGTCCACTTGTATAAAATGTACTATGAAATCAAAAGATAACACAGCTTCTGATTGCTCTAAAACCTACAACTAGAGGTTAAATTTTCAAAGGGACAGTCACCTTTGGTCTTTGGCTGAGATATTACTGTAGGTCAAAGGTCAGGAGGACACTGTAAGAGGATCACTTATCCGGTGCAAAGCAAACTCCCACCTAGAGTCATGAACTGAAAAAAATGGGGTGCTTCTCATTAAAAACACAGCCGGCTGACGGACCACAACATGATACTCATACTAAAGCTTCAGCGTGGATGCGAGCGATGAGTATGTAATCCCTGTGGATACTGTAGGCTCATGTTGAAACATGAACATGAAACACAGGCTGCTGCTCATAAAATATTTACACTGGATCACAGAGCATGTAAAAAGCATGTCAACTTCAACTTAGGCTGCACAAGGACCCGACTCTGGGGCTGACAGCTGGCAACCTGCGCCAGAGGATGTATGTTTGACTCATTAACATGTGTGCACACTGGACACTGTATCCACTTGACTGAAATGAGTGTGAACTGGTGAGGGTGTCAGCATTGGTGTAAAAAGCGGCCCGCGGTATTCAGTACTGACAGCTTTGGGCTCCTCCCACTTGGAGTAGTCAAGTGAGATGTGTTTTGGCAGATGAACATTTCATTAAATAGAATCTGATTTGGCAAAGAAAAAGACAAGGATTTTTGCTGAAGTTTCTAGTGTGCTCAGTTGAACACTCTGAGGATTGGATAATGCATTCCCATTTTTCATTATAACTGCATATATTAACATTTTTTATATTGTGTTACTTGGGTTACTTAAAGTACATAGAGCATATACACAGATTAAGCAGTCTGGCTGGAGGTATAGTGCATGTGGGGCATGTATCAAGAAAATAATAGGATTTAAAAGTAATTAAACTGTCGATAAATGTACATTTTTGGCTCTTTTAAAGGGCAAACACTAGGAACTGAACTGTATTTTATAGTGTTTAATAATTATAACATCTCAGACATAAACCACATTTCAGGCCTCTATATGGCTTTAGCGCTGTGCTGGTGTTTGCTCTTATGTTACTAATTGCACCACTCGCATAACACACATTTACAAGCCCGTGTTCACACTCTCTAGCAGCCTCTCAGAGGACTGTAAGATGCACACTGCTGTGTTTACCGTTGTCTCAACATGCTCTTCTTGCCTCTCTTCCCCTTAAAGCTGTATATATCCTCTGGAGACGACTCCACCTTCAGGTACCACAGAACCAAATAATAGGCTTTGTTTTGACTTTCACTCTTCTTAGCAGGAGAAGATTGATTTTTTTTTCTTTTCCTTTTGAATTCTTTAAATTATCCATCATGTCTGCTGACAGAGGAGCAAGATTGAATTGTAAAGCTTTAAAGTGAAGTCCATCCAGAGCTCCACTGATGGTTCTTTATGGTCGTGTCAGCTGCAAGGACAGGGAACAGGATTTCATTTGAGCGGCCATGACCATACAGTCGGCACATAAACAAATCAACCTTGTAAATGCTGCTGTCATCTGTTAAATCATTAAAGCTATAGGAGACTTAAAATCTTGACTTTACAAATATAGTGTGCAGGTGTTACTTGTGTTACTTGTGTCACTCTGTCATCAGCTCCAGAAACTCTCCAGCACCTTCTTGCTGTTCTTTTATTTCCTGCTACCAGGGGTGATTTTGAACATCTGAAAATGACGCATCAGAATCAGTATAGAATACTCCCAATATGGACTGCTGCTCCTTTTTGATTGACAAGTTCATTAATTTAGACCTGAGAGAATGACAGCTTGTCAATGGAGCTGTAATGTTGAGCATGCAATGAGAGGAATATTTTATTCCAGCAGATGCCAGACAAGACATGTGTTGTCCGCCAAACAAATTCCAGCCTCTTACAACATTTCTTATTATTTTGAGGGGAATGCAACCCTTTGATTAACCTCAGATCAGTCCTTGAGGAATCCTTCTTCTTTGTTGACATGACTTAAACAGATGTATAACATGAGACACAACTACTTGTACAGGTTTACTATCTGTGTATTACAAAACAAAGCTTTTTTATCCTCTGCTCTGCTGCCACATGGACCCTTCACTCTTATGTTCTTCAGCCTGACCTTACTCTGCAGCTAAACCACTGTAGCTTCATGTAGTGTGAATTACGCCATCAGCATGTTCATGGTTATGGTCTAGGCCAAAGACGCCTTCTTAGTGTAATTTGTAACACCCACAATAAGTGTCAGAATATAAACGGGGATCAGGAAAACATACCATTTAAAGTTAAAACTAGAATTGAAGGATGTGCAATTCAAAGTGCTCCTTTACTTGAACCCTGTGCAAATTTGATTAGATAAAATTTCAATGCTTAAGATTTCAGTGCTGACTGATTTGGCATCACCTGTTGTTACTGTGCTAATGGAAAGAGTGGTGTAATACTTCAGTGTGTTGTCAGTGCAATAAAAAGATTTCAGAAGTAATTCTAACGGTGATCTGACTTCATGCTGCACACTGTGCCAGTAGTTTTCCACACAACAGCAGGGCGCAGTAAAGCTGGTTACCTTGCTGAGGTGTGCAAACTGTCGCCTGCAACTCAACACCCGACAGCTCAATGTGGCTGCCCCTTCTTGTTCCATTATTCCTTTGCAAAAAAAAAATGCAGAAATTTATTGTTAACTTTTTTGTTCAAAGATAGATTTGCGCTCAGCAGCTCAATTGCAGATACATTGTGTTTCCTGTGACTGCTTCACAGTAAAAGCCACCCTGTATTTCACCAGGTGATGCTCTTAACATGAAGCAGCACCAGTCTAATGTTCCATGTGCATTAGCAGTAACTTAATACAGCGTTGACTCTTATAAAAAGAGAGCGGGTAAACACTGAGGCTGATATTAATGAGATAAGATTTCCTTGGATTACATGCTGTATTGTTTGCCTGTGACTCCCTCACATTCAGGTTGACAATCTGAATCCAGTTCAGGAATGGTGGACTCTGTTGCTACCAATAAAAACGACTGCATCAAGAGGCGATTACCTAATGAAAGTACGTTGAATGGCTATTGCTGGGCAAATGGCAACCACAAATTAAAATAAAAAATGGGGATTCGTTTAATGAAAATTTTAAGGGTTTTCTATGAATTTCAGGGAATTCTGGCAGAAAAAAAGACACCAGCCTAAATGAAATGTTTGAAGCCAACTGACAACAATAGGTTCACCCTACATGGCACACTGCGTCAACGATAACCAAGGTACGGAAAAAAATAATCATCAATGAAGTGGAGAGAGATTGGGAATGATAGAGGACAATCAGCTCTTAATGCTCAGCACTGAGACCTGCTGCCAGTTTAAGCAATGGAAGGAGAAAGAATTTACTGCCATGAACTTACTATGAACTATTAAGTATATTTCTTTCCCTGCATGATGGCAATACTAAATGAAAATTGTCTATTGAGTGCATAAGCTTATACAGTACAGTGTTGTTATATTGAGTTTATTGTTCATTCCCCAGAAGCCCTAATGACCTGGCAGCAAGGCCTGGCATAACAGTCAGTGAAGCAGTGTGTCTATTTCAGCTGTGAAAGAAATAACAGTGAGTCAGTTCTCTCCTTAATCATTCTTTGGACTGTAGCTACAGACCAGAAACACATAAGCCATCTGTGAGCTCCTGGAGGAAGTGGCCAACTTGTGAAATACCCGCAATTCAGCAACTCTTCATGTGAATTTGCTCCTCAGTGCACTCTGTCATCTAAGACTAATGATATGCAGTGTTGGCTTGTTTTATTTTGAACAACACAGCAGCTCTGCGCGCCTCACAGAGCAGGTGTATAGTTTTCATGTATTTTATTGTGTGTTGAGCAACTGTTTACATCAGGATTGATGGTTTTTAGGATTCTTTATCAAGGAAAGAATTCTTAAAATATTAATTCTCAGTAATGCCCCACTTAGTTGTGTAGTCGGCTAACTTCACAAGTCCACACTTTTCCTAAAGTTAACTTTGTTATACTTTTTAGTGGCATAGTTATGGGATGGAAATGTACTGTAATATCTCAACAACTGGATTGATTGCTGTGAAATTGAGCACTAACATTCATGATTCTTCAAGCATTAAGTCTCCTTACTTCTGACCCTTCCCCCAGTTCCACTATGAACATTCACATTTTTGTTTTTTAGTGACCTAACTTGACAAATTTCAAAGGGACTGCCATTAAATTTGGTGGAAACATCCATGGTGCCCAGAAGATGACTTTTCCTCACTTCTAGTGCCATCATCATGTACAGTACTGTGGTTTATCTAACAGTTTGGTTTTCTTTACAATGAGCATAACTGCATCACAGAAACAGAGACCGTCCTCCCAAGAAGAACAATGGCATCAGTTGTTTGAGCAAATGACAAAATAAAGGAGGGAGTTAGATAATGTTGCTGTAGAGCGATAAAGTACATGTGGGAGGAGGTCACGGTGCATAGAAAGGACAGACAGAAAAACATCAGACTTTAACACTTGTTTCCAAGTTTGTTCCTGGCGTGAACATGATCGTCCTGTAACTTTAACCATGTTTGTGTTTGCATGTGCAAATGACGTATTTTGTTGTTAAATTTGGAGGACTTGCAGAAATAGTTAAAGACGGTCTAAAAGTGGACCGCTCAGAGTGGGAAAAGTTACTTTTCTGCTTTGTAAAATCAAAGTAATGAGGCTTCACTTTTTGGCCCCTATGTTCCAACATGCTATAAGTGGCACAGGTAGCATGGCTGTAGACTATTAGTTTTGTTCTTGTCTTCCCTTGACTTGGATTCAAAAATGAAAGAAACTCATCGTTCTGATTTATGAGAAGACACTGGCTAACAAAGGAAATGAATTCAGGTTGACATTAAACTACCTTTCACCCAGGTTACTGTCATTTTCTGTAATGTCTCCCTCCTTCTGTGGTTTTGAATGTAGGTCTCAGATTACATCTATCGTGACTCAGAAACCAAACAAAGGAAACTCATCTATCTGAGTCAGTAGTGAAGAGCTGGGTGGACAGACATTTCCTGAGGGGACAAAAGAAACCAATAAATACATTCAGTTCATCCTGACATTGGACCCCTCCCATGCTGGTCTAATCAAAGGGACACATTTTCAATCAGAAAACGTCACACTCTCTAATTGACCTCGTCCATTATAAACATAGCTGCTTGACCCTAAGTCCCATTACTTGACCCAAACCCATCCATTTCCCTCATCAGTGCTCAGTAAGAGCTGCAGGGTTTCTGTCAGTGCTGAACTTAAGGTTGTAATTCCTCCACCAGCAGCAGAGCCACCAGCTGGAGGGGAATAAAAGAAGCTGACATAGTCTTATAAGGGTACCTCATCCTCTCTGCTGCTGAAATGCTGCTTCAAATCTCGCTATAATTAACCTACGAGGGAGAAGAGTGGGGGTGGGGGGGGGGCCATGCTGAAAGATCAGTAACTTACAACAGAGAATCCAAATTTCAGCAGGTTTTCTACACTTTTAATTCTTTTTATTGCTCAATTATTTGCAAACCTGTCACTCAGAAATCACGTTTAAATAGACCTCCCAATAATTTGTCTCACACTGATTCCTGCTTGGATTATGTTCATTGGCAACATTTTTCACAAGAGTTAAGGAGGAGATTGGGATCGATGGTTGATGTAAGCACAAAATTTTGACACTGAAGACTGGGGCTTGCGGTCTGAGTCAGGTTTAGGTGACGAAGGCACTTTGGTTAAGTTTAGAGAAAGACTGTTTCAATTAAATGGTTAACACATCCTGCCTCAAGCTTTGAGTCAGTTTTGACTCTTTAAATATTTAACATGACCACTATTGCTCTCTGACCTCTAAACCCCCAAAAACATAGTTTCAATCTTAAGTAAGTTTCTCTGTAAAGTTAAATATTTATTACTAAATGTGCAACAATGATAGAAAAATGAAAAAAAATTGTATTCACCAAAAGGAAATGCGCTACTCTGCATCATTAAGACTGTGTGGGTAGTTTGATCAGATCAGATCAGATACTGATTCAAATGTAGCTAAATCCTGATTGGTGCCCAGAGACGCCAGATATCACATTTCCCCCCATTTTGAAAACAAGAGCACAGAGAAACAAACAAAGACGATCTCTTTTGCCAAAATAATCAAAAATGTTCAACCTTGTGTTCAAATAGGACCTTACTGTCCTCACTAAGAAGTAGTTGTGAAAATAGGTTTTCAGTCCCTTTATCCAAGAACTTGTTGGTGGATCAAGACGTTACCGACTGTTTAAGTCCAAACCATACTGAAAAACAACCAACACAAAATGGCATGACAAATTTGCTCCATATCTCCCGTTCCTCTAGATATCAGGCATACACATCTGAGAGTGACTTTGAGAGATAATAGGGGTGGTCACAATGGACGGAGAGAGCAGGATTGAAGGATGAAGGACAAAGTTTAATGGCGGCTGGGCGGTAAAGCTCACCCTCAGGCTCTCTCCCTCTGCCTCCACTTTAACTCTCTCTCCCCCTTTGATAACTCCTCATATCCTGGCAGAACAAAAGCCCTCTCTAGGCCCTAGTGGCCAATTTCCTCTTTCCCCATTACCTGCCCATTAAGAAAAACTGTGGAGAATGAGGACAGTGAGCCCCTCTTGCAGAGCCAGCCCAAGTCATTACTTACACTATAGCTGTGTCGCTACTTGCAGCTTGGCCTGCAGCTGCTAATGATGAGGGATGGCAGTAAAAGGAGGAGGATCCCCTCTGTGCATTGAGCAGGAGGGTACAGTAACCTGATTACTAGCGGCTGCCTGGAAAATGGCATTACTTTCTCGCTGCAGACCAGTCTCTCACTTCGAGGCTCTGACTGTCCTAGATCCGGGCGGCTGCACTGCCTTTCTCTCTGTAGATGAATTTAACATTGTGCTTTGTAAGAAGCTGTCATATGCAAGGCTGCCGTCTGTCCCTGAGTGCTTTGATTGCAAAACGTGGCTTTCTGTCTCCCTCATAGATTACTATTCCAGTCCATCAAGATGGGTTTTGATTTAATTATCTGCCCACAATAAGACATGCAGGTCCAGCTGCCTTTCAGATACACGATGAAGATGTTGTTGAGAACAGTATGCCACTGGGAGTTAAAGCTGAGATGTGGACAGCAGGAAAAAAACAGACCATATTGTGCAACTTCAAAGCTGAGAGCTATTCACAGCGCAACCTTTTAATGAGTTGACTTAAACAAGAAAATAAGCTTTTATCATACGGATACCTGCAATTCAATCCAGGACCACTCATTTGTCTGTTCTGTCTCAAGTATCTGTGGTACAGAAATAGACCCAGAGCTATTTATGGACAGAAAGAGAGAGAGAGAGGGGAGAGAGAGAGGGAGAGAGAGACAAACAGAAAGAGAGAGAGAGAGATAAAAGAGACAGGGATGTTCGGTAAGAACAAGACTAAGGCTCTACATACACACTAGCCCACACTGACAATGCGAAATTGCTGCTCTTTAGCAGGTATAATGTTTACCATGTTCAACATCTCAGTTTAGCATATTGGCATGCTAACATTTGCTAGTTAGCATGACACACAATACAGCTTGTGACGATCCATCCAATAGTTGTTCAGACATTTCACAAAAACGCTGGTGCTAGAATCAGGGGGTCACTAAAGTCATTCAGATTCATCCTCAGACATTCATCCTGGGCAACATTTCATGGCAACCCATCCAATAGTTGTTGAAGTAATTTAGGGCCAAACTGGTGGACAGGCCAACCGACCAACTGACATTGCTATTCCTGGAGCGATACTGCTAGCATTGCTAAAAAATTGGTATTTGTACAAATATTTTAGCCTGGAACAAAATAGTGCACAAACCAGCTGACATTGCTGCTATGGTTTAAAACATTATCTTTCCACTGTTGGTCATCCAAGGACAACCCCCCCCCAAATAAACACATTGGCTATTCAAACTGTGTATTTTATCTTGTGCATTCTGACTAGGATTTTACCCAAGATCAGTTTTTTCACCAGAATTTTGGCAGTGATACTGGATTTTAATCAAAGCAAAGCGCTGGCATATTTAAGTCAACATGACAAGCAATTATATGTTATCCATCATGCCCTGTGGTGGTACCTTTAACCAACCGGTGTACACACACACACACACACAGCAGCACAAGTACACACACACACACACACACACACACACACACAGAAGCACAGACACAGTAATCAGGTTGCCCAGACACAGGCCCATGAGGCCCTTGTTACCTTGAGTGACTTTGGCCAATTAAAGCCTTTGAAAACAGCAGCTGCAGGAATAGAGAAGTGTAGGGAGGAGGAGGAGGAGGAGGAGGAGGAGGAGGAGGGGACGGGCCATTATGTGCAAGCATCAGCACCCATACAACATCTCAGCCTGCTGATCATGACCAATTTTGAACCAAATCCTCATTTTTCAAACATTTTCTTTTATGCCAGTCAGCTCTTATTAAAATCTAAAATGATATCCTCATCACAGAGGAAGTTACTGCTTATTAGTATGTGTGGCTCACTGATTACAGTCCTAAAAGTCCAACAAGTAACCCAAAAAACTATCTCTCGAGCTGTAAAAGTTGTCAATAAAGATGTTTTGCATGTACGTCGCATGTGATTGGATTTGCTCCACATGATGGAGGAGGAAAACAGATGAATCCGAGGCGAGCTTTCGGTGATTATGCATTAACTAACAACCCTCGGTCAAGTGTAGGTCTCCTGAAGTGATGTTGCACATGCTCACCCCCACCCTGATTAGTGCGGTGTCACACTGCTTCCCTAAAGGCCCTGTCAACCCAACCCCACCTCCCTGCTGTCACCCAGGCTGCCTCTCGTTCACCGGTCCTTCACTGGAATGGATTGAGGTCCTGCTGCGCAAACAAGATAGGCTGCCAGTAATGGCTTATTGTTTGAAAATGCTCATCCATGCTGTGATAGGAAATGAATGCTCCTTAGATGCAGCCATTTACATATCATAAAAGGATCTGACGATGTGATAGTAAAGCAATCGTTCATTTGGTTGTTCATGGAGGATATCTCCCATCATGATGTGCTTTTATTCAACAGTTAAATACGATAGGATTGTTTCATGATATTTATTGCAGAATTTCTATAATTCCTCAAAATCAGCAAGAAAAAAAATGGCAGGTCGTCCTTAATTTCGAGCAGTGATATTACATTATAAGAAATTGTACTCTCTAAAGTGAACTGACAGTTTGTTCCACTCAGGCATTTTGTCTAAAGAACACAATCTGGACCAGTGCCTATTTGAGTTGATACTGTTATCAGTAAAACTAAGCCAGGAAGCTTTTTGGACTTCCAGTGCACAGACAGATCCAAGTGATTAAGCAAACATTTTAAAAAGCTATTAGGTAAAACCACAGAAACACGAGGCAGAATTACACCCCGGACTGCCAGCATCAGCTTCTCTATCCCTCTCTTTTTTTTCAGCTTTTTTTTTTTTTTTTTTGGTCTTCCTTGCATTTTTCTCGAACACACATTCTCATCATACACAATCACATTGTCCTTTTAGAAATACACACCTAATACCTATGGAACTAATTTCCACCCAAAGAAAAAAAAAAATCAGTCTTTTTAACTTCAGTAAAGTGATGAATTACAGGGTTATGAAAGCTGCTGTCAGACAAAGTTCTGTTTTAGCAGTGAATTAGTTATGTAGGCTGGAAGTTAATAATAGAAGAAAGGCCATTTAGTTTACACCTCACAGTAATATACTATAGAACTTCTTAGCTGATTTGTACCGAACTGAATATGATTTTTTATACGAGATGTTTACAATAAAACCAATGCGTGTTCAGAAAAGAAAACACTGCCGTCCATCAGCGTAGAAACTTTGACTTTTAGAATTACTAAAGTTGTAAGAAGAAAACGTTAATGTAAACCTTAATGCACAGGCACATCCAGAGGAGCCATTAAGAATCCATCATGCACTTATCCTTTATGGTTTCCGATGGTTTAAAAGCATTTACTGAACAAGTTCAGCAAGTTTGGTCAGTGGGAGTTGTTCAGCTGAGTGAAGTGGATGACCTTGCATCCTCTTTAAAGTGGAAAATTCCAGGACTGTGACAATGAAGAGCAGCTTGTCACTTACAGTTTGTTTCTGTGGACACAATGAACTGAATGAAATTGTGCACTTTTCTTACAAAGTCAGTGTACCTGCAAGGCACGCCAAGTCATTTCATTTTAAGAAAGGGTGCAGTCAACCATCTAATGGCCCTATTGTGATCATCACATTGTAATAGTACAAATCTATCAAACCGAAGTATGACCCAAAGAGAGAAGTATGCCTTAAATGGGAACTGCCAGCTGTTATAGATGGTTCTCTATTGTGAGAATACTTCACAATGGGAAAGAATTGTTTCTTTTTCAACATGTCTGTGTGTGGATACTTGAGTGTGTGTGAGGGGTGGGGAGGTGTGCAGATTAGTGTTGGTACACCTGTGTATGTATGTGTGTGTGTGAGTGAGTGTGTGATAAAGAGAAACTGTGACAAAGACAGAAAGAGAGAGAGAGACGCCCACAGGCGGCTCATTACCCATCCACCACAATCACAAGGAACCCGTCAGAAGACAAATGCTCTCCCACAGTACCACTGATCTCAGTGGAGGCAGGGTGCCATCTAACTCAACACAGTAAGACATCATTTACAAACACGCAGAACAATACATGGCCATAAGTCTCCTGTCTTTCAGGTAGCTGAAAAGTAACGGTGATGTGTCATGGTTGAGTCTCTGTATCTTACTTTTCAGATTAAATGTTTTACTTAAACTCAACAGTAATCCCTTTTAAAATGACAGTAAATCAAACTCTTATCAAGGGTCAGTGTGGGTTAAGGCCATTTATTGTGAGTAAAAGAGGCATCAAAGAGCGGTGCCAGTGTTACGTCTTCTATCTTTTTGGCAAAACTCAGACCAGGCTGGATTTTCCTCCTGAGCTCTTTATCGGAAGACTGATGTCCTGATATGACTGCTAGCACTAAGCTGAACATCGCAAAAAGAGATTTTTGGGAGGCCGTGACCATTCATGCAGAGCAGTGGTGCAAGGTGAGATACTGACAGCAACTTTATTGCCAGTTATTTCTAATTCTCTGCACGTTGGCTCACTGGGTTTCATTTGCTGTTGTCCTGATGGTTTATAAAGCAGATTTAGACACTGGGGGCCGTTTTATCTTTCCCTCGGGCCTTTCTCTTTGACGCTTACTCCCTTTAAAACTAAGCAGCAGCAAGTCACACCAGCAAGCCAAGACAGTGCTAATTTCATTCATCATCAAACAATGAATCACCGCAAGGCAGCCCATTAGCATCACATGTAATTAGGCTAATCCATTATAATCTCACCCTTTGGCGAACAGGCATACAGTCCCGCTTCAACAGATGCCCTTCCATGCCAGAATATGCTGGTGCGTGCTTGTACAGTAAAATCCACAGAGTTCTTGACAAAAGCATCACATTGACACACTGTCTCATTGAGCTGCTTCACAGCCTCATGTAAAGGAACGATAACATCAACTTGCTATTCCAAGACCTTCCGCTTCAGTCGCTAGAACAGAGGAGGAGCATGACAGGAGAGGCATTGTTATTTTCAGTCAAAGGATGTCCTTTAACCAAACACATGGGTTCACTTGGTAATCTGTAATTATTAGGTGCTTGAATGGATGATATCAGACCGAGAGGGATGTTTTCTGCATGGAAACAGATATGCGCTGAGGACGCAGCACAGGGATTCCTCAGCACAACATCCACAAGTTTGGAGCAGAGGCTGGCTTTGTGCCCGACCATCGATCGGGAGATCTCAGATTTCACAATAACTTCTAGGTGTGTTGCCAATTTAGGTTCCTGTTTTTAAAGCTGAAGAACAAAGCGGCTCTTTTCAGTTTTTCATTTTCTGTCACTGAGTCATTGGTGCCATTAGTTCATCAGCCACAGTCATGAGACCTGCTCGATCTGGATTTAGAGCCTTAACCATGAAAGATTTTTGACAATAATAAGAGTGGAAACATCATATGACCAGCCAATCAGTGTAAAGAGCTGCCGTCATCAGCGCAGAGATGAAATTTGGTATGATTATTTTCTCATGTTGGGTCACTCAAGTAGATTCAAGCGGTTATTTTTGATGAGGGAAGGACTCTGCTGTTGAAGCTTTCCTCATGTAAATGTCAGACTTCCAGCACAAATCAGCACGTTGATGAGTTCATCATCAAAGGGCATTTTCTGTGTGTGTGTGTGTGTGTGTGTGTGTGTGTGTGTGTGTGGGTGTGTGTGGGTGTGTGCGCGTAATTCTTTCACTAAATTTGTGGGATCCAAAAACTGGGAGCCCTGGGGCCGCCGCATCCGACCCACAGCCCCTAGCTGCATGTCATCCCCTCAGTCTCTCTCCCTGACCTTCCTGTCCATCTCTCACTGTACTATCAGAAGTAAATGCAAAAATGCCTAAAAATATATCTTAAAAAAAAAATGCGAGCCCACTATACTTGTGGGGACCAAAATGCTGGACGTCTAGGGGCAGGGGATATGCATTTAGCTGTCATGGTTAGGGTAAAGGGCTACAGAATACATTATGTCAATGACAGGTCCCCACAAATATCATAAGACAAGGGTGTGTTTGTGTGTGTATGTGTGTGTGTGTGTGTGTGTGTGTGTGTGTGTGTGTGTTCCTGGGTGGGGTGGGGAGGGTGCTCTTCACACAAGATTAGATGTGGGCAGCGGTGCTGATTACACAAGGGGCTGTGAGGCACACGTAATCACGTCATACAGCTTAGTTTGTCACCATCTCTTACCCTCTGCCAGACTGGAGAGTTTCCATCTCTCCGCTCTGTCTGGCTGCCTTTTGAAAACTTTGTGCAACAAATGAATGCAGAGAGGAACAAATTGTAATAATGAACATGCTGTGAAGAGGCAACCATTTTGTCTCTGATGGGTCCAATATATGATTTTTCTCTTACAGTCTGTTATTGGAATTAAAGCTGTTGGCCATAAAAGAGGCTGCCAACAGCGCAGTGAAAATACCACGCATTATCTTACTCTTCAAAGCACAAACATTTCCTCTGTTGTGCAAAACAAACTGATTTACATTTGTAGAAATATTATAATGCTCTAACAGGATTGATGGAGCTGGAACCTGCTGGTGTTTATGTTATGCATATCTTTCTGGATACCTCTGAGTTCCTAATTAGAATTCACAATATACATTTGCTGCTGTCTGTCATGGATATGAGGAGCAATATCTTAATATGGATTTTGTTATTAGGAGGATGAATTGGTGTTTATAAATCTGCGGGGGTTCATAGAATTTTTAGAAATGTCTTCAAAAACAAGTTACAAGAAGTGTGCACGAAAAGGAACAATTTTTGACTTAGAGATGTTGAAACAATTGCTTGATTAAGTGATTCGTTGAACAACAATTCTGATACTTCTTTGCATCGTTTTTAGCCCTCACTAATGGCATGGCTTTATGGAAGGCAGAGTCCGTCTGTCTGTTGCTCCACCAGTTTAGTCCAGACTGAAATATCTAAACTTTTGGATGGATTACCACAATAGTTTGTTCGGACTTTCATAATCGATGTAGCGTTTTATCCTAGCGACTTTGGCAATCCATTGACCTTTCCTCATGTGCCACCATAAGTTTGACATGTTTGGCTTTTAGTGTAATTTCTTGACAATTGTTGGATAGATTGTGGTGACAATTTGCTAAAGATGTTCATGTTCCATATGAACATGAATAATTACCCAGGTGATCTCCTTACTTTTTTTTATCAACAACTTGTTGCTACCCTCGGATACAACCCGTAGACACATACCAGTGCCTTTAATGTCATGGTTACGATAATAAACACACAGTTAAGGTTGTGGAACAGTCATGGTAAAAGAAACAATGCTGACTACCAATTCATCGGCCCATCCATCCACCCCAACCTCCTCCTAAAGTGGACTTTTGCTGTATTCTGTGTTTAGCATGCTAATATGCTAAATGTTTTTTTAAGCTAAATGCCAAAGATTTGCAGGTTTTAGCGTCTCAAATGATTATATGCTGTTTTTCATAATCTTTCTCTTTGGTAGCAAATTTGATATCTCTGAATTTTGAACCATTGGTTGGACCAAACAAAACTTGCAAAAAAAAACAAGCTCATGGGAAATTCTGACTTCACTCAGAACTTCACTGAAACCTTAAACAAATTTTCCCGGGTTTAATCAAGTTTAAGTAATCTATATTTAATTTTACTTGAAGTAGTTTGAAAATAATTTGTCCAATTTGTGTGTTGTCCCGTTAAAGGTAGGCAAACCCTAGTGCAAACATTCTTTGTGGTAATTTCTCAAACTTTTTTAAAACTGTAAATAACTTGACCTGCTGTTGTTCCATGTCAGTTCCTCCTGTCATTCCCAACAACAACAACTCTTCTCTTTTTTCTCTTTGTCTTCATCTCTTTGTGCACCATTGTTAAAGCTGTGACTGACCTTTTCTGTGGCAGCCTGTCTAACTACCCTGGGGTATATGATAGCTGGAGGATAGGCTTTAATTGACGTGATAGCATTCTTGAGGTTTGGCGAGGTGAGTGAGAGGAGCAGGTAGAGAAATGCTGAAAGTAGAAAGGTTATGCGCTTGCCTGGTTTTTGCTCAAGGTTGGAAATATCTCTTGATGAGTGTAGATGACCATGATGTGATAGGAGACACAGCTAGATTCCTCCCTTTTTTAAAGCATTTTTCTTTTTTCTTTTTTTCCAGCAGCATCACTACACGATGATGTGGTCATTGTTCTTACTAAGGTTTTTAAATGAGTTTGTGGATGACATTTTTTGAATAATATTCCTCTGTGAGATGCATTGCCTGCGGTTAAATACCACTTTGGAGTAGTTGTACAGTCGATTTTTAGGAGAGTCATTTTGTATTTCTTGAGGAGAACCACGTTTCACTGCCCGAGTGCACCCCATTGAGCCCAAGTCTTTTCTATGAACTTTACATTGGACTGTACAGATTTCTCTCTTGTTGAGCAGAAAACAAAACAACAGTGCCAAACTGGCTGCTGGTATCCTTTAACTACCACAGAGTTGCTCTTATCTCAAGAGCTCGCTTGTCTTTGTAAGCTGGAACAAGATAAATCATTTTTAGTAAGGTCTGAACTCTGAATGAACTTTGCTGAATGATTGTTGCTGTGCTTTGTTAAAAAAAAAAAAAAAAACATTTAAAATGATTTCACAAATAAGCCAGTGATACAGTATTTTAATGTCTATATATTACTTTTCAGATATAATCATCCACAGAGATGAATCACAGTTTGAGTTCTCAGCTGACCAAAAATAGAAGTGACTGAAATTCAAGCAGGCCAGCTCAGCTGCTGTGTTAAAAACTGGATGGCCATGTTGTTCCAGACAATTCATTAAATTAACAACAGCTTGTAAACTCTAAATTCAAGGAATCAACGGAACATAAAATGCCCTTTAAAGTCTGCTTTGTGCAGAGTCTATACAAAAAGTTTTTGACTGATTCTGAAGCAATTGAACTCCTCAAGAATGCACTGGTTAAATAAGTTACAAAGGTTAACTTGTTAACAAAGTTGCAGTGGTTAACTCGTGTCAGTGTACTCATAATAAAATCAGGAAATGCGTTATTACACTTTTGAATTAACTGGAACATCCTCCTGCTTTTAATGCCACCATGAACTGAAGAATGAGGCAACAAATTAATATCTCAGTAAAATAGAAAAGTGTGTGTGTGTGTGTGTGTGTGTGTGTGTGTGTGTGTGTGTGTGGCACTGTGGTACTGTGGTCTACCAAATGATGCAGGCAATTTTGAATGTGAAAGTTAATAGGATTAAACACTCTGTAAATGCTAGGATCCACATGAGACTGCAAGCCTGTGCACACACACAAGCACGCACGCACGCACGCACACACACACACACACACACACACACACACACACACACACACACACACACACATGCGCGCTTTTGGAAACATTAAACTCTTAATGGGGCATCTTGGTACTTAGACATCTGCTTCTCGTTCTGCAGAGTCAAGGACTGTTGACTGATTGTAGCAGTCTGATGATAAGTGTTAGAAGACCAGTTTTTTTTCTAACCTCTGGGCTGGATGAGAAAAAAGGGGAAAATTAACATGTTAGAGCGAAATGAAATTCTCCCAACCTCCAAACCCTGCCAGTAGTGTCCAACAATAGAGGACAGTGGGCGTATTGGGAATCTCTCAGATGGCGTTGTGTGCAGCAGATTTGGGAAATACTCTGGTTATTAAAATTCAGATTGAGCTATACACCTCAGCACATTTTGTCGTCAGGACTGGACTGATATTGCCACCACAAGTAAAAATCTCTATCTGATTCGATGTATAAATGCTTCTTTGGTATGCATGCTATGGAAATCAATCCAGTTCATGCCACAAATGAGATGAAACCTCGCTGCAGGATACTTGCTTTTCTAGCTGGCATACATTTATACCCCACTGTCCTGGTAATTTCTGTAATTGATCTAAAATGATTTTCCTTGCTTGTCTTTATCTGATTATGTGAACCTACATCAGACTGAGACTCAGCTGTACTTTAAGTGTAGGTCAGTAATATTCTTTGACATAACACCAGATTCTGGATACTGATATAATGAAATTATAACCATGAATTGGTTTGGCCATTTTCAGCTGTTGGTCAGAGGAGAGTGTTAGTAATGAAGTAAGAAGGCTCATAACCAAGGTAAAGGTTTCGATCGCAGAAAGCTGCACAGGAAATAAAACCTCATTCGTGTTAAACAGCTGGTGTTATGTGAGGTCAGGGTAAATATGTCTACAAGTGCAAAGTCCTTGCTACTGTGCTATTTCATTGTCACACTGCTTCCTTTTGCTTGTCCTGCCACTTTGCAGCGCAACATTTTAGCAGAGGGAAAGCTTAGTCTTGTCTATTCAACTGAGGTACCCGCATTTCACATTGATTACTGTATCCGGTACGTCTACATACTGTCACAGTGGAAACAGAGGCAAGGGGACTGTTCAACTTAATCAGTTAAATCACTTTCTGTAAGAGTGTGTGCTGATGTGACACAAACATACTGTACACTCAGGCAGCTTAAACAGCCCAGAATAGCAACTCTGGTATCTATATGACTTGAAGAGGACATTCCCATAGTCAACAAGCCCCTAACCGACACACAGGCCTGTTTCCTTGGATACAGACACCGTCGCAGACACACAGAAACACTCTCATTGCCTCTGTCAGCGATGGATTACCCTGAGAGAGGAATGAATTGGAAGAAACAATGGAGCAACATTTGTCTTGCCACAAAACACGATGGCTGTAGAAATGAATTGGTACCTTTTTTAAACAGGGACATGAAGTGAGACGATCCTTTGTTTTGCTTTTACGTCTACATTGCTCTCTCAGCTCTCTTAGCATCCTCAACCTACATAGTCTGTCTCGCTCCGAAATAACAAGAACGTCACTTCATATTGAAATATATGTTTATCTTCAGCAAGGTATTAGCTCCCACTGGAAAAACATTGTTGGCTCCTTGTCTCTCCGCATGGGTGTGAAACTCTCACCCTAACAGTCCAGCAGCTAATTGCATGTTTTGGACAGAATTATTCAAATTGTGATAAAAAAAAGTACTTTGTCAGTAAAGGTAGATATTTCTGTAATTTTAACAAAGTCATTCTAACTTCCACATCAAATTGGCTCGGGCTCAAGTCAGGTGTATCCTAAGGGTCTTAAGGCTCTGGAACTGAGATATGAAGCTAATTATGTGAGGTCAAACAGCTTCTTCTAGTGGAAAATAAAAATCATATATATATATTTTTTTATATAGATATTGGAAAATATCCGGAGCTGACCATTGGGGAGAATGGTTTCTTCCCCCTATTCACACTTATAAGGAGCCTTTAGACTGGAATGAACTGCTGAACAAAGTTCAAACAAAAACCTTTTTACTTGCTGATATTTTTAATAAGACAGTTGAAAAATAAACCCATCACTACTCTCTGGTGGACATAATATAGAAGGGGTTCAAAACATATTTTTGCCATTTCTTTAATTCAGTTACTGTCTCATATATATGTGATAAACTGTATCTGCAATGTAATATTAACAGCCTGGCCCATTTATCACTCAGGGTCTAATGTTGTACTGTATATATGTAACTTGAATAACTTCTTGAATAAATAACTCTTAACTATAGTTAACATAATACATTAGTCCACAAAGATCTCCTTCAGCTCTGGTGATTCGATTTTGATAAATTCTCTTTTTTTTTTTAATAATATTTCAAACTAATGCAACATATATGAATACAGAATTAGTTTAGAGCTTTCGCATATGCAAAACCTATTGGTAAACCTATTAATCAACACCAGTGACTTCAGACAACTATATTGAAAGTGATGCAGGAGACATATTTAATCTTTTTCTGTCCTTATGGAGCATGTAGGTGATTTTAGATGGTAAATTATGGCGATACTCCCTACAAGATGTGATGTTTGCATCATCCTATTAACATGTATGTATCATTGTTCAGTTGGCTGCCAAGCAGTGTTGTTCATTCTCTTGCATGTATGGAGAGAAGCCAGGGGAGCAGGACCTTCGACCTCTTCACTGGCACGCAGCTGCAGCCCCTGTCATGTGGAGAAATATGAATCACATGTCCATGCCTTGCCTTATTATCTGCACTTGTGTGAACATGCCTACATGCTCAGGGGCATACAGATGCACACATGCACACAATGGCATGCAGGTACTACAGACAAACCAAACACATATTGTAAGCTTGTACACGCACACACACACAAACACACACACACATACACATACAAGCATGCAGTGAGATGATCACGCAGTCAGAATCAGATTTTCGCCTGTGGGGCTGCTCCAGGTGAGGAATCGGTCCTGCTCTGCTAACGAAAACCTTCCTGCCTTTTAGACCTCTCAGCTGGTGTACCCTTGAACTCTGTATACATCCCATCTGCATACCCAGCTCCCTCTGAGCTCCGCTCTGCAGCCCAGCCCTACACTCCTGCCAGGGAATTCATTAACTGCACATCTCGTAGGTATTTATAGAAATGAAAGGCAAATTCCTGCTCACCTGCTTCCAACAGACAAACTCCTAAAGAAAGTTATAGAGCACCGAGACACTGAAAGACACATGGACTGTATTTGAGATTCAAATAGTGAACAACTGAAGGAAAGTGGTATAATTTGACCTTTCCTCTGGCTTCCCCTGCCTCACTTAGATCAGCACTTAGAGGAAGAACTGCTCCAAATTCATCTACCACAAAACACTAAACAAATTTCATATTCACTATTTTTATGCCTCAGCGCCAGTGACAGACGTGAGCAGAGGCATAACGTTTTTGGGTTGTCTGTCCATCTGTCCGTCCCATTCTTGTGAGTGCGATATCTCAGGAATGCTTTGAAGGAACGTCTTCAAATTTGGTACAAATGTTCACTTGGACTCAAGGATGAACTGATTAGAATGTGGTGGTCAAAGGTCAAAGTTCACTTTGGTTTCACAAAGCGTGTTTTTGAGCATAATTTAAGAATTTGAAACAATTTAACACAATTGTCTAACAAGATAAAATGATGAGTTGATGACATTTTATATCTAAATGGTCAAAGGGCAATGTCACTGTGACATCATAATGTTCTGCAAAAAAACAAAAGCCATTAGTCAATGCTGTATCTCTGCAAGGGGAGATTGTGATCATATTTCCTGCAACTTGACTGGTTGGCAGAGGCATACAACTGTGAGGTGGTAATTCTAGTTCTCTGTCGTCTTTGCAAAAAGTATTGGATTGCCACATTTATCAGTTACGCTGCCATTATCCTCCACACTTCATTCTTCGTTCAGCGTGCACAAATAACATCAAAGATTCCTATTTCCACTCCAGCCGTCCTCACGCTAGAGCGCTTTGGAGAGACGAATTATTGGTTCATGTGGCAAAAAGTCCTTGAAATTAATTTAAAGCTAGTTGGGGCAGCTTCCCTTTACGTTATATCATTTTGACTTCCCCACAAACAGCTTTTCTTCCCCTGCTGTAAAGTGCCGGGTCGCGCTCAGTTGTAAGTACAGGGCTGTGATGGAGAGTGTTGAAATTGTCATTAGTGGTGATCATGAGAGGGATGTAATTGGTATTTGTGGGTACAACATGCTAATTGCTGTGATAATATGCAGACCTTGGTTTTTGCAGAGCGTTCTCCTGCAATTATCTGACACCGATCACCGGCTCATAGAGGAAGAGCTGTTGTGCTGGGGTGAGGTGGAAGATAGAGCTGTTGCTGTAGGTTCAAGTCTAGAGGCAGGATGTCAGGAGTCTGCAAATCAAAATGAGTATCTCTTGCTTGAGGCATGAAAACAGATTCTCTCAGCAAAACAGCGATGTGAATGAGCCATGATGAAGATGAGAGCAGTGTTTCATGTGTTCCCCATGTAGCAACAGCCTTTGGATGTACCTCACTTCTAACGTGTGAATGTGTCCTCACTATCTATTCTTATTTGACTGTAGCTACTGTATCCTCTAAAGCACAAAGAGAGAGACAGACACAGCATGCAGGAGTGATTGTTTTCACTGTGTTCACTGTATATAAGCTTTTAAAAATTTAATGCAGAATTGTGTCCCAGAAATGGGGAGTGATCAGGCACCAGAAAACGACATGGATCAGACAGTTTTGTGAATATGATTCAGTTGAAAGGCTTTGTTGATAAATCGATAAGTTGTTAACTAGAAAAATAACTTATAAATAACAATTTTGATAATTTATTAATCATTTGAGTCATTTATTCAGCAAGAAGTCTGGCAGCTCTGTGAGGTTATACACAGGCTAGGCACAGAAGTGCTTTGAGCAAAATGCTAACATCAGCTTGCTAACATGCTGATGTTTGACGAGGTCCAATCTGCAACACTTGCAGAATAGAGAACAACTTTATCATCACACCAACGCTTTCGGGCTTGTTTCCTTCATCAGGGTCATAAAACACATTATAAATACCATTTAAATAACGTGGCTGAAGAAGTTGTATCAGAAGTCCCTACTCTGCTTTAACATGCAGATACTTCACAGGTGTGTTGTTTAGCATGTTGTTGTTTAAACCAAGGACAGCTGAGGCTGATGGGAATACAGGGATTTGACAAAGTGAAATTTTGACCTGATATTGCCACCAGAGAAAAAGTGAAGAGGACACTAAAGGTATTAATCCAGATTGAAGGAAACTTCAATGTGTGTACAGAATTTTATGGCAGTCCATCCAATAGTTGCCAAGACATTTCACTGAATGCAAAAATGTCAACATCATGGTATCATTGCTATTAAGACTAGTGAAAGTAGCATAAAAATATGTTTCAAGAAGAAACATAATGATCTTTTTTTTAGTAGTATTAGCACCAGTGTCTGTGGAGTTACAGCTGTAGAGAACAATCTGCGTATTAAATTAAATATTAAATTTACAGAAGAGTGGTGGCACTAACTCAACACAGGGCAGCGCCTTTAAATATCCGGGTGTAAATCCTGCTCACATCTGCCACAGTGAAGTGCATATTTGTTTATCAACAGCACTTGTCCATGATGGCTCATATCTCCCCAGAGGACTAAACACATGCTCTCTCCACTCCGCCGCTGAGACGCCTGATTTCTGGAGCAAATTAATTCCCAGTTGGAGAATGACTGTTATGAATGGGTTGGGCGAGAGAGATGGATGGGCTACCCATTCTTCTGCGAAGCCCTCTGCTCCCTGTAACAAAGATGCTGAGGCTTGTCCTACTTTTGTGGGAGAAAAAAATGTGGCTTTGTACAGTAGCTCAGGGGACTCTCCATGTGGGACTGCGAGGGCTGCCGTGTTAACAGACTTGGAGCAGAAAAACACTCAGAGGAAATGTACCAACAGAGAGAAAGATGTAGAGCTGTGAAGCTGTGAATTTGGGTGCTTCACATTGATTATATCCCTTCTCAGATACAGGCTTCTTGTTTGAGAAAGCCTGCTACACTGTGTTGACATTTGGTGTGTGCATGTGTGTGTGAGTCGGTGGTTCAGGCCAAGACGGTCCCATGGCATTCAGTCTGACGCTTATAATATCATACAAAGCTCGTGAATTGCTTCTCTGCTGTGGTGTAGGCAGCGCTTATCCACTCTCACCTTGTCCATCAAAACTGAAAATCGCAGGTTTATTGAGCATAAGAGAGGCGAAACAAGTCTGAGCTATTAGGGAAGGTGAATGTGACATTCTCTCGTTTGTAGAACAGTGATTTATCTTTTTGCAAGTGAAAACAATTTAATTCAAAATGGGACACGTTTTTAAAATGTCGTACATTCTTTAAAAATAACTGGAGGTAAACCGGCTGTTAAAAAATAAGGTTGCATGAAAAAAAAACTAAAAACGTATGATGTGACCTTGTGTGGACATAATATTGGTTAGCCAGTATATCAAAACTGCATTTGCCAGTGTTTGAGATTGTAAAATCCCTTTCTCCGCTTCATGCTTCACTTCAGTAGCACTATCAACAGCAGTGTTTGTGCCAGAGGTGTGAACTTGGCTGTTTTCCCCCAGCTGCTGTGGTTGTGGTTTAAGTGGTTTGTTTTTTACTTTTGAAGCCTCAACAATATTCATATATTCAGCCGGCCCAACTCCCTCCTGATATTATGCTCCATCCCAACATCTGATTTCACACAGAAACACATTGAAATGAAAATTACCATTAAAATTCCAAAGCCATTTCATGGGAAATCATTTAGTAGGTTTTTTATTTACAAAGCTTGAAGTTGTAGAGTGTAATAATATAGTATAATATCAGTTATTATCAAAATGATCTGATTTACAGACACTTAAGACACAGATAAAGCTGCTATTTCTTTCTAATTTTATGCAACAGAGACTGGTGTTAGAATATGTATATTCTCTGTTTGTGAGAGCCTCTGTCTGTTTGTTTGTCAGTCGAATTGACGAATGGCTGTCAGAGAAAATTTACAATCTGACCCAAACCATAATAATCAATAATCAATAATAGAACAGAGTTGCTCTGTCAAACATGTAAAAAGATCCTACCTCTTCAGTGAATTGTGGTGACCTTTATCAGGGCTTAGTGATCAAACAATAGCCAGTGCAAGGTTATGCATAGGCAACTACTTTTATTTATTTGCGGCATGTCTCTTAAATTGTAGATTGATGTAGTGTATGGAATAATTAGGACAACAGCAGAAAACATGCCAATTAATACACAGTGGAGATTGGACATCGTAACATCAAAATCATGGTGAAAAATATTTATTTTTCACAAATAATGCTTCACTTTGGGTTTATTAATCCTTGTAAAAAAAAAAAAGCTTATTTGAAGATGTAAACAAATCTATGTAATTAATCTAAAAAAACACAGCTTCATTGGTTCCTGACGAGTCAGCGGTTTTGTGAGGAACATAAATATACAGGAAGTGTGATCTCATCAATTCAATCCCGTCACAGCTCTGGATTCCCTGTCAGTACTAAATCAGGATATTAACCATGGATTAGTCGAAGTGAGTGACACTGGGTCACACATACCTGTAAACACCGACTCCAAATGTCAAACTCTGACTTTGATAAACTGTAGGACAATGTATGGCATGGACAGGGGAGACATGATTAAAACATAAGCAGAAAATGGCTTATTGTTGTCAAGCACCAAGACAGTATTACATTTCTTCTCCTCACGTCATTCACACCCTCATCTGTCCCTCATGTTCACGGTTTTTCATTTTTGATTATCTTGTATTTATTGTGATGTGTGGGTGTTCAGAGAGCACTGATGACAGTGACTGGCAAAATGACCAAATTCCCATGCTCTGCGCGCAAGAACAAGCACCCCTGTCTCCTCAATCAGCTTATAGGACAACTGCTGCTGATGCATGCTTGAATACCTCTTACTCTCCCTCTAGTCCGCTTTACGAGCTCCACAAGCTGCTCAGGGCCTCTATACGGTCTTAACTACCCAACCAGGACAGTACTGTCTGTGGAGCTTTCGTTCCAGCCGGATACCACCTGATTTCACTCATTATCCCGGCTCCTGAAATAGTCGGGCCTATTAAATCGCTCTTATTCAAGACCATGGTTCATTGAATCAAGGAGACTTTAAAACAGTCTCTGTGGGGACCCCTTTGTCATGCCTGAGGCTGACCACCACGGCTGTGGGAAAAGTCGTGATGAAATCCTCGAAGAGCAATAGTAATAAAAAAAAAAAAAAAAAAAAAGGAGGCACTTCAGCAGACTTAAACATCCACAAGTGAGTGTGCAGCTTTGATTAATGAATGCTTGTATTGTGTTGTGACGTGCATGCTTGCATAGACACCTGCTGGTGTTGTGATGCCTTGTCACCCCTGTGTGTCAACTGATTGGTTTGATTGATCGCTCTGCCCTGTTTGTACCGTCTCTGTTCGTTGATTATTCGGTAAGATCTCTTCAAGAGTTTTTGCTCCATGAAACGTTAGTTACTTTGCTTTTAGCATTGATTGGAATATTCAAAATCATTAGGGCTTGTAAAATTGTATTTTGCATCTCATAAAACACATCTGATTATGCTCATTAACTGCAGTTTAATGTGTCAGTATCGAGCCTCTCTGTGAAGTCGAGTTAGACTGTCGTGCCGCTTGAGATAAAGTGGATTTTGGCTGCAATGAGGAGAAATCAAAAATACAAAAGGATGCTCCAGGTTGCCCACACCATGTAAACAGCAGAGGAAACAAGAAATGCAAATAGAGAAAACTGATTCTGAACAGCTCAGCGATTTTTCTATTGTATCAGTGGCCTATTTACTCTGGCAGAGTGCTGGGTGATAACCTCTAAACAAATAATCTTTCATCCAATGAACCAAACTGTTGGAACAAAGCAGGAGCTTAATGAAAAGATGCTATGAACGACTGAGATCTTAAGAGACATGATCTACTTCTGATCAACGATAGCATCCATCCAAGATCTTCCCCAGGGGGACTTGGAATATGGTAATCAAATTATGTAATCGTGTTGTGCTTAACAGAGCAAATATCCAAAGGCCTTGAAGCATCACTTCCATTAAGCCAGGATGTCTTTTATACTCACAGTCCAGGCGCTCCCGCAATTAGGTTCAATGTAAACATGAATACCAAAGTAGGGAAACCACATCAACAATAAACTGCAATCTATAATGTCAAAATATCATGGGAAGGTGTCAACCAAGGAGTATGGATGGAGACAATCTCAAGGCCTTTCTTATATGTAGTACATCAAAGCTTAAATATACTGACTGAAACAATATCTCTTGTAGACTTTTGTTTAATAAAGATGAGCAGTCGTGCTGAATCAGCTCACCTCGCAGCATCTTCAGTTGCACCTTCACAGAAAGAGCAATGAGGCTCACATCCACACCTCCGAATTCCTTTTTCTTGAACCGCATCAATCCTTTCCAACACTTGATACAGTAAAGTGATCCTCTGCTGGCAAAAATGGAACAACGTGCCGTTTGTTTCATGCACAGCTACTACAGGATGCTGCCATCATCTTGATTTAAATTTGTTTACAATACATTTAAGACGAAAAACCATTGCTGGAGAAACTGAAGACATGAGTCTGGCATTGTATTTCTGCCAAGCAGCCATGGTCACGCCAAGCTCTTGCCATTACCCATGCAGAGCCCAATCGACACCGGCCAACCATGAGGACAAGAGTTGGCGTCTCTCATGAAACCCAGCACATGCCAAGATATTTGATCCACCCATTATTGTGTCTTAGTGTGCATATCCACAGCACGATTATGCTAAACATGTTAGTGTGTTTAAGGAGATACCTTACACTTCCACGTAAAGATGCATCAGGTCACGAATAAGCGAGAAAGTCAACAAATAAGAAATACTATGCAAAAAAAACAAAAAAAAAACAGACAGAACATCCTTATCTTGTTTCCACTGCCAACTGCTTCCTGAGCTGCAACACCCTTAAGCTGACAAATCTTGCTGACTGACAATTGTGTAATAAAGAAGGATTTACAAGTGTATCTACATTGAGGAAGGAAATGTGATAGCTCTGATTATGAGTGATTGACTGATGCTGCATCGGTGTTACATCAAGAAGTGTGCACAGTATGAGCTTCATTTAAAATTCCAGGCTATGGAGAGGCATGATTTATGCCCCAAGCCTCCGTTCAGAGGTCACATTGACACTGAAATATGTAAAAAAAAAAAAAAAAAAAAAGCATAATCAACATTCATGTAATGTTTTGCTGTGATTTAAAGCTACATGTTGTGTATCTTCAATACAATGTATGATAGATATGAAAATGATAGCATTTCTGGACTCTTGAAAATCTCTTCCTCTGCAAAAAAACATGCAGCCTCACCTACAGTAAATTCTTCTTATTAAAATCCCACAGTAAAATCTTTATGAAAAACTCATGAAGAATTACAGTACGGCCATATTTCTGAGCATTTCCTTTACCCTGTTCCATGTCCATCAATCACTGCCAGAAAGTTTTACAAATACTGTATGACTGTCTGTAGTTGTCATGATGCAACAAACCCCACCCATTCCCCACACAAGCAATGCATAAGGTTTCCAATCTCTATCTGAAACACACACACACACACACACACACACTCACACTCACACACACATACACATACACTCACACGCAGACTTGACTTCAAGGAGAAAGTGTTGTCAACATCGAGATAAACGCATCAGTTCTGCAAGTGAGCATCACAGCCTAAGATCCATTACCGACAGATAGAGCATCTGCTTTGCATTCACTGGACATTTGCTGCTAAATTAGCCTCATATAATGGCTGACAAAGAGCAGTATCATGTTATGATAACGAGGCACAGTGTAATGACTTGCATGCATGTGATGAGAAACATATAAAGTGTCAGGCAATTGAAACACCATGAGATGAAACATGGAAAACTGTGATTAAAAGACGATATACATGTGTTTACTCTTTGGTTATACGTCCTTTTTAAATATCATAAATAAATATCACAATGTTTTTCATTGACCGTTAACAAACACAACTGGGTTAATCCAGACAAAAACCGCAGACTGTTTTTCCATGCATTTTCGATGAAAACTGCTGCTTGAGTAAAACATCATGAAATATTAAATTTTGGTCTTTTAATGCTCCCCAGTTCTGACTCAGGAGTGGTCCGTCATTACATAATCGGCTGTCTGGGAACTGAAGTATCTTTGTCAACCAACCAGTATAACTGTCAATCCATAGCCAATCTCTAAAATAGGTTATCATTAACCACTGAGGAGGGATTACTGCTTTGCACTGTATGAGCTTATACTGCTCAAATGAGAATGTGTGATATTCTAAAACATTTTTGCTAACTGTATGTTTTGGAAGCTCTGAGTGCAGTTAAATACAGCAGTCCTCTGATTTCTACAGGAGACAGAATGAAGCTTTTCATTATCCAGCTTTTCTGTCATCTTTTGAACATTTTGTGCCTTTTTATCCCAGTTTTTGGCGTCTGGGTTGAGTTTCAGCCTCGACTGGTGATGTAACACAAAGTGCATCGTTAGTACTGTAGTTTGATGTAATAAAAATTGACGTCAGATTGCATGACGTCACTTGTGCTTAAGCATGCATGTTAAGAAACTGACGAGTTGTTGCAGTGTCAAGGCTGCCCCTTCTTAAACCCTATAGGCTTGCCTCCTGTTTACATTTGCCATGCACCTGCACGTGCAGTAAGGCGCTCTACTGCCGCGTGCTCTCTCTCTCTCTTCTCAATGAATATTGGAAATAATGTAGGCTATAGCCGACTAAATAGATTATATGTTTTTATAGATCTTTCCTCATCCCTTCCCACCAATCGAAGCGGGTTTAACCTAAACCTCCCCCTCAAGTCGTTTCAGCTGTAATTGATCACAGCAGGCTTCCCTCAGTCAGGTGAGAGGTGGAAATGAACACATTAAAAACACCATGCATGTACCTATCAGCTGACAGGTTGTTTGATCGCAGCGGTCTAAAATCTCTACTTGCCTCTGACCGTGATTACCTCATACCCCTGGTGTAAAAAATGCCCTTCACATGAACTGGGCTGCGTGTAAAAGTGCGACTTGTTCACGTCAGTTCATTTGTTCCATCACAACTAACACAGTTCGTTTTCATGGTAAATGAACAGAGGCTGCTTTCTTACCTGTAAATGCCCCTGGTACATATTGAGCACAGAGTCAGTCGCGGATCTCTCCGTCAGTGGATCTTTAGACTTCTTCCAGACTTGCATGGGCAGAGTGTCAGACTGGAAGTGCTGCTCTTAAAAGCTGCAGCAGAGTTTTCTGGTTGGTTAGGGGGTCCGGAGGAGCAGACAGAGCGGAGCTGTCCTCTCCTCAGGT
This sequence comes from Seriola lalandi dorsalis, assembly GCF_002814215.2. Lineage (NCBI taxonomy): Eukaryota > Metazoa > Chordata > Actinopteri > Carangiformes > Carangidae > Seriola > Seriola lalandi. Next base: position 1,054,774 of record NW_019522683.1, on the reverse strand, counting down.
GCTGAAGCTGACACTTTGCGCTCATCCAGGATTTCTGTCAGCGGTGACACAGCGGCGCGCCGAGCGCAAGACGAATGCGACGTCGGACAGCACTTTCAGCAGATTCCTCACAGTGTGCTGACGCTGGGTTTTAACAAGTACGAGTTGGGGTTATTAACAGACAGCCTTGCTGTTCTTGTAGGGAGAAAAAAAAAATCTCCGCCTTTTAAGTCTTCATCCTTAACGCACTGCCGTTTTCCACGGGTCTCTCCCTCTCTGTGTCTCCCTCTCTCTCTTCGCCTCTCTCGGCTGTGGTTGAAATGTTTTGACGCTCCTCCGGCTTCATTCTCCTCTTATAGTGTGCTCCTCTTCCCTGTTTGCCAACTACTCCCTCTAACCCAACCCTCTAGTGCCTCCTCCAGTGCTGACGTACTCCGCAAGGAGGCACACAAGAACATTTCACTCACACTTCAGAGCATGTTCAGAAAAACACAGAAAATGTTCATGTCCATGTCCATTCCTAAACTGTGTATAGCACATGTTATGTCTGAAAGAGCATGGTATCTGCATGTGATGAACGATGAGCTGTTGTTCCTAATCCTCCAGTTAGTGGAAGAAAAAGTTATGTAACCAAAACTACGCAAGTCATATAGTTTTTCTAGGTAATTAACTGGGAGAACTACAACACAAGTTAGCCATTATTTGTACAGCATTGCTTACATAAGTTTTATAACCTAGTTGTTTCATTCTGTGGACTTATTGGTCTAGCCTTTACAACATGCCTGATGTGGATGAAAAATCATCTTAAAAGTTAAACATTTCATGAACAAGGCATGATATCAGAAACAGGACAGATTTGTAATGCTTTGAGAAGAGAGATGAAGGTGCAGTTTTATCATATAAATCCATGATGGCACATTTAAATTAATCCAGTCAGTAAGAATTTAATGAATATTACTGAGGTGGAAAAAGAAGATGACTAATTTTGATATTAATTCTTTGAACATGAATGTTGGTGTCCAAAATCAGGTGATGAAACGTTGATATGACCATAATTTTGTGTCTCGCTGTCAGTCAGACTTGAGGCATGTGGGCTCACTGGTTAGCACTGTCACCTCACTGTTTTACCTTTTGGTTTTTTTGGGTGCAGTTTGTATGTCCTCGTTGTGTCTGAGGGTTTTTACTTTTTCTGGGTGCTCCAGTTTTTTCCCCACACTCCAAAGTCATGCAGGCCAGGTCAACTGGCTATTCTGAATTGTGAGTAGGTGTAAGTGTGTGTGTGTGTGTTCGCCCGGTGATTGACCCGTGCTCTGTCCAGGGTGTATCATTTATCAGGGGTGGAAAGTAACTAAGTAAATTTATGCAAGTACGATAGTTGAATACAATGTTGAGATACTTTTACTTTACATGAGTATTTCCACTACAATTATCTGACAGTTACAGTGACTGATTACTTCTATTAGGCCTGAAACGGCCCAACAGTATATACAGAAGTTAAAATTAGCTCCACCTCCATCTTCTACAACATTAAAGCATTGCTTACATATTAATTACTCGATCATATAACATTATAACACAGACAGAAGCCATTCTGCACCTCGATTATATTACTTTTGATACTTGTAGGGAGTTCTTCTTATAACATATTGCTAAGTTTGACTGATTGCTACTTCTTCCACCACCACCTTTGTCACAGCATGTGCTGGGATAAACTTCAGCCCTTCCAAATGGAGGCATGCATTATTACACTTGAGAGGGCTCTTTAATCAATGTATTAATGACACATAACAGCTATATGGTGGTCAAACCCATTTACTGCAAGTTACAGGAAAAGTGTTTTTTCTTTTCTTAGTTCTTTCTTCTTTTATTATTATATTATAAATACCCTCAATGGTGGAGCCTATCATTCTTCCCCTCACTGAATAACAATGTGATCCATTCACACTTCTTTTCCATTGCCTGTTCTAAATAAAGAAAATGCATGATTTCACAAGTTCACCATATGTTTTCTATGCACACCATCTTTTACCTTGCAGCTGCTCATTAAATGCAGCTGAGTAGCAAAAGATCACAGTGTATCAGAAATTAATTGCTACTGACGTGGAGTGCCTCACCATCTGGACATCTATACACTGTACTTAGGTCAGACGTTATAGCTACCACTAAATGAAGTGCGTGAGTTAAAGCTGCACTAGGCAACTTTTCACAATGCTGGCTCCAGATAGCAGGGCGGGGTGACTGTCTGTTCCCTGTCAAGAGGCAAAGGATCTAATATCAGTGAGTCCAGGTTTCTCTTTATAGAGCGCTCGATCACTCCTGTGCAGAGACCTGTCAACTACCAGAAATTTTGGCTCCATTTTTACGAAAAAAAAGAAAAAACCCTCAGTGCAGCTTCTTCTGCACATTTATTCGTATATAGACCTCTGTAAATCTGAGAAAAATACTGTACAGCCATAATGATGTGAATATGTTTCTAAGCAGCAGCAGCAGCAGCCCAAACCTCAAACACTCAGTATTATGTGTCATCCAACAACAGGGACACAGCAGTCCCTCCCATTCGCAGTGTTTTGATATTCTTCATGGCTCACCAGATGAAAACAAATCCAGCTCTCAGGCATGAAAATCAGCACGATTATTAGGCCCTGTGTGTCTGCGTATATTGTTCACCAGAGTACACAGACATTCATTTACCAAGCCATGTATTGATAGATTCAAATTTTTTCATATTTTCTCCCACATATTTTATCAATGAATAATGATTACACATTCATGCTCAAGTGATGTGAAATGACATATTGTGTATGACTCTATTTTTAGATTTAATCGGACTCTGTTTTTTTCCCCCTTCCTCAGCCATCAATCACCTTGTGTTGACAGACAAGCAGAACATAATTAACATTAAGATGAGGGGAATTACTTTATTTCTCAGTACAAGGGACCACACAGCCTGTGTTCTCTCACAGACAGATTATTTCAGTCAGACTGAAACGTTTTATCTGTCTCTAAAATGTACCAGCTGAAAAAAAAGGGAGAGCCACTGAGCTTTCATGAATACTGAGCAGGAAATTGAGTGGAAAAAAAAAATCATAACTGGAGTCATAAGTTGCATGCTGCATATTATGCCACATGGGCTCTGTGACCTTTACGAAACAGTTCAGAATCTATTTTCGGTTGCTTAAAGTAAAGATTTAAAGACATGTTTACCCCGATGATGGACTAAGTTTGAATGTAGCAGGAATAAAAGTGTCAAACTTTCATTGTCACACAACAATGACTGAGTTCAACACTGAAAGTAATATGAAGGGAAATAAAGACCACAACATTTGGCTTTTGCACAGATGAATTCTGAACTGGTGTGTCAGAAATAAAAAAATTAAAAAAACTGAACCAGTTAACTTAAACCATCTTGTGTTATTTTGAGCCTTCACACTTCATGTGTTGGGAAATTGCTATTTATCTTTGAATGGGAATTGCTTGGGACTTTCAGCTGCCATGTTATAAGAAATATAACTTAATTACTTGTTCAACTTAATCAAAACCATATAAGCAAATAAATCTGGGGCAAATAGTGTTTCCAGGTTAAAACCTTGTATCATACATTTTTAGACACGCTAGGAGGCACAGCTCTGGGGATAGCAATGTAGACCTGTGGGTTGGTCCACCACTTTGCTCCAGAATGAAATATCTCAGCATCTATTGGATGGATTCCCATGAAAATTTGTAAGACATTCACAATCCTCCGAGGTTGAAGCCTACTGAGTTTGGTGATCCCCTGATTTTCCTCAAGCACTATCACAACATTTTTAGTTTTTAGTAAAGCAGTTGTGGAATTATGTACAGATATCCTCACTGTTCAGAGGAGAAATCCCAAGAACTGATGACTTAGGTGATCCCCTGACTTTTCTTCTCTAGTGCCTGGTAAATGTAGTTGTTTGTAATGTAAATGTTTATTAAATGTCTATTTAGTGAAGATTGTCTATGTCGACTAGTTGGATTAGCACAAAATTTGGTACGGAAATGTAGGTTCCCCAGAGCATGAATCTTAATGACTTTGGTGATTCCTCCACCTTTAATCAGCACTGTCATCAGGTCAAAATTTTCATTTGTCCAGGGCTTTGGTCCATGACCAGATACCTGCAAAACCTTAGCCTCACAGGGCTGCGAGCATTGCTGTAGACTCTTAATCTTGTTTTAGACTTGATGACAAATTATCCAAAGGATTTTGAATGTGTGTCATAAGCCTCACAGGTTAAAGAACTCCACTCATATAGATATAAAGAGTGAAAAAGCTTAATGTCATCCGACAATGACTGTGGATGGGGTTAAAGCAGAGAAACGAATGTATTAGTGCATGGTTATCCTGCTTATGTTGGAGCTTTTTCACAACTCATTACAGAGGAGGATGCTATCTGTCACCAAACCTGAGGATGTGAGGTTTTTATCCAACAGCAATGAACGCAGGAATACTACAATATGTGTACTACTGTTCCTGCATAAAGACACTCAGGCTTTGTTTAATTATTTTGATGAGAGAATCAGACTTGAAGAGGCACTTCAAGTGAGTGTTGATGATAATTATGATAAGTGTATGAAATTAAAAAACGTGACACACTTGTTTTGATCATCATCAGCAGCAATGGTATTACAAGTGCAAAAACATATTGCAGTACGACAGGCTTTTTTAATAATGCAACCTTTGTATTAATGACACTTGTAGTCACTCCACAATGTAATTCAAAATTACCTGTCACCATTCAAAACTGCACCACAGGTGGCAATGGCCATTACAGAAAGACCATCTTAGAATTCTAGAAATATAATAAATCTTGTAGTGCCCGAATATTACGAATGATTTTAAAAATTAAGAGGGCAAGAATAGATGCAGTTGGCACATTTGGTTCACCCATAATTATCTAACTTAGACCAAATATTCACCTGACAAATGTGTGTGATTAAAAATTAAAATGTCCATTTTATCCCATGTATCATCTATTGGCTGATGGCATGTGTTGTTACATGTGGTTTAGCTCAAGTTCAGGAAAGACTCCTGCCAAATGTGCTGCAGCTGAAACTGAACATATGGGCAAAGCACATATGGAATTGTCAGGTTTTCTTTTTCAATTTAATCTGAGCTTCATGTTCAATGCAAACTAGTCCCTGAGGCACTTCAAGGAGGGCACTGCACTGTTCATGTAACCACACAATATAACGTATATACATGCCAGTCGAGCCTTCAAAGTAGTGTCTCATATAAATTCAATCACACACCGCTTTCACTGCTCAGCCTGCAACCGCCATTTCTACACAAGTGGTTTCCAGACATGCAGAAGTTGGCCAGTCCACAGCGACAGGTCACAGATTGTGTCAGTCAACACAATTCTGTACCTCATTTCATGACAGAATGGAAATTGCAGTCTTATGTCCTCGGCTATTTGTCAGTCTGGGTATTGTGTGTTTGTTTGTTTTCGGTGCAATAGAGCACAGTGACGTCATCATAAAGCTTGTTTGCCTGAAAGGGGTCCGACCTTGAGTCAGTGTCACCCTGCAGTCTGAAAGTGGGTCTGTTTTCACAAACAAACCCATTAGAGGAGGTAAGGGTTGTTTGTTTGTTCTGTATTCATTGAGTGTAACCGGAGAAACCTCTGTACTGTAGTTATTAAGAGTAATATTCAGGGGAATAATCTATCTTTCCACAGAGCCGATTCTTGTTCTTCTGTTTGGTCACATTGCAGTTTTATGTAACACCTTCCCGTTTTTATCTGTAACAAACCCGACGCCTGAAAACTACATGCTCCATCAGGTCACCTCAGAGAAAATGTGATTTATTTTGCTTTTGCACACAGTGTAACTACCACACTAACACCTAATCTGCTGTTGGAGGACAAGTCATTAGCAGTGAGCCAACAAAACACAGAGCTGAGGAGGAAAATGACAAAAAGTTAGTAGAGCAAACAAATTATGTCAAATGATCTAGAGTGGCAGACGCTTTGTACCACTTTACACTCCAGCAAACATGATTCCCTTTAGACCTCTGCTGTGTCTTGGGTTAAAGAGTACACCAGCTTTTTGGTAAATGCATAGTGTGACAATGTTACGGTTATTACTGAATATATGAATGTTAAAAGAGTGGTCACAGTTTTACATACTTGTAGTTTACTACAATATATTTTTACATGATGTCACTTGGCCCCCATTTGTACCTCTTATGTATAACCATTACATTTGAGTCGCAGAGGTAAGCATCAGTTTTTCCAAGACATCGATACCCCAACATGCTAACATTTTCTGCTTAGCGCTAAACAGACAGTACAGCTGAGGCTGATGGGTGTGTCATTAGTTTTGCAAGTAGTAGACCATGCACTAAAATAAAATTTTGACCAGATGATAGCACGAGGCGAATGGCCAGCGGATCAAAGTTATTACACTTCAACCTCTGGGGACCATGATTGTGTGCATCAAACCCATCACAGCAATCCACCCAATAGTTGTTGAGTTATTTCAATAAAAAACAAAAATGTTAACCTGACATCTGATATGATATAGCCTCTGAATATCTGTAGCAAATTTCAAAATTTCAAAAAATTCTCTACCAACTTTTTCCTAATCCAAACAAAGAAAGTAACCGTAAACTGTGCTCAGATTTTATGATGTAAAACTAAATTTAAAAATCTTATTATCAGTTATATTTGTCTATATTGATCTTACATAGTATAATTTCACATTTTCATACAACATAACACATTTATATTTTTCTTGTGTCCTAAAAGCATGGCACAGCATAGATCATTCCCGGTTACCTGGGTAGAAACCTCAGTCTCAATTTGGGAAATAGTTTTAAAAGAATCCTTTACAGGGTTCGGATTATTAGATTATTTTGCTCTTTGAGGATTCTGCAAATTCCCTCAGAACAGCATTAAATGTTGTGAAATGACCTTCTTGGTTTTTTCAACCATCACCTGATATTTATTTTTCAGAAAAAAAAGACGCTTAGCTCTGTGACTTGTAACGATTGGTAAAACACAAGAGGCACAAACTACACTAGACGTGTACCAAGTGAACAGTTCAAGCTGATTTTTCATAACCTCAGACATGTACTGAACACAAAGAGGTGAAGCTGCTACCAGTCATCCTGACACCCAGCAGTAAGTGAATCTAAGAGCTCATCCATCCACAGGTTGACATATTCTTTCAGTTCTTTAATGACAGTCAGGACCTTACAGTGGTATACTCTTTCTTTGTCGGTGTCTGTAGTGAACTGACTCCAGCTGGAGTTGGATTCTTGGTTAACCATGATGTACTGGAGGATTAAACAGCACCTTGTTGTCACCTCTGATATATTATAGCTTCATTCACGTCTGTAGCCTGGTATCATAGACAAGATCAGGATCAAGTAAGGCTAATGTTGCAGAGAAACTGGATGGTGTAGGCAGAGATGCGTTTAATTGAAGCAGGAATGTCTAATTACACAGACACTAATTTGGATTTTTTTTTTCTTTTTTACAGCTAAACAGTGGTATGTGTATCTGAAGGGGGGAGGGGTTTATTAACAAGTTTATGTCTCACAGAAACAAGCTTTTAATTATTTGAGATTAATGCTACCTGCGCCAAGGTTTATGTTTCGTTTCAATCCTGTTTGTAGTGTGATTAAAGAGGTTGTTTGTAGACTCTAGTGTGAACTTGGAAGCAATATGTAATCCCTCCACATGCGCGCTTCTGTATATTTTCTGATGCTGAATTCATTCAGCATGTGTATGTATTTAGCATCTTAAATGTGCAACATTAAAAATGTAGGATATTTTCAAGTGTTTGCAGAAGTATTATGGAGACTTCACAGTAAAGCTTACATGTGCCGGCTTGTTACGTCAGTCTTACCCTACCGGCTCTGGTTCCTCCTAAGCATCAGCCCCATAATGCTGACCAGATAATGTGCTCATCTCCGACCCACTCACCTGCAGTCCTCACTCATGTTGGGCTATCACAGCATCTGAATCTTTAATGCCCAGATGACATGTCCACAAAGGAAGTGGCCTCTTTAAATATGTAGCCTATCCAGTTGTTCTGCCGGCTTCATTACCACGGTTATCTGTGCACGGCATGGAATTCATAATTTATGTTTTTCAAATATTCCCTCAGATGAGTAGAGGCGTACACAGAAATCCCATTCATCTCCAGTGCAAACACATACTTGTATGTCAGATCAACTGCTCCAGATTAACCAAACTAGGAATATTCATATGCAGAAGTATTTCTATTTATCAGTAAATGCAGGATTTTCTTGATGAATACAAAAGTAGATCAAGGGGTCTGCAGTGCTTTGATATCACTACCCGCTGATTGTTAGGGTGTTTAGAATGCAAATACAGCTGCCTGCTTTTGCTGCATTTAGTTGCTTGGTGGCCGATAAAAGCAGGTTGCATTCACAAGCCCGCTGAGCTGCGAGCGCCTTCAAACAATGTTGACCCCTCGGTGCCTCTCCTTTTATCTGTGCACTTTACTATTTGTGGCAAGGTCAATTACTGCAGCAGTAGAGATTAGTTGTATTTTATTAGGCATCCTCTTTAGCTAATGGCAAAGGTGAGCTCTATTCATCCCTGCCTGGCAGCAAACACAATCAGAGGACCATGTAGAACAGACAGTTTTGACTGTGAGGCAATATGAATACACAGTACAAAGTGCTTTGTACTGTGATTGAAAAACACTTGTTTTGATGCTGCTTCTTGCTCTTTCAGATAAGCAGTATGTACAGTAAGGTCGGGTTATTCCTGGGTCTCGGTTGGTTACCTAGAGGTGCTTTGGTTTATTCCAAGAATGCAAAGACAGACAAGTTAGGTGCATCCTGGAGCAGGCTCCAGCACCGTGTGACCCTGGACAGAAATAGCTGTTTACAGCAAAGGAACAATATAGTATATAAAAAGGGGTGGAACTGCAATTGGAGTGGGTGATACCACAAAATGTATTACCAAGTAATACCAGAGCCAGAATCACAAACAGTGATTCTAATAGCAACAGTTTTTGTTCTTAAAAGCAACTACTATCTTCGACTGAACTGTTGGTGGCTGAGTTGCACTGCGAGCTAGGTTTTGACGAAGAAGAAGAAAGCGTGGAATAAAAAACACGATATTTCAGGTTGTGCTGCATCAATTCTGATACTTATTTATAAACTGGCCACAATGAGTTTTATGGTGTATAGAAGTGCAACGCTAAATCGGTGGAGTACTCTTTTAAGCTTTTCTTTTTCACTATTCTTTGTTAAATACGTAATGACATGCATGTTAAAACCCAGGTGAGTTTTAATGGTAAATGTTTATTGAATTAATTTTCTGAAATAAGCAGAGAGCAGAAGCAGAGAAGCAAAGAGTGATCCTGTGACCAGAATGTAAGTTATTGATAATGGCATCTAGGACATTGATCTATAGGATTGATACAAAACTAGATGAGAACAACAACAAAACGACAAAACAATGATGATGCTAGTAGAGTAAGTCCTCCTCTCTTTAATCGGTTCATTGGTTTAGTGGAATGATCTTGTAGGTCATGGTCAAAATATTGCAGGACTTGGCTGGTGACTGGTGTATCCATTCTGAAAATAAGCCCCTTGTTGACTCTTTCATCAGGACAAAAGTGCAGTTATGAAATAAAGTCATTGACCCTGATTAAAACCAGGACTTTGGATTGTTGGATTTGCCCATCGCCACATGTTCTGCATTAGTTCATAATGTTGTTGTGTGCAGCCTTTATAATGAATATGAATGTCTGGTTTGATGATGCATCTGGTCTCATTGCATTCATCCTTTTTGACTGTTCAAACGACACTGCACCGTGAATCCTGCACCTCAAAGGGAAGAAGAGCATGTGTACGCTGAACAAGTCGCCACAGTCCCAGTTTGGCGTTACTTTGTCGAACAGGTACAGGGCTCACATGTGAACACGCTCCCTGTCCAAAACAATGAGCAGTTAGTCATCCCTGTATCTGATCTCTCGCTCTCATTCTCTCTCTCCGTGCTGTCTCATGTGCTTGTTCACTCCAGTGAATAGAAACCTGACACCTTCAGAACAAAGTGATGGAGATATGAAGAGATGAGATATGAGACAGACGCAGCGATCCAGAGTGTGTAGCCTCAAGATGGTTAATTGTCGCAGGAGGTTGATAACTACCTCAGTTTCACACAGAGCCTAATTAGACATCCTGTTAACATTGAGACAGCCACGTGCTGCTGTGTGTCTGAGTTTCTGTTGTTCTGTAAGTGAGTATGCTGTGTGCCATCATTATGTAAGTAAGACGAAAACAACATACAGTAGTTAAAGAAACACAAACACAATTTCAAGACTGCGCAACAGAGAAACGTACAGAAAGTTACAGAACGTATAATTGTGAAAATAATGTAATGATGTAAAAAAAAAAAGAAAATGTGTGAAAGAAATACACACTGACATTTTAGGAACCCAGCTTCTTTACTTTCCCATCAGGAATTAGGATCAATACCAGTTTCATCTCCTTGCTTTCAGTAGATCAGTCCAGGATGTGTTAATATCCTAGCTTAGCATAAAACAAGGGGAAACAGTTTGCCTCCACTGAGTGAGGATTTATTTACCTTCAAAAAGCTTAGAAATCATCTTCACGTTTGTTTGTTTTTTTGCAGTTATTTCACAGTGGAGACAGGGCTTCAGCTGTTGACGGTAAGTAAATTAATCAAGCAGTTCCTTTGTGTAAGATATTTTCTCATTTAGGTGTGGTGGACAATTTTCCTTTCTACATGGGCGAGTCTCATGGATGATGTAGAATTTAGACCTGCCCGCCATGCCAAAGTGATGGAAAAAACAGTTTATCACAAAATCAGTGCTGAAATAATTTAAACTGGTGGCCATGATATAAACCAATAGGGTTGTTCCATTATCTGTAAAAGTCTCACGCCTTTGTGTTAAGTAACATTAAGGATATATAAACTGAAATTCGAATACAGAATGAGTAAAAATTGGTCACAGAACTACCACCACTCCAGCTTTGCAACTCTATTCGTGTTGGAATAAATATGGTTTTGAGGAGTAAGTATGTTTATTAAATTAACTACCGTCTTGTGAAGCACCGTGTATCTAATTTGACAGTCTATAGTTTTTTTGAATCCTGTTTCCTTATTGCTGCACTAACTCATTTTTACAACACCTTTGGTCGAATTCTTGCTTGTGGAATCTGATTGTTTTCTGATTTGTAATCACTTTCTTTGATTTATTGTCCAATACTTTTTTCAGTTTCACAATTTTCACAGTCTCTTCCCGTAAAAACCTCAAAAGCAATCTGCCCCTCTTCAACCTATATTCAAAGTGCGTTTAGCTTGCTGCATTGCCATGCACCTACATGCATAGTGAGGGCAAATCCCTATTAGAGATATGAGGATATTACAGGGTTTTAATGTTAAATTACTGTGAGATATATTTATTCACTGTAACTTCTACTTTGCATTTTGGTTGCAGGCAACCCAAATAACAGAAAATGGTGAGTAAGATGAACTTTTGTTTGTAGTCCCACTGCATTATAGCACACATCATGGGGTATTTATGTCATTAGAAAGAATTACCGTACAGCAAATGAGTAAGTAAGAGTGAAGGAAAGTTATTTGTTATGTTATCTTATTTTTGAGCTAGTAGCATCTATTAACTCTTGGATTATTGTTCAGAGATGTGTGCTCAGGTAAATCTATTTTAATCTGACTGAAGGCTGCTTTATTGTGAAATTAAAACTGCCTGATCTGGAAAAAATCTGCATTGGTGATAAACATTGCCATTAAAATTAACTGCATTAAAACTCGAGGCCTGTTGGAGAGGCAAAGATGTAGTGGTAAAGGCAGGACAGGTGAATGACAGGAATTTGTGACCAAGATTAAAGCCACAGTCAATTTATCAAATTATTTCAAAGTGTATTAATATGACAACATTATATAAGCCTACATTTTGTGTTTTGAGTTGGATTTAGATCTGAGCCAAAAGCATTTGTGCCAAGTGTGACACAGATATTTTTATATTTAACCTGAGTGACAAAAAATTACATTTGTCTTGCTAAGGATTAGACAGCAGTGTTTTTTTTCCCCACTTGTGTAAATCCCATCAGAGTTGGCTGCTCGCCCGGTGTGTGTTTTGACCGAGTGCAGTGTATTCAGGCTTTCAGGCTGACACAGAGATGGTGTGATCATCTCTCAGTGCCGCCTGTCAGTGGTGACAGCCAACAACACTTCTGTGACCTCCCAACACACAACAGCACAATGGAATAATTAGCTGGATAGACTTACAGTGCTAAACCACAACACACACAGGCATAATGTTGCTGTGTGAAATCCTCATAATAGCGGCTTTTCATGTTTCCATTTGAGCTGAGATATTTCATGCTACTTTAGAGTCGTGACAACAAGTTTTGAAGGTTGCTGAAATGTAGCTGAAATGCAGCAGAAGTTAACTTCTGAAGTTAATGCTAACTTCAAACCTCTCCTGCTGCACAATCCATTTCTCTGTTGTCCAATTGCATGTCCAGGGTATTCCAAATAGATGCTTTTGCCAGAAAATTGCTGAATCCACTGCTTCTGTTTGTCGCTTGTGTATTGAGCACATTTATCCAAAAATATCAACAACATTTTGGTTGTTGAGTATAACATCAGCCACGTCGCAGGTCTTTGCTGGCACTAAGATTCATATCCTATTTTGACACAAGTAGTTAAACATGTTGTAATATGACACACAAACATTAGATTGCACTTTAGAAATTGTGAAATTATTTTATTTTACTGCTCTTTGTGAATGCCTAATGATAGTTTTTGTAAAAAAGAAAAGTGTTCATTACATGAAACTGTGCACAGAACGATGGTGTCAAAACCTGTTTCCTCAAGAGTTTCAGGGAAAATAGCAGCACTCTTAATAGTTACCTTCAAGGTGCCTTTGAGAAAATGGATTAATTCCTTAATTGAAGCAAAAGCTGCTCAGAGGTAGGCAACAAAACACTGTGATTGCACTGGACAGCTCCCTGATGTTAAAGTACTTCTTTTTGTTGAGCTTAGGGCACTGAAGAGATAATCTTGTCTATAAAGCTCACTGTTGTGTAAGTAGTGGTCAAAATATTTGGATAAATAACTTGAAAACTATTACCATCACGCAATTTTGGCTCCAATCTTTTTATTCCAATTGGATTAGGAACCACACCTAACAAGAAACTCGATATGTTTAATTGTGTCTATATCTTGATATATCTAGACGAACATGGCTTCCTCTATATTTACAGTCTCAAATGGAAGGACGAAGAATGTTAAGAAATGGTGAATACTGTCTGTCCCCTTGTCAGAGGACACATACTGGACAGAAGTATGGTGATATCGGAGTGTGAGATAAAAATGTTTTACACACTCACCCCTGGCTCCGCCCATCCCATCCAGTACATGCGCTCCCATGGTAACCCTCATTAATTTCCTCATTCCCAGCACAAACACATTAAAAACCAGAAATAGGGTCACATCTCCCCTCCCTCTCTCGGTTGTTGGATTATTAAAGACTGTTCTTGTCCCTCTCAATCAATTGGAATGACTTTTAGAGACAGAATTGCTTTGGAGAGGTGATTTGTGGGCCGGGCAGTTTGTGTGGGTTGAGGTATGGACAAAAGTTGAATTGATAGATCTTTTGTTCCTGTGTCATGTATCTCTACTGTGTTATTGGCTTTTATTTAACTCTGCACAAATTCATATAATTCTACTCTGTGACTCTGTGAAGTGAACGCATTCGCAGCCTATAGTAAACTTCTCTCCCTCCTGTTAAGCATCAGTGATCAGTTCAGGGTTGTTTATTGACTGGAAGTCTCTGAGATTACCTGGTAGTTAAAAAGAGTGGGCAGCACTATGAGATCTTTATGTGGGATTTTCTTCAGTATGAGTGTGGATGGTGCTTTTTAATTACTGTCTCTTCAGCCTTTAATGCTCATGCTTTACAGCCAGTCAATAGGACCAACCCAGCCTGACCTTTCAGAGTAAAATTCACAGTCATGGACTTCATGATCCTGGCTCAGTTCAGGCCTCAGTAGACTGTCAGCTTTAGAGTGAAGAACAAAGCTCAATAGACCTAAAAGTGCATTACTCATCATTTGTCAATATTAGACTGATAGAACAAGTGTTCAGAGATGAAACTAATGATGTGGAGGCAGTGTCAAGGGCTCTTCTTCAGGACAGCATTGGTTCCAGTCATAATAACGTTGTACACATCTGACATGCATTAATGTCATGCACCTTGAGGCTCAGCTCTCATGAGTCTTTTACACCTGCATGTCAGATTTTCAATCCTTACTCCCATTATAAGATGGTCTTAAACCAAAAATGATAAGTAGAATGTGTAATTCAAATGCAGGATCTGAGTCCAAAATACCATCACCAGAAATATTTGGTAAGATTTAAGGAAACAAACAACTGCTGAATCAGCAGCCAGGCATTGAGAATCTGCAGGAAGAGGAAGTAAAGCAAACAGCAGAGAAACAAAATGTAATTTATTGTATCAGTCCATAGTATAGATGGATGTCGGATGCAGCTGGAGCAGGAAGGATTTGTAAAAAATCTCAACAAGAAAACTAGTGTACTACTACAGAATTATGAATTGTATCTCAATTTCGATACAATATAGCTCGCACTGTCACAGCTGCACAGCGCTCACCCCTGCTATGGCTACTAGATTTTTTAAGGCTCTGTTCATATAGAGTATGTTTGCTCCCTTTCATTAGTGTCCCTTTTAAAAAAATAAATAAATAAAAAAAATAAAAATCACAGCTACAGATATATTCTCAGCTGGGAGCTACATAATAATCTACATCCCATCCACAAATGGTATTGGCCGTTAAGATGGTCTGCTGGGACATTTACTTTTTTTTTCTCAAGGGCATCTTGACATTATAGCCACTGATGGAAACCACATCCCCACTGTGTCATTATGTCGCCCACTCTGGTCCACTTGATGACCGCTCACACCACAACAGCCGGCTGCTGTTTGGACAAATTGACACTGGAGACTTAAACATAAGCGAATGTTATATCACATTACCATATGGTATCTCAACAGTTAAACACTCTGTCAGGAAGGAATTCATGCTTGCTGTATGTTTTTGTAATAACAAGTCAGGCAGTGCAGTGTATTCTGTAGACTTACTAATGTAGTCTTGATATAAGGTTTAAGGATGGCAGTGTCGGCTTGTCAGTCAGTTGATCATCCATCCTTTTGGTCCAGACTGACATATCTCTTGGATTGGATGAATTGCTGTGAAATTTCCACAGACACTCATGGTTCCTAGATGCTGAATCTTAATTCATGAACAGCAGCTTCACATTTGTGGTTTTGAGTGAAATGTTTTGAGTGAAATTTGGTACTCACAATCATGTTTGCCTCAGGATGAATTGTAATGACTTGCAGTGACCCATGAAGTTTTTTCAAGTCATCAAGTCAAAATTGAAATCTAGCCAGTATTTTAGTTTGTGACTAAATCAGCTTTATTAGCCTCAGCAGTACTATATGTTTTGTGCTAATGAGCAAATGTAAGCATGCAAAGATATTATGCAATGCTGTTTTATAGTCTGTAATGTTTTCATGTGTCACTAGTCCAGATACACTGTAAGATTTGTTTGAGCTTTTTTGACTCACTAGAGTTGCATACTGCACTCATGCATGTGAACATTTTAGCGATACAGTTATGCAAAATCCTTGATTTTAACCTAATAGTTACAAATTGTATCCGTATATCGTCACTGCATTTGAACTCATTTCGAGTAAGAAGTTAGCAGACATTTAATTTACAAATCTGATGTCATGAAGCAGAGCTTATTTTACTGACATGCATCTGCACCTGAACATGCAAATCAGTCCTCACTAGTAAACAAAAATAGTGTATGTAGCTCTATTTCTTTTATTGCAGTGTGCCACTCTTAGCATTGCTCCAACTCTCATGTGGTCCCACAGACACATCCTAAGAGAATGACTGACAAGGTGAGCATAATCACTGCCAAGGTTGGGTGATTCCGCCAGGCTATATCTGATAAACCAAATGAGATGGAGAAATGATGGAGCGCAAACCTGGCAGTGCAGCGTAGAATCTCTCACTCTTTCTCTATTAGTCTCATTCTCTCTCTTTCTCTCTCTCCCTCGCTCTGCCTGTCTGTGACTTTCTCTCTGAGCCCAGTCTTGTCACCATTGTGACAAGTGAGCAGAAGGAAAACCAGAAGGCATACAGGTATACATAGATATTTGTTGTCCTGGGTGCTTTTAGGAAACATATGCAATGTCAGTCTAGAGGGACAGGGACAGATTTTTGCTTCTTCCAACTCTTTTGTAATCATGTTTACTTCACTTTCTGTTTTTTTTTCTTCACAGACTTTTCTTCACCTGTCACACGCTTTCCCTCCTCTGTGAGCAGTTTTTTTTTCCATGTATGACTTATAATAAACCACTTATTAGCTGACTCAAATCAAATTCAACACATTAATTTCTCTCACTCGTAATATAATACAAGATGTCGGTGAGCTGTTCCTTTTGGAAAAAATTCTAATGTTTAAAAATAGCTGGACAATATTTAAATGAGTCTTAGTCATTTTACATTGTATTTTCTGCACACCTGGTGACTCAGCAATGCAGGTGCTAATTTACATGGCATCAAAGTCAGGAGCAACATCTTATTCCACCATTGCTCAGTCAGAAAATTAGATTGCTTCATTGAGCAAACACACACGGATTACATGCTGATTAGCTGTGTCTGTGCCCGTCTGAAAACACCTAATTCATCAGTGACCAATTACTGGTGACCTTTAGTGACCTCCGAACTTGACATCAGAGGGATCTGTGGTAGAGAGTGCCCTTTGCCTCATGCAATGAAGTGAGGCTTTAGGAGATTGTCCTCACATTTAAATTGCTCAATCCTCTGTCCTTGGGTAGCTCCAGCGAATACAATGAGTCATTACAAATGAAAATCCACTTTCTGTTTTTTGAATTACATTCACATTCACTGAACTGGCCACTCAGTCATCACTGTGTTGACTCAGTGTGGAGAATCAACTGTATGATGAACAGAAACTGATGAATGAGGCTGTTTTTGTGCTTTTTTTTTTTCTATTTTTATGTTCTCTGTTTTTAGAAGGACAAATTGTTATGAACTTGTTTTGTTTTTTTGACTTAAGATTGCTATGTTGCATAACAGTCTGGTAAAGCTACAGACAAAGTACTGCAGAAAGCAGCTGCAAAATGCAATAAGAAAAGAAATCTTTACTGTACATTTACTATACCTCTGGGTCTTAAGGCAGCTTATTAAGTGTATTTCATGTTTTAAGCCTGTAGAGGGCAAGGCATAAATCTGAGGGGTGTGTTGGCTATTTTATCTATTAAACTCATTATCATTTATCACCTGTAATCAGTTCAGTTGGTGACTATAATCATTTGTTTTTGATTTAAAAAAAAAAAAAATTCTAGTTGTTTTGCACCTGAAGGAAAAAGATGAATGTCTTTAAACTAATTGAACTGTTTACACCAGTGCATATGAAGTGTAGCCTATAACCAGCATTATGCCTCAGTATATAACTGCAGGCTGCCACAAGATGAGCACAGACTGTACTGGCTTTTTTCACCTGAATGAATTGTTCAAACAGCAGCACACACTGAGACAAGCAGTACCTCTATCATTCAGTTCCCTCTGCCAGGCTAAGTCAAGTTCACAAATATTTTATTATGCAGGTCACGAGCCAACACTGAGTTTGGTCAACACAGTATGTTTCAGTATGGATGGGAATCCCTGAGGGGAGAAAACAGTAGTAACCATACATCTCAAGGTTAAACAGCTGTTAAATACAAGGACATTTAAGTTTGATGTGATCTCAGAAAAAATATCAAGTAGTGTGATGAGTTATGTTACTATATACTGTACAGTATGTTATTATATAAATTAACTAGTAGTTCAACAAACCCACTGTGAGCCGGTATCACTGTCTTCAGTATTCAGTATGTGCTACCATGTGGAGACAAGTTGTAGTATATGAGTTATGCTATTAGTACAGAACAACTCGGTCAGGACAGGTTGTGTTTGGGAAGCCACTAGTGGAAAATATATATGTAAAGACATTGTTTAAGTAGTCAACACACAGGCTTCAAGGGGCTATTTCTGCTGCTGAACGTGGCTTCTCGCTGTCAGTAGTCGGTGGTGATGACGGTCGCCTGTCAAGAGCTTCAGCGATCATCACGTTTAGAAGAGGTTAAAATATGTCTTCTTAGCAGCTCTACTTCTTCAGAGCAGCCTAAAGTGACTCGGTATCAGAAAGTGACAAGACGGGCCAACTGGGCTGGGGCTAGCTGGTTAGCATGCTAACTTCAGTAGAAGAAAAGAAGTGATAGAAGCAGAAGCAAAACAAGAGTGTTGCTTTCCACTGCTGGAGATAGGTGAGTAAGGGAATGAATTTGATGCTAAACTCACAACGTTTCTTCTAAGTAAACAGTGGTTAATGCCAATGTTAGCTGTGTACCAAAAATATACTTACAGCTCCTTTAAATTATGGTCAAAGACGGTTGGGGTTTGGTGTAGTTAAAGTTTGGATATGAATCCTGAAAGTTTTTGTTCATAATAATGCAGAAAGAAAAATTAGTTAAATAGTTCACTGTTCTCGCCACATACATATTAGTTTATATAGCAAGAGGCAGGTTCAAGCAGATGGGACAAATAAAGAGAAACATCACTTGTATTTTCTGTTTGTAAGATTACTGATTGATTTTATCATTATTAAACTATATTTTATCTGAAGGTTTTCTTTCAAACCAGTCTGAATTTATTATGGTGAAGGACAGTAATGGCAGGATTTTTCATCTCTTAAATCAAAAACTTTGATAAACTTGTGTCTTTTGGGATTATAAACATTGCTTCCTTTCACAGTAGGGGGGCTAAGCTTTAGAGATTCAAAGCAAATGTCCCTCTTGCTATAAGAACTAAGAAAAATCTGAGATACATTTGGCCCATTCATTCCATTGTTTTATTCAAGTGGGAGCCAAACTACTGACATTTCAGCATGTAATAAATCCAATCTTTGCCAATATAGGAAATATTGGAGCCAGGAGTTGAGAAAAGCACAGATATGCCAGTGTCTTTAAAAGGAGCAATCACTGCCTTACATAACACTGGTAAGTCTGCTTTATTGCCTTCAAGGGAGTTCACAATTCTTCTCTCTTCATTTCGAACAAGTCTGCTGCGTGTGAGCCACAACAAACATTCACAAATACACATCTGCAGCTATTCTATGCAGATAAAAAGTGGTTTATACGGGCACAGTCAGATCTCCTTTCTGTCACTGGATTCATTTCTGTGATCTGTTTTACAGAGGTTTTACAGACAGTAGCAAGCATACTATTTGTGGCTACATGGTGTTTTCAGTTGGATAAAATGTCAGAAACATAGCCAGGATCAGCACAGACATTTGCCTGCTGATGTCTAATAGAAGGACAGTTACAGAAGGAAAACAGTGAAGCACCTTGCGCTGTAGTTGCTGGTACAGTATCTAGTATAGGGTATTCCCATGGCACACACTTAAAACCAGTGAGAAAGCTTCTGACCTCAGACCAGTAATGTGCTCACTTCATGGAAATTCAAGTAACCCACTTACCATCAGCAGGTGTGACCTTGCAGACACTTGCCTGCTGCATTTCATTTGCATTTTTCTCCCTGTGAAGAATGAATACAACCATTACAAACTGCTGAACACTTATGAAACTGTGGGTTGGAGCTGTGATACAAGTATCACCTAATTAGAAACAATTAGGACAAAAAAAACCAACTCCTTCCTGTGAAATTCTTTGTTTTTATGAATTTGAAGCAGGGTTTTCATGCTTAACGTGGAGGTGGGCCGTAGTACTTCGGCCCCAGTGTGATGGTCGACACAGAGTTTAATGTTTGAGGAGTTCAAACTAAATTTTTATTCCATCAGGCTGCATCAGTATGCATCAACAGCTCTTCATCAAACCACTTAAAACTCCTCTGTTATATCCCTTTCACTCCCATGCCAACTCTGTGCAACTGTGGACAGCATCGTCCGGGGTTTTTAGCCTCATTGGAAAAATTTGGAGGAAATGAGTGAGATAGATTCCTCTTGTAGATGGTGAAGTGTGAATCAATGGCATGTGGCAACAACCCTAAAAACAGCATCATGAATCATTCTTTTTACTCAGTTTAATTTAAAAAAAGGAAGAAAAGCTTCAGATTCTGATGGACTCAGAACTCAGACTAAATGTGTAATTCTGAAAGAAGAGTCTTCAGAAGAACTTACTTTTATTTTTAAATCAAATTTTTTTGTACTTGTTAAAATGCTCTGCATACCTAAATATGTGACAGGAGCTTCAGGGAAAAATAACAAAAGAAAGACAAAAAGAAAACAATATATATATTTTGTCTACATGTCTGGGGATCAGCTTACAGTCAGACCCCCTCCACAAGTTTTCTTATGGCTTGTGTGTGGCACCGTGCATCATGCATGAGAGTAGTGAGAGCAGGAGTCTGGGGGGGGAGGTTTATTCACAGATGTACATTTGAAAGGAGCATGACGGCACTGAGCTCTGTCACTGTAGTGGAGATGTATGAGCCGCACAAGCACATCAACAACTAAGAGAAATGATTCTGTCAACACAGACACAACACCAGGGAGAGCAGAGCACACTGCTGTTCATAAATTTAAATGCATCTAATGGACCACCCTGTATAATTTATCACAAGTCATTACCACATTTTGAGTTTTATAAGTTGGAGAGGTGACACACATGTAATTAGATATGCACATTCTACACACTGTACATTACATTTTTTACATTTACTGAAACATGCACATGTAGTGCACACTGAAAATTTTATAATCCATACTTTTTATATTCCATCCTTCTCTACTGTGTTAATAGAATTGTTGTGAATGTTCATACAGTGCCCATTTTCTTTACTCTTATATAAATCTCTCTGTCTATCAGAATTTCTGTTTTTTTTATATGTATCTCTTTTTCCTCTTGCTTTGTTCCCAGGTTTCATTGTAACGAATGATTTGCATAATTCCACAAGCGGAATTTGCATGATTCCTTTTGTTGAACTGAAAACATTTGTTGAAAGTATGTATTGTTCAAAGTACATTGTCTTGAAGACTACTGGTATTGTTTTTTGATAGAGGAGGAGGAGGTGTTCGACCCCAGTCTTATAAACAAACATCAAATGAAATATGGCAAGTCCAGTAGAGCTGAGATGTGAGATTGTTATGTGACGTTGGCGAGCCCTGAGAAAACAGACTGTTCCCCTCTAACCTGCCGGTCCCAGTCCCAGCGGTTGATCGCTGAATCATGCTCTCTGTCTCTCGACACAAACAACAGGAAAAATCCATCTATCCATTTTCTACACCCGCTTATCCTGTGCAGGGTCACAGAGGCCTGAGGCGTATCCCAGCGCACACTGGGCGAGAGGCAAACTTGGCAGGTCAATGAGCACACATTCACACCTACAGGCAATTTAAGGTCACTCATCATCATAATTCCGATTATCAAATGTTTTATTTCAGTGAAATTTATTGAAATGTAAAAGCAGAATTAGTATGGCAACTACAGGGTTATTCTTTGGGTCATCTGCAGGTCAGGACGATTTTGTCAGAGTTATCATGGTATTCTCATGTGGTATACAGGTCGAACGATGATAGGATATTTTTCTGCAGCTGCTTAAAAAAGCGGCTGAGGTACAGAGGTCAGCATTTTATGCCATTTCTCAATAAACATCTCGGCTTTCACATAATGCAATGCACATAGTTCCCCAAATCTGAGTAACTACTATGAACAATAAATACAGCACATGGAAAAAAACAAAATAAACGTTATGTTCGAGTGAAATAACAAGTTTGTGCGGCACGTGACAGAGGAATTCAGCAACTAAAAAATAAGCAACAAAGAGTTGATCATGTTAAAACCAAGGCTCTTACATGCTTAGTTAGCAGCAGTGGTGGACATCTGGAAGTCCTTAAAGGGATCTAGTAAGGGTTTCTTGACGTGGGGTTGTGTGAGGCGGTCATATATAGTCGGTACATTACCTGCAGTAATCAGCGCACTCCCAGTTAGGAAAGCCTTCATGTAGGATATTTTTCAGCGATTTATCATCCTGTGAAAACAGCACTTTCCTTTGGCACTACACTTTTTCAACCGCTGAACTACTAACTCCACTGGAGTGCACTGTATTACGGCGCTTTCTGATTCACTCAGCTGACCTGCAGCTGTGGCGTAATATAGTTTCAGCGGTTGAAAAATGTAGTGCCAAAGGAAAGTGCTGTTTTCACGGGAAGATAAACAGCTGAAAATATTCTACATGAAGTGTACATTTAAATGGATATTGGATTGTTTTGGTGGGCGTTTTTAAAAGTGTCTAAAACACATTTTTTCTGGGGGCCCCGTGCACAGCAACACATCGCTCTGCCGCTCTGCCAGTGCCCCCGGTCGGCTTTCCTAATTGGGCGGGGAGCGTGCTGATTAGAATCTACTGCAGATAATGTACCGACTATATATGACTACCTCACACGACCCCACATCAAAAAACCTATTAACTATCCCTTTAAGATATATGCAAAACTACAGATTCTGTTAAACTGTGTTGTGGCATCAAAAAAGAAAAAGACATTCATGCAGTTACCACCCCCTCACCAAGGCATAGTGTCTTTAATATGGTGATTGAGATACTTAAAACTTCCTCCATAGGTTTTCCTCCCTTGTACCAGGTCTCTTGGTGTCTTCACCCTAGCCACGTTATTTCTGTGTGTCTGAAAAGACAGATTCCTGACTGATGGAACCCAATCACTGAACTTTGACATTATAAGTCACTAGACTTTATCCATACTTGCTGCATTTGGCTCACAGTTTGAAGTAGATGTAAGAAGTTTTCAGTGAATAAGCCCAAATCCCTCTCCTCAATGAATAGCAACGGCAGGGTGTTTCTAGGGTTAGAGGAGTGGTGTTGTAGCAAGAATTGTAAGTAGTCTCTCGGCTGTTGACCATTTAGCTATTCTCCAGGTAAATGAGAATTTCCCTGAGCATCGGAAAAAAAACTTTTCCCTTTCCCCACAACTGGCAGATTCTGCAAAGGTTCATTGAGATTGTGACTGGAAAGCAAATAGTTGTGTACTACCAGGGGCCTACTAAGAAAAAATACAGTCTGTGTTTGAATGATTCAGCAGTAACCTCAGGGGGAAAATATTTATCAATCAGTACCGTACAAAAGTATGGAGTACATTTTAACAATACACACATAAACGAAGGACACAATTCTGCACAATTCTCAAAAGGGGCCTTCACTCAGAGGATTATGTCCTCACAACAAACAAGTAATCCAGACAGTCATTTCCATGGCATCTTTATCAGTGCTGCTTATCTGGAAACATGTATTGTTTCCTTGCACTCTGTCTTCTCTACATTGGAGGGCCTAATTTCCATTTATATTGCTACTTAATGCTCACAGTCGCCCATGGTGAGGTTAACTTGGGGAGCACCCTGACACAGCAGACGGGCACCTCGCTGAGCCAACACTGCTGACGTGTACTGAGATGACTCCTCGAGGGTCAACTGAATGTCAGTGTGACGGAAGGGTCAAGTACAAGGTGAGTGTGTGTGAGTGTGTGTTTCAGTATAGCAGGAGGGAGAGAATAGATGTAGTTTTAATGTGGCTGTTGTTACAGTGAGTTAGGAATTATTCATGTCATCATCTCCCTCAGCTGGAGGATGAAACAAACAAACTAAAATATTCTTATATGATAGTTGATAGTCTTGTCTTTACTAATGAATGAACGTGTCAGAACTTACATATGTATAACAAATATTTCTCGCTCAGCTGTGATATGGAAGTTACCGATGTTTGTTTTAGATGTGTCTCAAAAGTAAGCAAAGACGATAAATGATCAACAATACATACGTTTGAATCCCACAAAACAGCCCCTCTGCATCTAAATGAAAATGAAGCCACATTACTGGAGCATAAAGGAAGATGAAGATGTTCAGACTGTCAAGTAGGATATGCCTGAATACCTGAATTAGTTTGGAAAAAACTGTGCAAAATCTTAGGTACTATTGAGTGCTGAAGTGAGACAGATAAACGATTAAGATAACAGAAAAGATTAAGATAAGTTGATGATTGGAATTGAATTGAATTGAGATCGAAACAAGCCACTGAAGCTGAACCTACAAAATCATTTACAGACTCTTAATTATGACATTGGTTATGGAGATACAGTACGTTAAGGGCCATCCTGCACAATGCTCTTAATCACCCTCTCCAGACCCAATACAACATGTACTCATGTAAATATACTATGATTCTACCCAGACGTTATACTCCCTAAAGTGTGTAAACGTGTTTTATAGTAACAGGTGATAATGACTAACAGCACTTCCACTGTGCTCAATGTGAGAGTCATACCTGATAAAGCTACACTACTCAAAACATTGCACCATCACAGCTTCAGAGGCTTTTTATGTAACAATATCAGCATTCATTGATTAAGTCGATGCATACATTGCATACAGTATCACATCACAGGCTTGTATTTAATAGGTAAAATATGTGGCTCAGGCCTTATTTTTAGCTGTTTTTTTCCTGTAAACACACAGAAGTGGTATATTGGTCAATTTGATGTTCTAAGATAACATCTGTAACAAAACTTCTCCTTTTTTTTTTTTTTTTTGCAAAGCTCAGACAACCTGAGAATCACTTTCAATTTATTGGGAGCTTGACAGTGAATTTTGTGTGCAGAGACAAATCATGTGGTTGCTGTCATTATCCAAAGTGTAAATCTGTCTGATGACGGCTGCGTGCTCGTCCTCAAATCACCAGCTGTGGCATCCTCCCCTGCAGTATCACTTCACAATGACTGAGAGGCTCTGGGAGCTACACAGCACAAACTGGATGTCTTCATCATTACAAGTGCTGTTGCGCACGCAAGAGAGATACACACAACATTACTGTATGAGGTTATATTCTTGTAGTACCATCACTAAAAATATCAGCTTGTAGCTTATTCACTCATGTGATCATTATTTACAGGCATGTAGCTACAGTCTACCATCGCTTCCTGATACAGCAGGGAGTTTTGGAAATGTCAGGTATCATCCTCGCTGCTGCCCGGGCAGAGTGCGACTGCTGGGTGTAGGAACCAGCAGTTCCTAGGAGACCAGAGTGGAGAGAGACTGCAATTGATTTCTGGCTGAGGTGACACTTCACATCTACACAGGTGCATTCACAGTGAGAATGTTGTGGTCCAGGCTGCTGCGTCATCCAGGCCTTATCGTACAACCTTAAAGGCACTGACTCTAGAGCTGCTTGCCATTGTATAACAAAGCTACTTGCACTGCGTGGACGATATAGGTGCCTAAAGCTGATAGATTTGATTAGAACAACAATAGATATCAAACAAGACTATATCAAAACTTAGTATATAGCTTGATCAAGTCATAGGCTATTTGCATCCTGCCTAATGTCAGCCACATTCAGCCATTTTTCTGTTTGCTTCTCTCCTACCTGCTGTGCTCACATATACAGTACTTAACAGTAGAAACACCCTGCTGTTTTTACTCTATGTCAGACAACGGAACAAGTATGAAATAGTGACTGAAATAGCGACTTCCAAGCCATTTCCAAGATGCTGCTTTACACTGCTAAAATCCTGATTTTATAATCACAATAAACATATAAATCAAAGACAAGTGCTGTAATTTTAACTATATTTACTTGTAAAATAATCATTCATGAGTTAGAAGCTCATGGATGTCATCTGCCGGGCAGCCAACATAGAGAGGCGTGCCTGCTAAGGGAAGGCCAAACCTCGCACTTGGGGGGCATTACTTGGAACTCTCTTCTATGGAAAGTAGCTGAGGTTTATCAAAAAAGTCTTTAGATTTGTCGGTAAGTGCTTTTTTTTTTTTTTTTTTTAAACTGTCGGTAAAGGTGTCAGAAAAGTGTGTGTCACTTACTAATGTGGCATCTGGCTTACCAATGGTGCAACTTCATGACTCACTCAACTCTATCACTCAGTCAGTCAGTGACATTCACATTTATAGCACCTTGCTGTTGCGCTCCAACCAAAAACAGGTTAGAGAAAACTAATTTTGCATTTCTGATTTTCCCCTACACCTCCACATCAGTTGTTGATGGTCTGATGAGAAAACTTTTTTTTTCTGATGAGAAAGAATTTCTAATTCTCTCATGATAGTGAAATGAAAACCTTTGGATTTCAGACAGTTGGTTACATAATCTAATAACATCACCTTGAGCTCAGGGTTGTTGTGTTGCCTTTATCACTATTTTCTTACATTTTATACATCAAATGATTTATTGATTAACTGAGAAAATTATTATCAGATTAACTAATAATGAAATTAATTGTAAGTTGCAGTTTCTAGTGTCGCTCGGAGTTGCTTCTTCCTTCTCTGTAACCACCATATTGCCTCTTATGCTGTTGAAGTTTAATATTTGTTATTATGGTGTGATGGATACTAAAATGCTTTCGCTACGGTAGAAGGTGGATAGCTGTGATTGAGAAAGCTGGTTTGTGAGGTTGCAGCAGTTCTTTAAACAACAGTCGTAAAATGATCAATTAATTTCATATTCACATTTACTTTATCCATATGGTTAATTACATTGTTACTGCAAATGAACTCTGCACATCGTTGTTTTGAAAGATGGAGTAGGGGCCTGCTGAACATCAGTCAGCTCCAGGTTTGAATTGATGTGACTCTTTCTTTTAGCCCCAGAGAAAAGGCTTTTGTATTTTGTAGGCAGAGAAAGGTTCCATCATTAGCTCAACTCCACCAGGTAGACACTTTGCTGAGCAGGCTAAATGCAAATCTGAAAGGTTCAGAACATTAGATGTGAAAAATAGGGAGCTCCAAGTGTTTCAGCAGTAAGACGTTGGTGTGGCATTTGATTCTCTCTATGGCTGAGTTTATTCTGCTGCCTTTGTTGATTGTAGCAACATTTTTCTTGTTCCTGCAAATAAATAAGAGCTTTCTTTGGTATAACAAAAAGGTAACTTAGAGTGGATTTGTCAGAGTGGGTTTTCTGGACCTGTATGCCTACAAGAGATGATGAGAGCAGCTCAGATTCAATCGAATACTGCAGCAAATATTAGGGCTGTGAAACTCAAAAAAGGATCTAAACGAGGCTAAAAATCTCTGCAGAGTTGGGTGATAATTCTTCATTAACAACTCATTTCACATTCACAAGTAGTTTTAAGATACCTTAAGTTGATTTATTTTGATTAACCAAAGGTGGCAGGTGTTAAAATAAACATATTTAGATGTAATGAGTTTAATGTTGTAACTCTTCCTACTGTTTCTCACTTTCTTGGTCAATGGTCATACTTAAAGACAATCACTTATGTCTCTGTTGGGACACACACACACACACACACACACACAAACACACACACACACAGAATACGGTGTGAAGAGCACAATACGGTGTGAAGAGACCGCCTAAACCAAAACACAAAAAAACTGCATAACACCAGCAGCCCCTCTACTCAGTTGTTGCCTCCAATTCAAAATGCAGTTGACCAGCCCCTGATTGTTATTTTAATCTTTAAGTTGTACATTTTGTAGGTGTACAGTCAAAGTGAGTGACTTTGAGTACAAGTGCAGCACATTATAAAATGATACTGTCAGTCAGTCTTAGCACAGTTTGATATAGAATGGCTGGATGGCTCCATATCTATAGGTCACGTTGAAAACTGCAATATACTAAATTTTCCTCTAATTAAAACCTAAACCTTTCCTCAGTTTTTGACCCATGCAGCAGTCCTATGGGGTAGGAGAACAGAAGAGAAAGAATTACTCTAATTGCAAATGTCCAATTAAGAGCCAAAGGCTTCGCCCATGATTCCTGAAGTTGAATGGCAAAGTGTTCTCTTGTGTCCCGTACACTGAGCTAATGCCTCACCATCTACTGGGGGTATAGCAAAGGTGAAACGTCTCATTAAGTCAATGACACCATTATCTCTGGTGTTTCTTACAATGACATCATAGTTCAAATGATCCCAAAATATCTAAAACTTCTCTCTAATCTCCTGATTCAAATTGACCTCTAAATGAACAAAACGACGTGACGTTGAGAAGTATGCATTTTTGTGTGCGTGAATCCAGGTGTTTAAATTTCGATGAAAGACATTTTTGGCATTCCCAGAGTTGTCTCTGTAATATTTGCAACACCCTTGTGCAGATAGATGAGACCTCTGCCTGGGCAGCCAGTAAGAGTAATTCTTGACTAAAATTAGACAAAGGAGAAGAGGACAGGGTAAAAATAGGCACATTTTCTTTTTTTTTTCAAGCAGAGCTATTTCTGTCTCAGTTCCTCATACAAATTCTGACAAGTCATTATTTGAAGCCATTGTGTCTTCTTGTTTTGGCAGCTGGGTCGTTGGCATCGTTATTCAAAATATCATCCAAGATTCATCTTCTCATCAGTTCAGGCACTTTTTTTTTTCTTTTTTTTTTCACAGTATACATTATCTATGTGCAACTGTGATACTGAAGCGGTCTCAGGGCCACAGCAGCTCAGCTCAGCTCACTTTCTGTTTTCACTTTATTGATGTCACACAAATCTGGTCAAATAATTGATAATTTTTTAATTACAGCATCCCTGACACTGCTTCCCTTTGCTCAGAGGAGGCTGATTGAGCGGACGTGTCCTGTTCGACATTCACACAATTACACACATTTAGACTTTTAAGTAACCCAGAGCCACAACACTCATCTATAACATTCTGCTACTGTTCTGTAGCAGTAAGGCGATAACTGTATTGCTAGGCACATGAAGTCAATGTATTGTTAAAAGAGAAGAATGTTTTTTTATTCACCAGCACCAATCTAGATTTCACCACTTTCTGTTTTCATTTTCAGTCATTTTACCTCTCTAAGATGACTCTACTGCGCCAACTAGTCAGTATGCATTTTCACGTGATTGTTGTCTCTGAAGATTTTTTTCTTTCCTATGCTAATTTGTGAGATATGCAGTGTGGACGTTGGTATTTTTTATCATGTGCAGTCATTACATGGTATTTTTGCACTGAACAACCAATTTGTTGAAAGAAGTATAATGGTTTTCCATAGATTTTCATGCCTCTGCTGAACTGATTAGACTTTGTTGGTCAAAGGTCAAAGGTCAAGGTCACAGTGATCTCATAAAACACAGTCTTGGCCTTGTGAAAGCAATATCTCAGGAACTCCTCAAGGGAATCTCTTCAACTTTGGCACAAATTCAATTCAACTTTATTTGTATAGCACTGAATCACAACATACACTCTCTCAAGGCGCTTTACAGGGTAAAGGTTTCATATTCAACATACAGTCATAATGTTCCTGAAAAACTCTTCATTGCTGGCTGGTTAGCCGCAAGGTGGTAATTATAGTTTGTTTAGGTATAGGGTCCTATTATTTATTTTTTTAATAAACTACTGTATTGAAATGCCAAAGTATTCCATGCAAGATATTTCCTGGAAGAGACCTTGTGTTTGTTCATATCTGTAAATCTGAAAGCTTTCATGAGAAATTGTCACTTCTACTTTATCTACATCTCTAGAGACAATTTAATAGTCTGTTAATCCCCTGAGGAATTACAACATTTGATATTAAAAACATATAGTTTGCTCTGTGGCCACTGTGCCACCATGTAGCAGCACAAGCTTTCAATACCTGTCAGATTCCATTTTTAGCAGCGAGCGAGAAGGTGTCATGGTGACCCTGGCTCCATGTTGCTGCAGCTCGCCTGGGGGGGTGCAGCTGGCAGGCAGAGATTGGACTCAGCTGGCACTGCTGGAGACTCCTTGGGTGGGAGGTTTGTTAGGAGGAGGGGGCGGGGCAATTGCGTGAGTAGCCAGAGCCAGTGTGGCTGGGTTTCCCATGCCACAGGCCAGGGCTGCCCGTCAGCATTGTATGCCTGTGTGAGACTGCTTGTGCATGTGTGCTCTTGCTTCTCTACACTTTTTACACCATTGTCTCAAAACAATGCAAGAGGGAGGAAGCTGCTCTGCAAGTGCTGTCAATTTGCTGTTCCTCACTAATTTAAAGGACCATTTTTGTACTAACTTCAGTAGAAGAAAAGAAGATGGCTGCTTTCAATCACTGGAGGCAGCTCTAAAACTGATAAATAAACAGCTGTTAATACTAACTTTAGCTTCGTAGCAGCAGCGAAATGTACAGATAGCTCCTGTAAGGTTAGAGCTAAGGATTAAGGAACAAAAACACTCAATGAATGTGTGTTCAGTACTGCAGTGACTTCACATAAGTCTATACATTTTATTTTGTTGTGTTACTTTAATATCGCCAGAGAATTTGCATAGGAACAAAAATACAAACTGGGTTTTTAAAGTTGAAACATTGTTTTTGCACAAATCAATGAAAATATATATATATATTTTTTAATTTTTCTGTTTCTTTTGTTTTTGCTGTGCTTCTGTAAAAGAAAAAAAAATTCTGATGATTAATAGTTGTAAGAATAGAGATGACTATAAATATAAAAAATACAATAGATTAAAAGTCAAAGCAAGACACCAAGTAATTTTAAGAAGCTGTAGGTGTACTGTGTATTTATGAAATATGGCAGAGAGGAAACTTTTCGCGCAAATGTTCGTCAACCCCTGGGTCCAATATCAGGGAAGTAGTAATCTGAAATATCTGATGTCGCTCACGACTGGACAGTTTGTTCCAGGCTCTTTTTGTTCTCACTGTGCACAGGAACACAACAACTCCCAGGGGGCTTGTACTTGTCACTTAAGGGAGATGTTAAGAGAAAATTTGTAATTTGTGGCTCAAATAATTGTCCTGAACTTTTACATTAACGCAGCAAAGTGATTTGAACTTTAAAAAAGCAGAATTTATTGTTTTTCTGTATCTCTGTGCACGTTGACATTTGTATGTGTGTGTTCATAACAGCAGGTGGCAGATGGCCCATAAGGTTTCTGGAGGCTGGAGGGCAGCTGTAGGACTGAGTCCACTGAGCCAAGAGAAGACGTCTGCACTGACCGTCTGTCAGTCTCTGTCAGACATGACTCTCTGAGGAGCAACAGAATCACTGCAGGCTTAAAGTAGAAATATTAGCATAATCCATCATCAAAAACATGAAATAACTGACTAGAAAAATTAAACAAATTCAGAAAAAACCTAAATAAGCGTTTTTTTAATGTAATGCAGAACACTAAAAATATACTCACCATGCACTTTATTAGGAACACCATACTAATACTGGGTAGTTCCTCCAATTACTCTCAAAAACCGCTTAAGTACTTTGTGGCATGGATTCCACAAGACTTTGAGATTATGGTCCATGTTGATACGACGGCATCGCATCATTTCTCAGCGGCACATTCATGCTGCCGATCTCCTGTTTTACCACATTCGAAGTGTGTTCTATTGGATTCACATCTGGTGACTGGGGTGACCACTGAAGTTCACTGAACTCATAGTTTTCATGTTCATGAAACCAGTTTGAGACGATTATTGCTTTGGGACATGGTGAATCATCATGCTGGAAGTAGCCATTAGAAGATGGTAAACTCTGGCCATGAGGGGATGCACATGGTCAACAACAATACTTGAGATAGGCTGTAGCATTCAAACCAGAATTGATTGGTATTAAGGGGCACAAAGTGTGCCAAGAAAACACCACCCGCAGCCAGCACTCGTGACACGAGCCGGGTTGGGTCCGCGGATTCATAGTGTTGATACCAAATTCTGACTCTACCATGTGCGTGCCTCAGCAGAAATCCTGTTTCATCCGACCACGCTACGATTTTTCTTCGGCTGTCCAGTTTGGGTGAGCCTGTGACCTCTGCAGCCTCAGATTTCTGTTCTTGGCTGACAGGAGTGGAACCCATTGTGGTCTTCTGCTGTCGTAGCCCATCCACCTAAATATTCGACGTGAAGTGCTTTCTGATGTGCTTTTCTCCTCACCACAGTTGTAAAGAGTGGTTCTTTGAGTTACAGTAGCTTTTCTGTCTGCTCCAACCAGTCTGGCCAGAGACTGTTCTGTATGAAACTCGCAGAAGATTAGCAGTTTCAGAAATACTCAAACCAGCCCGTCTGGCATTAAACAATCATGCCACGGTCAAAGAGATCACTGAGATCACATTTATTCCACATTCTGATGTTTGATGTGAACATTAACTGAAGCTCCTGATCTGTATCTGCAGGGATTTATTCACTTCTGCCATATGATTGACTGATTGGATAATTGTATTAATAAGCAGGTGTACAGGTGTGTACATGGTGAGTGTATACTCTCTGTATTTGATGGGTTTTGCAGCTTTGAACTCAGTTACATTTTCTATGTTCCTACTAGTGATGGGGTGGTCGAAGCTCCATTTGACCACCATGGGGTTTAAAGTCTCCAAAGAAACCTCACAGCAGCAGAACCTTGGCAAGCTTCCAGGAGTTAGAGAGAAACATGATCTTTCTGCTGGAGTCCTTTTTCTTACAACTTTTCAAATGTAAGTCCAGTATTTTCTCACTTTTTATCTCTGGTATAGTCATCCCAATTCTGATAAAATATCCGGGTCTCTAGTTTGATAGACTTTGCTCTCTCTTCACCAGCCACTTTGTCCCACTGGTTTCCAGTTGATTCATGTTGTCGTTTATCATCAGTGTTTTTTCTGAGTTTGTTTGCTGAGAGTGACATGCTATGGTTTATTCGTAGTCAATTTGATGAGAACTATTGGTAGTTAGCCACATGGACAGGTGAATTTGGTGTTGAGTCTCAGTGGGATTTACAGTACAGTACTAGCATCCCTGAGTAATTTGATTCTGTACCAATATCAAAAGTATTTATTTGGGCTATAGAGCCTTAAAGTAACATTCTATGCACACACCGTAATACTGTATATGTCATTCATTTTTTGATGTTCAGTGTGATGGGAGTTATCTTGTCATTAAGTATTTTATTACCTTTTGGTGTTAGTAGTTTTCCTCAACCTGCCTCATCCACTTCCACTAGGTAATTTCCCAGAAATGACTTCTGACAACAAAAGAGGACTTGGACTTGTCGCTCTCTATCAGAAATACATGTTTCCTTGTATAAGTGTTGAACGTTGTAAATGGTTGATCTAGAAAGAAGCATTTTTGCTACACTCCAGATATAAGAACAAACGGACGACCAACAGTGCAAAGAAGGAAGGAACGCACATCGACGTCAACAATCACTGTAAGTCTTTTTTGCCTTAAAGTTTTTATTCTATATATCACAGTTCACCATGAACTTAATCTCCCCCGAGAGCCTTCTCTCAGCTTTTCTAATGACTTCATAAAGCAAGAAAATGGTAAGAAGAATGGGGGGTAGAGTGCCCAAAAATCTATCAGCCACATCTCTTTCATATGTTCCAGATATTCTCTATAATAGGCCTCTCTTGGCCATTAACCCCAGGTAATCAGGTGTACTATCCCAGTTGAAAATCCGCCGGCTTACTGCAAACTGTTTTCCAGTTGAAATGTCTTAGTTTGGCTTTAATGGGTTCCTCCTCATTTTATGGCCTCTTATGTTCTTCAGCACATTGCCCTTTTCACACACAATTACCTCCTCAGCTCCATTTCAGGCTCATTAGCAGGACTTGCAGGCTTATCCTTCCCTAAAAGCAGAGACTTCAAGGAAAAAAACAAGAAGTTAAAACGATGGTTTTCTCACGTTAGACCTGTGCGGTAATGGAAAGGATCGCAAAGGGAAGATAAATGCTTAAAGTTATTTTCATTTTATTTTTATTATTTTGTCAAATTACTCTGTAATTTCATCTATTTGGCTTTCTGTTTTAGATTCTTGCACATTTATTTTAAATCACCTGGAATAGGTGAGATTAAACCCAAAGAGGTTTGATGTCTACGACAAACATGTAACCATTCAAGGTGTTTACGAGCAATAATCTGATACGCGGCCCTCCGCCACATTGAATGTTTCTGTAGATAAAAGAGGGTCAGCAACTTATTGTCAAATGTAAGCCTGTGTAGCAGAGTTTCAATTGCATGGCTTTGGACACATTTAAAACTGAGATAACCTTCAGAGCAGCGCTTAAAACCCTGCAGTCAGCAAACAGCTCCAGCTAGTCATTACATTCACATTGCCTCATGGCAAGGTCCCCTGCTACCTTGTTAGATGTAACTAGCCTTTTGATGTCAGTACTTGTTGGCCCATTTACAAGTAAATTTGTATTGTTTTGGACTCTAAGTCTCAGGTGCACTTTGACATCTGCACAATGAGGTGCAAAAAAAAGAGATAATAAGAATAGTACCATTTTTAAAATTTAAAGTCGATGAAACAGTACATTAAACATCAAACACAACATTGCCTAACGTTTTCAAAGTGCAGAAAGTTTGAGGCGGTTTGGCAGATCTCATTTCAAGCTTGGTCCAGGGGGCTTAGATGACTAGGATGTTGCTTGACCTCAGGACATGAAGTTCCTGGAAGAAAAATTGCACATTTCTATGGATGCACCTGGAAATTCAGAGAGATAGTTTTGAATGCACAACTTGAGCTGCCAGGACGCTAAAGCCAGCTGAATAAAGAGAGATTAATTCTAAGTGTATAACTATATTTACTGAAGTTTGCCATAGAGGAAGACTGAAGTGGTAGATTATGCAAAAGTAGGTTGGAAAGACAGAAGGACAGAGTTGAAAATATATGTAAAGACCAACATCTAAAGACCCATTGGCTCAAGAATTGCAGGCAGATGGATCATTGGTCAGATATGGTGACGTCAGAATTGCTAATGTACTACAGGGAACTTGTAATGTGGGAAAGCGGAAGTGATGGAGAAGATCAGAACAGGAGGAAATAGCAATTCACTCGTCAAGGAATATAGATACAACGTGAGAGAAAAGATATTTGTCTTCATCACCAGTGCTGTTCAGCATATACTGGAACCTCTGAAGACTTATGCCAAGTAATGAAGCTTTACCCGAGTCGTTCCCAGACTTTTTGGATGGTGACCTTGTAAAATGAGGCAATGTCTGCTTATGTACCCTCATCACAGGTTCTGCTTTAGTCTGGACATGAGTGAGTAGTTCAACTAAAGAGTTAGTTTAGACTGTTTAATTTGAGGTGAAGGTATAAAATATTTCAAAAGTCATTAAAGAAAAACATAATGTTGTCTATATATGCTTTTTTTTTTAATTTACCGCCTTAATCATCTTGGAAATTCTTATATACAGTATATCTTGGGAACCCTTTGGGAGTGCTGACTCCTACAGTAGTTTGGAAATTATTGCTATGCAGTCCATTTGGCATTGTTTCTGGTTAGCAGGAGGAAGCTGTGTAACTCTACTTTCAAGGTGGCACACATTACGATGTAACAAGGCAACATCATTATGTACAGCTGAGTCTGGTCATGATAGTATAATAAGATTATATCTCATTCTTCTTAATAACATGGCCAAATAGAAAATGAAGAGGATTGTGCTGAGAACTGATCCTCAAGGGAGCTCACATCATGACGAAACATTTTCTGAGCCAGAGATATTAAAGACGAGAAACCAGTTTCAGGACATCCAGAGCTGACGAATGGAGATTAACTAATAAGTATTTCTCCTCAGTATCTGATGCAAAATTGCATTGAAAGTGATGTTTCAGGTTAGGTAAATCATAGAAACGTCCATTCTGCAGCTGAACCAATGTAACAGATGACCTGTCTGCCTCTGTCTCTGCATAAATTTTAGGTTTGTAATACAGTTCTCCAAAGCTACAAAAAACACTACAATTGAAAACCCTCCAGATCACAGTGCCAGACAGGACAAGCTTCGGCTGAAAAAACTGAGGTCATCGCTGCTGTATTTTATTTATTTTTTATTGTGAATTTTGGAGTTCTAGCAACCTGCAGGAGTTTACAATTAAAAACACATGTATGATTGATATGGTATGTGGATTTATTTTATTATTTTTGTACTCCACTGGTATAAATTTGACTACTTTTAGGGTGACAAATACTATACAACCCTAGCAGTGGTGATGGTGATTTCTTGTCTCTTTCAGAAAAATCACAAAGTCCTAAAAGCTGCAACTGCTTTAACTGTAATTGCAGCAACACAAGGAAGATAGTGTGGACTAAAATACACCAGTCACTCAAATGTGGATAAATAATAAAGAC
The DNA here is from genome assembly GCF_002814215.2 of Seriola lalandi dorsalis. Taxonomy (NCBI): domain Eukaryota; kingdom Metazoa; phylum Chordata; class Actinopteri; order Carangiformes; family Carangidae; genus Seriola; species Seriola lalandi. Next base: position 1,018,655 of record NW_019522683.1, on the reverse strand, counting down.
ATCAGTCTACTTACCTCATGTGGAGACGAGAATAGCTCTGTGATGCAACATCACAGGATTTAACAAAAGCTAACCGTGCAATACACTTAACTGCAATTCACAGTGGGATTAAATATTTAGCAATGCAACTCTTAGGGTTTCTCATCGTCTTGCAGTCAAGTTTTGTATGTTGGTCTTCTTCAGCAACAGACATCTGTTTGGCTGTTGGTTTAGGGCAGGATTGATTTTGTACTGATTTTGTTCCGAAGACTTGACATTAACAAGTGCGTTTAATTTTGGTTCATTCTGTCCATTCTGATATACCCCCTTATTTATCATTTCCCTCTTACAGCATCAAAACGCCCATTTCTGATGTAATCGAGTCAGCTCTCTCTCTGTCACTGTGTGTATGTGTGTTTCTCCATATAGCCCCCGGGTTAAATCAGATAAAGCAAAGTTATGTTACCCTCATACAGCATCTTCATTCACTGTTCTTGCTGTCTGGCACAACTTCATAACCTTTTCTTTTCCTTTTCAGAAGGCTCTTCCACAGGGATTTATGTAAGTTGCCGTGTCTGGAGTAGTCTCAGTCTGGATCCCATCTGATTAAATATGAACACAGATTTTATCTTATTTGAAACAAGATTTCTTTGTCAACGTCACTTGGTTTTAGTGGGGAACCTACTCTCTAATTCAATACAACAGTTTGACTGAGTGGAGAGGCACCGCTGGGAACATTTTAAGAGGCGAAACGGTTAAATAAATCTTTTTCTCTAGTCTTTGTATTTGTAAGGTGCTGTTACATCTGATACAGAAGTGCCCTCTTGTGGAAGAGATTCATATCTCTACGTCTTTGCACAGCAAGAGTCAATAAAGTCTCTTCATGACAAAGGAGTAAACAAAAATGAGTTTGGCTCAGTAAGTAGATAATATCAGTAATACTATGAATTTTGAAAATTCAGTCAAATCCATGGTCCCAGGCATGATGAAAATTAGTTGCGTTTAGTAATTATGTTTCTGACTATAATTTCTGTTGTGCAATAGCTAAACCAGTAGTATGAGTAAAAACAGAAAAATATCACTTCACCTGAAACAAAGCAGGTAATATGAAAATAGTTAGTGCTAAGAATGCTCTGAATGTACTGAATTCATAATGTAATACAGTATACATCCTGCTTAGATTTATATTTGACAGTGATGGATGATCAGTGATTTTATTCTAACTTATTTTATACAGTGCAGTCCATAAGTGGTAGGATAGTTATATGTTTTTCATCATTTTGGGGCTAATCTGCAACTCTGAGGTTAAAGTTTAACTTTTTTCTATTCTGGATTTTGGACAGTGTAGCCCCTTTTACCTTTAGTGGTTTATATAAAAAGGACAAATGGCTTTCATGGTTTATTGGCTGTACATGAAAGCACCCTCAGATTAAAGTAAGTACTTAACCTCATAATTACTCATAGTTCTATGTCATAGTCATCGTTCTGCTATACCATCAGAAAAACAACACAAAACTATTCAGACAGGCAGCAGGTAGGCAGTTTCTACAAAGATACAATTAGGCTAGTTTTTAATTCATTATTTCTCTCTCTCACACACACACACACACACACACACACATGTACAGATTCACACATGTTCGGCTGGGTTAATGAATCTGGCTGCCTGCTCTGTTCCTGTGCTACTGTCTAATAAAAGTCTTAATTAAGGTATTTAACCTTTTGCTATCAGGCAGGCAAACCTACCAAGCACAAATCCCAGTCCCAGACTCCTGCTCAGTTTTTTCCACTTTGCCACTTCATCAGTTTATGACTTGTGGGATTCATTTGTTCTTCATAGAAACATTATAGGAAACCACTGATTAAGAAAAAAAGTAGTAGTAGTATTTGACTTGTGCAAATGAAACCAGCCATTACATTTTATTTAGACTTCTAAAATATCATTTACTTAGCAGACATTTTTGCCAATTCCAGTTTGTGTTATAGATAAAGTTGCCTTAACTATGATCGAGATAGAGGAGGACATCTTGTAGATCTCTGGCTCCCCCTGCTGTAGTGGTGTGTGTAACTGAATTTCAAGCAAGAAGTGTATACATTATTGTATGTTTTATTGATTGTAGGCGAATGCATTATGTTAAAAACACACAATTATGCTCAAAAATATAATATAAATTTAGAGAATAGATCATTTAAAATATATACATGTATTTGTAAAAATATTTTACAGCAAAAGAGTAAAAGTTACAGGTGAGACATTTCCACAGGGTAAATACAATGTGATACATGTGATCAGCAACATGACTACGTACAGCAACGTGACTAGCTGATGAACATAGTGGAGCATTTAGCTCCTAAATGGTCAAATATTTCAACTCCAGAAGGTGATAATATGTCAATGTTGTGATCACATCTTATTTCCATTGGCCTCAAGTGGCCTAAAAAAAACAAACAAAACAAAACAAACAAACAAAGTTTTTGCAGGTGTAAAGGTGCTTAGTCAGGTGTTATGACAGCTACTGGCTCATTTACCATCACGGTGATCAAACCTGTGAACTTTCTCTTAAATGCTGATGTTGTTTAAAGTCCTCGAGTCTCTGCCTCTTGTAGAGGCCTCAGGATGACCTCTCTCCTGTAGGAGAAGTGGGTGAGTTTGACCCTGGGGTACATCTTCTCTCTGCGCTGCAGCAGGCGGTAAAGAGCCAGGGTGAACTTAGCCAGCACCAGTGTGCAGGTGATCTCCACCACCAGCAGTGCGGTGTAGATCATCATCTGACACTTGCACTGCTGAACTTTGTTTCTGTGCTGATACGTGAAGGAAGATGATTGGTTGTGAGAGACTGGTTCGACTGGATAGGTGAAGATCACTGGAGTGGTTGGTGGAGGTGGCGTCGTTGTTCTGGTGGTGGTTGGTTGGGTAGTCCGGATGGTGGTGGTTGTGGGCATAGCTGTTGTTGGTGTAGTTGTGGTCATAGCGGTTGTGGTAGTAGTTGCGGTTGTGGTGGTGGGTGCAGTAGTTGTCATAGTAGTGGTGGGTGCAGTAGTTGTTATAGTGGTGGTGGGTGCAGTTGTTGTCATAGTGGTGGTCGGTGCAGTTGTTGTCATAGGGGTGGTGGGTGCAGTAGTTGTCATAGTAGTGGTGGGTGCAGTTGTTGTCATAGTGGTGGTGGGTGCAGTTGTTGTCATAGTAGTGGTGGGTGCAGTTGTTGTCATAGTGGTGGTGGGTGCAGTTGTTGGTACTGTTGTGGTAGTTGTGGCTAGTGGTGTGGTGGAGATAGTTGTGGTTGGTATAGTTGTAGTAGTCGGAGTGGTTGTTGGTGTTGTGGTAGTAAGGATGGTAGTGGTTGGGAGTGTAGTGGTGGTTGTGGGAGTTATAGTGGTGGTTGGCAGAGTGGTGGTTGGTGTTGTAGGAAGAGGTGTTGTGGTAGTAAGTATGGTGGTTGTTGGTTGTGTAGTTGGTAGTGTTGTGGTTGGGAGGGTTGTGGCAGTGGTGGTGGTGGTTAAGGGAGTAGTTGTGGAGGGAAGGGTGGGGCAAATAAATTGATCCTCTGTTAAGGATTTGATTTCCTGCCCTTTTAGATCTTCTGGATACTCACAGACCACAGGGGACTTGATCTTTTCAGAGTTTGCTTTTATCCAGAGGTGAAAAGAAATCAGATTACAGTCACAGAGCCAGGGATTATCACTGAGATAAAGTTTTTTGAGTTTTGGTAAACGCTCAAAAATATCCCCAGGAAGCATCTGAAGGTCGTTGTGAGATAGCTTTAGTGTGGTCAGTGACTGTAGCTCGTCGAACACGTTTGCATCCAGCAACCTTATCTTGTTGTTCAGTAGATTCAGCTCTGCCAGATTCTCTTGGCCTTGAAAGTATTCAGCTGACAAAGTGACAAACTCATTATTAGACAGATCTAGCTTCTTGACTTTTTTCAAGGCGGTGAATATTCCTTCAGGGAGAGTGCTCAGATGGTTGTTACTGAGGCTTAAAACAGTCAGTTTGGGCATTTTTCCAAAAAGCACTGGTGGTAGACTTGTCAGTTTATTCTTATTAAGGGTCAGAGTATTAAGCAGAGGGAAGCCAACGAAAAAATCTTGAGGTAAACTAGTGAGAAGGTTACTATCTAAAGTGATCTTCATTAGTTTGTCTTTATGTGGAAACAGATTTGGTGATAGTTCTGCTATTTTGTTGCCCTGCAAGGCAATTTCCTTCAAGTTTGGTAAATTCTGAAAAATCTCCTCAGGAATGTTGGTCAGTTGATTCTCATAAAGCCGTAGTTTTTGCAGTTTGTTTAGGTTTGAGAACCAGTCGGCAGATACAGCAGAGAGATTGTTTTTAGCTAAGTGGAGTGACACAAGGCCCTCAAGACCATCAAATGTCCCATCTTCAATCAATTCGATCTCGTTCCCATGTAACTGGACCTCTATTACTTTTTTAAGGCCGTCAAACAAGCCTCTCTCTAGACTACGTAGCTTGTTAAACTTTATTATAATCACCTCCAGGTCGCTGGGGTCTTTAAAGAGTCCCACTGGGAGTGACACTAATGGAGTGTTTGAGATCTCAACATGCTTCAGGGACACCAAACCTTCAAAAGCTCCCTGCTCAATAGATAACGTGCTAGTGTTCATGAACTCCACCTTTTCAAGCTGCGTGTTTGAAGCGAATGCTGCTGTGGGGATTGTTTCAATATGGCTATTCAAAAAGAAAACCTCTGTCACAACTGGTTTCAGCAATGGAGGAATGTTTTTTGTAGATTCACCAAAGACCATCTGGTTCTCTTTGGGGCAGTCTAGCTCCGTGTTGCATTTTTTGTCTTGTGTCAGTGAAGACTCAAACAGTAGAGACAGAAAAAGAATGATGATTTCTCCTCTTGACATGCCTAGTCACTATGAAAAGAAAAACAAATTGAGTAGATAAAATTTTAACCTTGTGCAATGTCTTTTGTGATAACTTATCAGTAGCATTATAACAAGTGAAATCTATGTTCCGTTACAGTCAAATTCAAAATAAACATTAACCTACCTGATTATTTCCTGTCCCAGGATGAAGTAGAATGTTGTTGCATCAGTGACGAGACGTAAACAAACGCAGTCTCATTAGTTATCTTCTGTACTGATGTTGGGCCTCGGGTCTCGAGTGCGGCGCACTTCACTCCACATGAGGTGTGGTTTAACACACTTCTGCAGCTTGAGATAAGAGCAGGGAAGGAATGTTTTCAGCCTATAACCATACCGCTCTGCAGCACGGCTCCAAGATTACAAAACTGATATTTTTTTTTTTTTATAGTCACTGACATTCAGCAACTACAAACTCTTTATTTTGAATTATCAAATTAAAGTAGTTTTCAAAGATATTGTGTTTTGCCATTGATTTGAATGTTGATTTTAAATTTGATGGATGATTAAACTTTCACCACATTTTTCAAACATTATTTGGACGTCCTTCCAATAGATGGCAGTCTTTCACATAGAATCAATTTCATCAAGAGGAAAATGGATATAAGTTAAACGAGTGGCTGAAATTATTACCAGTGCTGAATGTATACCATCACTGTGATCCCTTCACCATGACCACTTTTAAATCCACTCAGTCTGGACTAGCGATATTAAAAAAAATCCTGTGAAGTCTAAGTGATTTCAACAGGATCAGAATCCTACAAAAAGAAGGTCATAACATGCTGTATGAATAACTAAATCTCACTTGTAGGTGTGTTAATGTATGTATTTTTCTTTCCTTTCCTTCATCTAATATATGATACAGTATGTCAGTATAATGCTGCTTGCTTTTATAACTTAACCTTTCGTTTGAGGGAGTTTTATTCTCCACCACATCCCTAAATAATTTGTAAATAAAGTATAACTTTAAATAAATAAAAGCACTGTTTGCATGTTATACCGTGAATGGCTTTGTTCAGTAAATGATTACCACAAAGATTGCTCCCACTAAAAGCAGTGCATTTATTCAATGTAGAGAAACATTTTGCATTGAATTGTGTTACAGTGGAGTAAAAATTATGTCTTTGATTTTGTGTGGATAGCCCTTTTGCAGAAAAAGTAAAACTGTTCTAAATGTGTTGTTGTTAGCACAAAAAATCATTGTCAAACTGCAACAATTAATCCTGAAAAATGAGAAACCATCGAACAGAATACTGGGTGCAGTCTAAATTTCACTGAAAGAAGTACACTGTTTCAGTGCATTTGAGTTTACATTCATCAAAATGTCCCAATGTCCCACATAATTGCAAGGTGGGTGTTTTTACAGTTACTGTGTAAGAGTGTCTCTTTTTACAGCACACATTCCTGGCTGGTAAATTTGATAAGTAAAAACTGAATGCTAATGAATTCAAAAGAAAATCTGTTTACTTATTTGTTCTAGATGAAGAAGAAGGAGTTGAAGAGGTTCTTTCTATGCCGTTGAGACTCTAAAATCAACTCTATGCTCCAGTTTTTCCGAGTAAACCACACTAATCAGCGAGCAGTTTCCCTTGGCTTTAAAAGTTCTTGGGTTACTGATGTTGGGTGTTTTAGTCTACAGCACAGAGTTCTTATTTCTGCGGTCTATATTTCCCCGGCCTCTCTTGTTCCTCCTCCAGCACACACAGCTGATGATGACAGTGCTGATGATGACAGTGGACACCACTGCGATGATGATAAGGATGATCAAAGTATCATTAGAAACCGCTCCCTTTTCCCCTTGTCCGCTGCTGGTGACCTCTTCATGCTCTGCGGTGGGTGTGGCCTTGACAGCAGGTGAGGAAGTGCTTCGTCTGGTTGGAGGGGTATTGGGTTTCCTCCTCTTCTCCGTTGAGGTCAACACAGGCTCCTTGGTAGAGCTGAGAGGCATCAGGTTCTCATTTGTCATCACTGCAATCATCTCACCATTCATACTGAAAGGTACTTCACACACCACAAGGGTTTGGTTGGCCTTGGATGGATGCCGTATCAGCCAATCCCTAAGGGGCACAATGTCCTTGTCACACCTCCAGGGGTTCTGCTGCAGGAGTACTTCGTCTGCCACGGTGAGCGCATCTAGAATTTCCTGTGGCAGGTTGGGAAGGGAATTGTTTCTAAAGTCTATCTGTCCTAGGTGACTCAGACCCTGCAGAAAATCCAGAGGAAGGGAGCTGATGAAGTTGTGCTCCAAGGAAATGTTGACCAGACTGGGCAGACCTTGGAAAGTCCCAGCTTGCAGGGTTGTGAGCTGATTGGTGTGAAGTGATACCTCTCCCAGCTGCTCCAACCCTCTAAAGGCCCCAGCAGAAACATAGCTGATCTGGTTGCGACTGAGCACCAGGAGATGCAACTGAGTTAGATTTTTGAATGTGTCATCCTCCACACGGCTCAGCTTGTTGTCATACAGCCACAACTCCTGCACGGCCATGGGCCCAAACACCCCTGGACCCAGACTCTCCAGCTGGTTTTCATACAGTGAGATTTGGGAAAGGAGTGGCAGGTTTAAGAAGATCCCTTGTGTAAGAGATGTAAGCCTGTTATGAGAGAGGAACAGCTTCTCAAGCTTCGGAGTCTTAGAGAACAGGTCATGGTGGAGGTGAGTGATTAGATTGTCATTTAGAGATAGTTCCTCCAGGTTTCCAAGGTCATCCAGACTGCCCATAGGGAGTTCCCGCAGTGAGTTTTTACTAAGTCGCAAGGTTTTAAGGTTAGAAAGACCCTTGAATGTCTCTCTAGACAGTTGACTGATGTTGTTTCCGGAAAGAAAAAGGTAGTGTAGCTCAGTAAGAGGATGAAAGGTTTCCACAGGTACAGAGGTGAAAAGGTTCTTACTAAGGTCAAGAGCTTTCAGATATGTCAGCGTGGAAAACCACTTAGGGCGTAGTACCAGAAGTCTATTGCTCTTCAGATTCATAGACTCAAGCTTCTGAAGATTTTGAAACAAAGCCTCAGGAAGATCTTGCAGTTCGGTGCCACTAAACCCTAGAGCACCCATATTCAGGGTGGAATCGAGTGTGCCAGGGCGCACTTCTCTCAGAACAGTGTCTTTAATCACAAAGATGCCAAGGGCATTAGAGAAATCACTCAGGTCTTCTGGCTTCAGAGAGTAGATACTGCAGTTGGAGAAGTAGAGGGCAGTGGTAGATGAGGGAACAGCTGTGGGGAAGTCAGAGAGGCCACTGCAGAGGATCTTGGTTCCTTGACATTTGCACTGATCCGGACACGCCCAAACAACAGCATTAAGGGCGCAGAGAAGTAGGACCACAGGAAGGGTCAGTGGCAGGTCCATTTTTTCCCTAAAAAGAAAAAAAAAAAAGATATGTTGCATTCAAGGGTGGTTATGAGTCTTGTATCAGATTTACATGCCAAAGGGCTTTGTGGTCATTATGTCATAAATACCCTTAATTCTTTGTCCTCCACCAATTTTACATGTTGGAGTCAATTCACTTGTCACTGGGAGTACTGTCACTCAGCCTGTTTTTTAATGTCATATGTGTCTGTGGAGAGTCTTCTTCAAATCTAATATGGATACCCAAGTGACATTACTTGAGCACTTTTGGTCTTGGAGACTATACTTTTTTAAAAGAAAAGTTAGGTGTTTGAAAGTTGTGTGTCTTTGCAGCCTCTGCTGCTTTAATTGTGTCCATTATATTTAAATCTGTCTTTTGCAAGTCTGCCAACTTTAAGGAACTGCAATACAAAATCACTGTAATACTCCTTTAAAGTCAGCGATAAGCTTTGATGCCAGTACCTTTGTCTAAAAGCTGGCTAACCATACATAGATCTTTGCAGTCCCGTTTAAGTATGAAATTACTGATGGCTTTGCTCATGAAAGAAAATGAACTTCTCCGCCATAAACATGAACTAAGGGCAATGAGGAGCATATTTGCATTTGTTGTGTCTTTGTTGTGTTTCTACACTGCATGACTCTCTGAGATTTGATGTACAATAGTTGGTAGTTTATGTGGTCTGTTTTTTTTCTCCTCTCTCTCCTCTTACTGAGAGCACAGCCACAGCAGGGATTCTCTGCACTTTAAATCACCACCATAATAAGATAGTTATACTGAAGGCAACTCTAATTAGTAACAGTGCTTCCATGTTGCAGCCTCAGCATTCTTGTTTTAACCAAAAAGGAGACATTAGCATAAATTGATCCAGTGTTGTATTTTGCTGCCTGTGGGTTGGAGCATTGCCCATCAGCATTGCCAGAAGACCTGGCTGGTAAAACACCACGCTTAGCAACCTCTTGGCATCAAAACCATTTCTCCATTATTTGTGTTCAACAGCAATTTTGGAGCTCACATATGCTTGAAAAGTTTGCTGCAGAATGTTTTTTAGAAATAACACCTGAGTATATGCTCAGGTGATATGGCCATGATGTTTGAGTTGCTACCAAAAGCAAAACTGATTTCTATTTTATTTCTATCTTTGTTATGTCTTTACCTCAATGTGTCAGATTGCCTGCACATGTTTGAGGCTGAGGCTGTGTTCACTGTTTGTAATGGCACAGGAGGCTCTAAAGATAAAGCTGTGCCAGCATCATGACCTGCTTCTCCATACAAATCCCTTTAAAGTTCCGCAGCCTCAGGTTGGCAAGCGTGAGTCGTTTCTCAGTGGCTGAGGTGTATTAGGCTGCAGGAAGAGTCTCACTGAGGAAGTAACTTTCTAAAGAGGCCAGCATGTCCCTCAAATGAGCCCATCTTTCTTTCTTTCTTTCTTTCTTTCTTTCTTTCTTTCTTTCTTTCTTTCTTCATGAAACACATTCTGGTGCATCACAGTTCTTCCTCATTTTGACACATGTACTCATGTCTGTTTTCTGTCCAGTGGTGAGCCAGTAGGTCCCTGCTGTGAGAGGGAAATAACTGATTTCATTATTAGTAGAACATTATTTTTGTGTTGCTTTGTTATTTATTTATTTCTAACCACACACCTTCTCCTTATTTATATTACTAATATCAATAACACTTATTAGTTATGACCTCTTATTTGTTCATATTAGGTTTGTGGGGCAATACTCACTGGTTTTAACACTCTTCCCACTTCCCTTTTTCTTTAACTGCTGAGAATGTGAAAGGTCAGAGTTCACATTTAAGAGAAGGGTTGTGTATGTGGGATGTAATGCAAGTCAGTTATCTGTTGAGTAATGTGCTATCTGAACACAGTTCCCCTTCAACTGTTTATGTTCCATTAGAAAACTCTCCTATGTTTAAAAATAAATTCAAGCAACTAGCTTTCAGACACATGACACATTGTCTCATCACACCTCCTCATCCTCCTCCTCCTCCTCCTCCTCCTCCTCATCCTCGACACAAAAGCCCTGAGAATTGTGCATTCTGTGTCCCTGTTGAGTATGAGTTTAATAATGTTCCCATTTGAATGAAAGCTGACAGCCAAACCATGTTTCCCCTCTGGTACATATTAAAATGTCCCAGTCCAACCAAAACCACTGTCTGCTCTTGACTGGAACAGTCTGGAATGGTCTGCAGCACAGTGTAATGGCTAAAGCATTTCCAGTTCACCATTAATTGCTTAGATTTTTTTTTTTTTTTTCCCCATGCCGGAGCTGAAGGATCAGCACTTTGTCTGTTATGAAAACACTGAACCAGCAGAGGAGCGCAGAAACTCGGTTGACATGCCACTGAGCATTTATTCATTTTATATATAAAGGGGTTTTGTTTACCACCACCTGACACAATGTTAGGACTCAAGCCGTCAGATATAAACCTAATTTTGTAGCAGACTTCACTCATTCACTTAATCTGCTTCATATTAGGAATCCCAGTAGGCAGTATTCTGTTCTACACACATTCCTTGGCAAAATCACCCTGATCATTATCACTGTCTTACTTTCTTATCTTCTTTATGATAAATGTCATAGCTGAAACATGTTAACCAGGACAGCATGCAGAAGGAAGAATGACAGAACGTACCTCCAGTAGTGGCTGCCGAATGAGTGAACAGAGACAGTGAGTTGGTGTGGCTATCCTTTATGTACGTCCCCCACTTCCTCTTCAGCCTTACAAAACCTCTGATGAAAGTTTCCAGCACTCTCTGAACTCTCACAACATCACATTTTCCTGCTCTTCATCATCACTTGATTCCCTTCATCAGTCAGTTTTGTTCTTTTTTTTTCGCTCTGAGCTCATGAAATCTGCAGGTCCTTTCTCTGAAGCTTCAGTGGCACTGTTCCCCGTCTGGTCCCCCCCCCCCCCCCCCCCCC
>NW_019522683.1:981430-1007492 GCF_002814215.2 Seriola lalandi dorsalis | reverse complement strand
CCCCCATACGATCACACCCAAACTCTCTTTCTTTTTTTTTTTAAGAGGGGTCGGGGAAGCCCAACCCTCTAGAACTGGATTTGTGTTAATGTGTGTTTGAATGCATGTAAGAGGATTTGTAATCTGTACTTCCTCTTCTGGGATCCACATGTTTTTTGGTGTTTTCTTCCAGGAATGGGTGGTATATTTGTGTTTGAGGTTAGTGTAACAAGGCGGGTGAGAATTTGGTTTGGTTAAAGTTTGTGTTGTGAAATTGTTTTGTGTGTACAGTGTGTCCCTTCTTCTTTTTTTATTGTGCATCAGCTGCACATATCTTTGGTATGATATCCCTGGTCTACTTGTAAAAGTTTGTCATTTGGCAGATGGTGCACGATGATCCAAGAAAAAAAACAAACAACCAGCATGCTTGTATTCAGTCTCTCTTTTGTTGCAAAAAAAACTTTCAGTGTTGCGTAAGTCTGGATGAAATTATGTGATGAAGCTTTCCAGAGAGCTTCTGTTTGTGTGTGTATATATAGTATGTTGGTGTCTGACACTGACTGAATCATAAATGTCCAGATTTGTATTTGTATCCTAAATCATTAAAGTGATGCCAGTATGGCAGAAAACACAGCACTGAATGTTCTTTTAAGCAGTTGTTTTTTTTTTCTGAACCTCTTCATGTAAAATTCAGTGTGATTCGGCCACGGTGCTACAATGTGGGATGTTATGTTGAGCAGGGAGTGTTCAGCTGCTTTTAACATTCCTTTGTTTCTGTGAGTAAATCCATCTGTTTTATAACACGACAAACTCCCTCTCTACCACAGAAAGCAGATAGTGAGGGTGGAGTTAACGTATAGAAAGTCAGTTGCCAGAGTGTTTCTGCTTTAAAGTTATAGCAAGATACATATTGTAGAGAAAGTAATGACTGCACTGCAGCAGTTCATACCAGTGTTTTATAATTAGAGCCCCAAGGGATGTTCTTCAACTGACTCATGAAGTCCTTTTACTATTAAGCTGGAACACGTGTAATTCACTGTATAGCAACATTCACATACAATACAATGATAATCTAGCCATACTTTTCCAAACCAGGTGACATGTTAAGAGTTACTGTTATGTTAATTTATGTTATGTTATCTTATCTTATATTATGTTATTTTATCTTATGAATAATGTTTTTCATGCTGGTTTGGGACACAGGAGTTAGCAGATACACAAACATAGTAGATAGGAAAATAAAATAAAAAGAGTGTAAATAAGATTAAATAAGATGTGTGACAGTAGATATATTAATAAAAAAAAACTAAATCTAAACAATAATCTAAAAGGATACAGGATCTGAAAAGATACATACGGTGACAATGCCTTACAAAAGCATAAAAGTATTAAAAAATAAATGACAGTCATCGGGTACTATCTTCACTTCTTTATCCAAGCACATGTGACCTTTGATACTGACCTCTAGGAAATACAGTTTCCTATCTTAGTTCCCATGCTTCCCATACACTTTCAGTATACATCCCTTTACATTTGAGGAGCTTTTTCAGGATCAAAAAAACTGCCACTGAATTTGCTCCAGTAGTGTTGCCAAGATTAGTTGGTGAATGGTTACAGTCCCAAAGACAGTAATGGATCTTTACCGAGTGGCTTGTATAGATAAAAGCCTGAGCTACAGTAACAGCCATCCCCCTGGGCCATACATGATAATATGCTATAAGGGTAGATTTCCTCCAAAAGATTTGGAGAATATTTACATAGCTAAATTACACTTTTCTAAACTTAGAAACTTGGATTCATGACAAAACAGCTCAATTTTAAATGGGAACCAGATGGAGACCAAAAAGAAACACATTACAGTAATGTTATTGTAACTGAATTGTTAATGTCAAAACTGCTTGTCTAACAGTTAATTATTGGACTTAAGAGGATTATTGCTACAGCCAAGAGTCTGCTATAAATATGCTGTGGAAAAATTTAAATGATTTTCAAGTTTAATAAGTTCATTTAATTTATTTCGGATTTGGGAATCGACACTTTTCACTGTGGCCGAATATTGTATCTGACCCCTGCAGTGCGATTTCCTCTCTTTCATGCTCATCCTCTCTCACTGTGTGTGTGTGTGTGTGTGTGTGTGTGTGTGTGTGTGTGTGTGTGTGTGTGCGTGCGTGCGTGCGTGCGTGCGTGCGTGCGTGCGTGTGTGTGGTGGTGATGGTGATGGGGGGGGGGCACTGTTGTGTGGGCTCAGCGTACTGGAAAGGACTAATCACCCGTTGTCATAGCAATGAACTTGGTTGCTGTTCACCAATTCATCCTCTTTTGTTCGCCGTTTGTTTTAAAGTCCAATCACTTCTCGTGGAATTCACGGCATCCGTTGTCATTTTGTGAAGGTTTAAAAGCTTTGAAAAGCTTTTTTTGGACCAGCGGTCGAACATTCTCTGTTGTTTCGCCTCCAAAGAACAATGTTAAATGGTGTTATCAGTCTAATGCGTAATAATCAACACAGTTGGTTACAAATGTAACTTCGGTTGTATGAGCTGTATGGATAATGTCCACCAAAGTTCTTGTGTAAAAACATTTGTGTGAAAACTTTAGGATAAATTTAGAGAGCAACTATCTTTTCTCACACTTTATCTGGGGTATGTGTTAAGTTATGTCATGAGTGATAACATTCCAGAAAAGGGAATTATATCTTTTATATTACATATATCATTTTTATTCAAAATGTAGAATGTGAAAATGAAAGAGATGACTTCATTCAAGCTTCCTGTTTTTATGTCTGTTACGATAATGAAGGTGTGATTGTCCCGGTATCCATGTGATTCATTTAGGGAAAGCACATTTTATCTGTTGGGAAAGCTATTTCCCATTCAAGGAAGCTATGGAAAAATAACCCCAGACAAGAGAAGAAGCAAAAAATATGACAGAATTTCTACAAGCAACTAAGCTCTCTTTACCAAATAGCAGGTACAGAATAAGACCAACAGATTTAAATCTTCCTGATCTTCCTTCATTATGATATTGATACTGATACTGGTTCTTATCACTACTGTGTAACATGTGGCCTTGGCCAGATTCAAACAGATAAAAGATACAGAAGGAAATTTACTTGTAATTACTGATGGGAGAGGCAGGAGTAACCTCTTACTGCTATAACATGATTGCATTGTCACATGCCTCTGCAGCTGGAAATTCCACGGGTATATCTGCCAACAGTGAAAACAATAGAAAGAAAAAAAGATTTATTAAGAAAGTCGACTGACTGTTCAAAAATAGCAGTAAAAGCAGTTTTGAAGCTGTGAAATCTCTTCATGTAGTTTGAAACTTTCACCACTAGAGGGAAATATTTCACCTTTGATTAAAACATTAACTTGGTTTATGATGCTGAACATTTCCCTATATAAAAGTTTAGCTGTCAAAAGGGCAAAAGCAGAAATAAAATAAAAATTTGCCCATACTGTTAGTTATAGTGTGTCTAAATCTTCTTGAATGCATAGACATAGCAAAAGAAGAATGACAGAAAGAAAGCTTTATTTAATGTGTTTATTTTAAAGCATAAATCTAATGCTTATTTTCATTGGTGATGAATCTGGCAAATATTTTCCAGATAAATAAATTCATTGTTTAGTTTACAAAATGTCATAAACCACTTGTCCAAAATCCAAAGAGATGTACAGTAATTAACTGATATACAAAACAGAGAAAAGTAGAACTTTTGAAAAGCTGCGGCTATGTTCTGCATTTTGGCCAGAAGAGTGACGTAAACTGTTGTACAGCTGAACAAAACAGTTGCTGATTAATTTTCTTTTAGTTGACTATTTGTTTAATCAACCAATCCTTACATTTATACATACATTATATAAAAGTATGAAGAAATAATTTGTATAATATATAAATTGCACAGCTTTGTTTTTAAAGCTTACAACCTGTATCATATAATGTCTTCTATTATATTAAATCTTTACATGTTTTATTTGCTATCTTAAAATACCTTCAGCTTCATTTTTTGGTGTGTTTTAATTCCTTATTCCAAGTCTAGCTGTTCAAAAGTAACACTTGAAGATACATCTAAATCATCATCAATACAAGCAACAAACAATAGTAATCTTATATTAGCTGCAGCTTGTGCAAAAAGACAGTTTATCTTGGTCTCTCATGCACCAGGCCTGATAACATGTTTTGTTACCCTTCATTATGTGCGCGCTCAGCCTTCAGCTTATCCATGGTCTTGCCGAGGCGATAGATACTATACATGGCAGCAAGAATGAGGAACAAGCCTGCAGCCACAAGAAGGATATGACAAAACATGTGGAGGCCAGCCAAGGTTATATCTGAGGGCAGATACCAGACATACACCCAGCCCCTGTGAAAGTTGTGGTGAACAAACTCTGGCCCCTGTTCAACCACCAGTATGTCATAGAAAGGAGCTGACTTACAATGAATTGAGTCAGTCTCAGAAACGAGAGGAAACTCTTCACTAGGTAGAGTGGTGCTTACAGTGTGGAGGGATGTTGAGTGTGTTTTGGCTTCCGAGGTGGTTGAATCTGCAGGTTTAGTGGTTGCTGGGATGGTGGCTTGTTGGGTAGCTCCTTCAGTGGTGGCTGATGTTGCTCCAGGTAGTGTGGTTGTTGAAGCTGTTTTTTGTCCAATTGTTGAAATGGTGTGGAATGGTTGTGTTGTCTCATGCAACTCGTTCAGTGTAGGAAAACTTGGGACTGTTGTCGTATCACAGAAGTTGAACTCCTCATCACGCAGAGAGACAATCGTACGGAGCAGTTGGTACATTGGACTTTGACACATCACATCCTCTTTGTCTATGACCACATGTTGATTATGTCTTATCCATCTTGCAATACCTCGGATACCACAAGTACAATCCCAGGGGTTGTCACTCAGTGTAAGAGACCCCAAAGCTGTATTTGGTAAGAAAATATGTCCTGGAAGATTGTTGAGGTGGTTCTTCTTCAAATCGATGGTCAAAAGCTCTCCAAGGCCCTGAAAAATTTTTTCTGGTATATTCTGAATCTTATTGTCATTTAGAAACAACAGGCCCAGTTTGGTTAGTCTGGAGAAGAGCTGAGGATGTAGATGATGGAGGTTGTTGGATTTCAGCGAGAGTTTCTGAAGGACGGGAAGACAGCAAAAAAGGTCTGAAGGCAACTCCCTCAGTTTGTAATTTAAATGGAAATTAAGGCGCAGCAGCCCAGACATATTAGCGAATAAGTTTCCAGGAACAGTAGTGAGATTAGTATTATACAGATAAAATTCTCTCATCTCAGGCATGTGACCCATCAGCTCGTCTGGTAGAGATAGCAGTGGGTTGTTGTAAATGGTAAGCTGGCTCAGCATGGGCATGTTATAAAAGCTTTTTTCCGGGATAGTCTGAAATCGGTTGGAGGACAAGGTGAGGGTCTTCAGGTTCCTCAGTGACCAGAAAACCTGAGGTGGGAGGCTGGCTATCTGGTTGTGGTGGAGTTTAAGCTCCTCAAGGTTGACAAGTTCATCAAATATCCCATCTTCTAGCACCTCAAGCTCGTTGTTATAGATCGAGAGGCTAAGGAGTTTGGGTAAGGAGTGAAAGATGGTAGGTGGAAGGTACTTTATGGAGTTCCTGCCAAGGTTCAGTAAGGTGAGGTTGGTCAGTCCATCAAAAACATCTGAAGCAGGACTAGTCAGTTTGTTGTGTCTCAGGTCCAGATGCTGTAACACAACAAGTCCTTCAAATATTTCTGGAGCAATGGTCTCCAACTGGTTTTCATCAATATACAGCTGTTCCAGAGCGGTCAGAGGACTGAACACTCGAGCAGGAAGTGTAGAGAGATCATTGGATGACAGCTTGACGGACTTGAGCTGTGGAGCGACGTGGAAGGCCTGGGGATGGATGGTGTGTAGATGGCTGTGAGTCAAACTGAAGCGCAACACGAGGTCCTGGTTTGCCAGGCTCTGCTCATTTATAACATTCATGTTTGTGTCATTTAGGAACAGCATGTATGTGTTGGAAGGCAGCTGCTTTGGTATATCTGTGAGGGCATTGCCAACACACATGACGGCGCCATTAAAGTTGCACAGGCAGCTGTTTGGGCAGACCATGTTGCAGGTGAGGTGCGGCAGAGTACAGAGGATGAGTATGAACCATAAGAGCCCTGTGCAGTCGAGATAAAGACACATTCAGATGCATATGATCAAATTTGGAATTATATTCTTACATTACATTATTATTGTAAGTTTGTTTCATTAATGTCATCCAAAATAGCAGTATATAGCAGCATTCTTCAGCTATTTATCCAAAATGCCCACATTGATCTTCGATTCAATTTTTATCAAGTCAGTTTTTAATGCAAATCTGCAATTCAATACTTGACCTAAGTCTCTGAGAGTAATAATCAAAGAAATACGTTAAAATGTTCTTCTCTACCAACCTCTGACTGAAGAATCCATCATGGGCCGTTTGATACTATGATGATGATGATGCTCTGTGTTGCTCTTGGAGTTGGAGCTGTCTGGAGGAACTGGGCACCCTCCGCCTATCAAATCAGCCCCCCCCCCCAGCTAAAATGCCCATCCAAACGTCATCACACCTCCCACTTTTCATGCTACTCCGACCTTGACTTTTCCACTCAAATGTCTGTATTTATTAGGTTTATTTCATTAACACGTATGTTACTTAACTTCTTTGCATTTAATTTATTTTAACTATGTTACTACTTTTGTAATAGCCAGTTTCCTACATATCCTCTATTTGTATTGCCATTATTCTCCTTTTATAAAAAGATTTTGAGGATTTTGGGTTGGGACTGTAAAGTCTGTTGTAAATTATATTTAGCTGTACATTGTTAAAAAAAAAAACTCTATTATATGAATGACACAGGGGATGTTTGCTCATTTCCTGTGGACTTATCTTGACAGGGTCGTGTCACCCTACCCTCCCTATCCTCCGGTTTGTGGACTGAACTGAAGCAGATAACACTTTTTGCACCATTTCAGCTTGAGTGTTTTTGTCTGGTGCCTGTAATGTCACAGAGCAGAATGATATAAAATCCAGTTGGAACAAAATTTAGTAAAGGTATTACTTTGTTTCAGATTTTTATAGAATTGACAGGTAATGTACCAGGAAGTGACGATGTACTATTTACCAACAGTCTCTCCCTGATATCAACAGGTTTCAACAGACTCCCATGATATCGTAACCATAGTGGTTATCCAAAAGTTACCGATGCATGCTGCATTTTGAGTCAGATTACACCCAAGTGAATTTAGGGGCTGAATTTGACATGTATACCAATTCATATTTTGAACATTTTTTTCAATGACACTTTATTGGTTGATAAATTGCAATATGTCACACAAGAGCAGATACAGGGCTAAAACAGTAATTACACCAAGTCATGACCGAATTATACAAAATGCAAAATGGTAAATAATAAAAAATAATATAATAGCATTATTTATGTATGCATATATATAAGCACAACAGAAGAGTTTATTTTAATATATAATTGGGTTTTTTTTTCGTTTTTTTTTCTTTCAGTATTTGAAATCAAAAAAGGGAAATGTGGACATTTACTCTGGTAGCACTCACTGGCGGAAACATTCTGCTGTCTTGCACAGCTCAATTTATCTTCATATACTGTATGCAAAGACTACACATTTTGTATTGCATGTGCACACAAACAAACTGCACACACTGTTATACTATGTCCTTGTGTGCGTGTTTCGCATATGTGGACATCTTGTTGTGCAAGTGCATTAATAACCTCTGAAACCGCAACAGCAAAAGTCTCACTATTACAATGCAATCGTCATCGCTCTTCTTTGATGCTGCTGTTTTAGACTGTGAATGCTGCACAAGGTCATGTTCAGTCTGGTTTCCCAGAGGCCTCCTCTGTTCATCATGCTCTGTATGATTCAGGTCTTTACACAGCAGCTCTCCCATTATTTAGACTAAGCCTGTGACTCAGCGTTGTCACCCTCCTCCAAAAGAGCCAATCAAGTGAACTTCACGGTGCAGTAAATCACCCGTCACTGCAGATGAACACCAAATGCCACATTCCTCCACTCAGACGCTTATTTTCACTGTTAAAAATGTTTAATATCTAAAGTGAATTAAGGGTAAAAGTAGGTATGGGAGTTAAGAATGTTGATATGTCATTCAATAATATTTTCAGTGGCCCTTTTGATGGGAAATTAATGCAAAAAAAAAAAAAGTGTCTTTTTCAACTCTTTAAAGAGTCCATTCAGTGACCAAATCATTTCCAATCATTTCTTCTTAGGAATACTTTAAAAACAAAAACAAAATCACTCCAAAAATACAGATTCACATTATGATTTTATTGTTTTGTAAAATGAAGCAGGAACAGATGTTGGCAGTTACAAAAAATGTTATGCACAATTCAGCCACAAGAGAGCAACATAAACACAAGCAGTGGGCAACAAAATCCCTGCTAAAATAATAATGACAATGATGTCTTTGAAGACAAGTATATTTTTGTCATATCTGACCCTCAAGTATTTCCAGGGAGTAGCTGATTATTTACAGATTAAAGATTTACAACCACAGTCCTTAGATCTCTCATGAGAGCACCTCAGTGCAGTGGTAATGAAACGTTTATTGATGACATTGATTATTATACAACTCTATATTGCTGAGATAAATACAGTGTGATTATATTACTGGTGTGAGTCTTAAGGCTATGTGGGGCTTTGCAGCAAGATTTCACAGTGGTCCTCCTCCTCTTGCATCCGTCTCAGACACAGTATTTCCAGAAGCAAGCTGCAGACGAAAAGAGGTGAAGACTTTAGCATGACATCTGACATGCTGCAATGGTTATGATATGATGTAAATCCAGAAGTACTGAACTGAACTCACGTTCGCCCCTCTTCTGAGCTATGGATTTGCTTTCTGCCAAATTGGCTGTGATCTCCCTCTCCAACTCCAGGTCCTCCCTCAGCGCCCGCAGCTACAAGCAGAGATCACAGTGATTAAAGACTAAGATGTAGCCGTCATCACAGTATCAATACACCATCTATGGCTTTGGTGATCAAGAAGTGTAACAGGTTTTCATTCATATCCAGGTTTTCATTCGTATGAATGAATGTACAATTTATTCTTATTTGTTGAAAAATTTAAACAAGATATCTACACTCCATTTATATGCAAACACAATATATTCACACTGTAGTGAATCATGGCAGGTTTCCTGGCAAATGCACAGTTGGTTCATGGTGAATCTGTGAATATCCTTACCTGCTCTAATTCAGCTAATTTATTAGCCAGCTCAAGACCTGTGGATACAAAAGACAGTTAACATCCTGCAAGAATGTGTTTGTGTTATTTACATTTACAGTTTAAGCATTTTTTCCCTTCATCTCTCACCTAGAGGATCATCCTTTTCAATTGGAATTAAGCTTTTGTGTAGTAAGAGTGCTAGAACTTTGCTCTGGGCATCTGTGTCTTCTTTGGGATTAAAAACATGGTTTCCTGCACATACAAAGCACATAAAAATGCAACTTTATAAGCACCACAAATATCACACAACACAGACAGAAAATGAAGTCATATCCATCCCATTTCATAGCCAGGTATCGTCTTTTAATTTGTTGCATTTTGGCAAAACTGAAACCAACAATAGCACTAATTTAAAGGGTGCAGTAGTTAGTGTATGCAGCCTCCTCAAAAATCCATTTTCATTGTATTTAGGCTCAAACAAAACCATTTTTGCATACTCACCAGGGTTAAATATGCTCCTTCCCTCAACATTTAGCGCTCCCTGCAGTAGTAACAAACCCAGGAGTCCTAAGCAGTAATTCAAAACAGGAACCCTGTCCATGGTACTCAATGTATGGCCCCAGACAAACGCTGCACAATGAGTTCTCCCTCAAGCAAGGCAAGCAATCCACTGCCTTGGGTCCATCCAGTCAATATATTTATCCTTTCAGAGGCTGGGAGGAGGGGCCAGTCAGCCACTTGCGTACTAAATCGATAGCTAGTCATTGTAGGTTTCGTCAGTAAACCACCTTTTCACAGGGCTCATGGAGCGCTTGAGTGAAATACGGTGATCTGACGTTGTAGGTGAAGCCTGTAACCCTACATCACTCTGACATGGGCAAATCAAACAGAGAGAGGAAGTTATCAATCATCCTGTTGGTTATGAGAGACCAGATTCAGAGGTTCTTGGCACTTGCAAGTCTTTTTCTTTTACATTAATTGCTTCTTTAAATAGGTACACAGGAGTGTGTTGTCTGGGGAAGGAGGGGTAAATTGATTCAGTCCCTAAGTGCATCGTAGCCGGAGATGAGCTCCTCAATCTTGGCTTCAGGACTGATTTGGAGCTGAACTGAACTGAACATCAATCACTGCAGCCAAGCCAACCACCCAACACCTCCCGAGTCACCATGGTCTATTTTGTGCATCAAGGAAATCACATCTCATACCTCTGCCAGCGAAGCAGACATTGTGCTTGTGTAGTGTTAGGGAAATGAGATGGCTGGCACCTGCTGAATTTGGTTGGTCTGCTGGTCTCATAAAAGCCCCTGGTCGTCATGAACCCCTTAGGCCTTGACTTAAGAGCCTGTTGACGTTTGGCGTCTCGCATCCAAGAACCTTTCACAAATCTATCATCTTAGCCATTCAACTGTTGAAAGCACAGCTCAAGGAGTCGATGAAGAAACTAACAATGTGAAACAACCTGACAGAGTCAGGAGAGTGTCTGCTGGGGATATCTTAAACTAAAATTTGTTTGTGACAAGGTACCTGGAACTAAGTCAGACGAAACAGGCATAACGAACAAGGGCATCAAATAACGGCATAGTCTGCTGGGTGGCATTTTCTCATTATTTATGTCAAGTGAATAGCAAAGTTTGGGTAAGGCACGCTCAAAGGACTGTCCCTGAAGTGAACAGCAACATATTTCAAATTCTTTGCAAACAATGGATCCAGATCCAAGTTATTTTCTTTTTTTAAGTAACACTAATGAAATAGGTCTGTATATGACTGAAAAATTTACTCTCTTTTAGCATGAAGTATGGACACATACCGCAGATGTCTAATAATGGTGTTAATGATAGGCAAACAAATGGACTACTAATTTGTCATTCAATTTTTCATTAGAACTGATGAACTGCATTGAGCTTTAAAAAAAAAAAAAGAAAGAAAAAAAAAAGGACTTTGAAACAGGTGTGAGCACGTAGAAATGCTGGACACTAGAGGGAGCAGTTACATTAACATAATCAGGTACCAGCTGCTGTCAGATCACATGACACGTGTGTATTTGTTTGTGTAAAAGAGAAAGAGAGAGAGAGAAAGATGTCCGCTTCATTCAAATAAACAGACGTGCTCTCAGTCGTCTGTTTTGAAACTGCAACCCGAATAATCATTATTCATTTGGACCATTGATTTTGGCCCGTGGAGGTGTGTTCCCTTTCGCTTCGCGGTGAAGACTTCTTGCAGCTGCAGATGTCTACAGCCACTGACCCTTGCGCAGGGAGCTGAGTCAAGCTAATTACATGTAGCTAGAAAATACCGGAAGTGTGATAATTCGGCCTTCAAAATTAAAGTAGAAAATATGGCCGCGTATACGTTTCTGATTGTTTTGAGTATAAATTTGACTAAAAATGCATGGAAAATGCTAAATCAGAAGGCTACATGTCTGATGACCCCTTGCTTTTTGAGGGCCATACAATGGTATTACTCATATTTTACATCACTTTGTGGTCGTTTTGCGTGTTACTGTGGTTGTTATGTGCCACTTTTAGGTTGTTTTGCTTCTTTTTGTCGTTGTTTCAAACACATTTTTTGGCCCCTATGCCTGTGCCCAGTAAACCTATTTTCTAGTCCATCCATGCTGGTGGTAAGGAAAAGCTTTTGAAGTCAGTAAGTAGTGCCTCGTTACTCAGCTACATGGCATATAAAGTCTTTTATTTTGACGTCTCTGACCGGAAAGCCAGCGTTTATTCTGTCTGTGTTGGCGGGCTGGTTGTAGGAAGGGCCGGGGAAGGGAAGGAGGGGACGCTCGTAGAAAATCTGACGTTAGCTTCAGTAGAGTAGCAGCCAGGCAATTACAGCAGCGACGTATCGAGGGAGAGGGTGGCAACCGAAACTAATCAAAAGGGCCGTCCAGCACCTGAACCATCAATCGGGTTTATGAGTAAAGGCGATCAATCAGCCTGCACTTAACCTTCGGAAGAAACGTGGAAGTGTAATTCACCGTCAACGTTTTTTTTTGACTTATTATCGGTGACAACATGGCTGAATGTAACATTAGCATCGACCAGAAAAAACTACCTGGAGTGAAAGAGGGTAATGTCCATAATATGTTTGCCAGCTACATGTGAAGCAATCTAGTTGTTTAGCATATCTAGTTAGCCTGATGTTGAGTGAGTGAACACAGGTGTTTGTTTTTTTTGGTCTCATATACCATGGTTATGATGATTGTTAGCTTGCTAGTAGATGCTAGCACAGTAACGTTGGTCCTAAGGGCTGATTAGACACCTCAGCCTAGGTACAGGTGTCGTGCAAGATTTTGTACACCTGTCAAGATCTGTGTACTGTCAATATCAGAAGGGGGGTCAGTATTTTATCACGGAGAGCACAATATGTCTCCCTTTATGTTTTTCACACAGTGTTTGCACTAAGCTTAGATGGTGAAATACATTAATGGCTATACGCAGTCTGGCACCATACCAGTGTGGGTAAATACAGCGTTACAGGAGTCAGGTGACTTGTCGACCTTAATACTGATCACATTGGAGATGTTTGCCTGTTGTAAGGTACAGTATGTTGTTCAGCCAGAGCTGAAGATAAGATGTCTTTGTTTTTGTGATGCAATGAACTGGAAGTGTCCAGTGTCCTCTGTCTTTCAGTTTAATATCTGACATATCTGATTACACTTTGCTTTTGGCTGTAAAATCTGCAAACTGCTTTGAAACACCTAAAAGACTGGACTGCATCACCAACCCCATCCCATATAACTTTTATACACACCCAAAACTTTGTCTATGATTGTAACTGGTGTAAAAGCAGGAGTAGAGAGAGTCAAAACAGAGTTTGGATGGGATGCTATGCTGGTGGAAAGGACCCATGCTGTTTGTGTGAAGCAGCTGCTCAGCAGGATGCTTGTTATTCTGGTCAGAGAGAGAAGCAACGTGCATTTCCACTGCTTGGCTAGTCTGCAGAGGGAAAGACTGAGAAAGCTGCTGGAGAAGTTTCAATTTCATCCCTCGTGTGCTAAGAAAATAGTAAATATTGTGAGCTGTCTAAGTTTTTACTCTACTGTTACTCACAGATGAACTGAGCTTGTATTTGGGTATTTCCCTCTGCACATGAAGCACAAAGACTCGACTCTTATCGTCTCTGTGCACTGCAGTGTCATGTTAAGCTTTTTTTTTCTGATTCTAGCTCTGAATGATTGAATGTTGGTGTAAGAATTTAAACCACATCTCGCAGGCTTTTGTCACTTGTTGGTTGGTGTTGTTGAGAAAAACTATGCCCAGTTAAATACTACATTTTGAGAAGTGTTGCCTTTTACAAGCTATAAAATGAATGGTCACACTAACGCAAAGTGCTGGATGAGGTAAAGCGACTAATGCATATAGCTATACCAGCCACTATAAACCTCGGTGTTCTTGGCTAAGAAGATTAAGCATATGGTTGAAAAATGGTCTGTGTTAATTTAATCCCATGGTGAGCTAAAGCAGTTGGGGGGGGGGGTCTTTGCCCTCCTCTTTCCAGCATCAGTATATTCCAACCACTCACCCAGTCACCCCCCCTCTACTACAACCAGACAATCTGGACCACTCATCGGTGGTTTGTTTGGGTCCCAGGCGTGTTTGTGTTGTCAATACTATGAGAAAGTAGTTCTTTTTTTTTTTTTCAGAGCTTTCTCTGATGCACGCCAACACATAGTCTTAGTGTATTCCTGTTATTAATTTTTTATGTGGATGAAGTAATCTCTGTGAGCAGATGATGGGTGGTGAGTCTGGCAGTGTGAGGTTATTGAGTGTGGCTAGGTTCTGTAATGAAAGCTGGGAGGAGGAGAGCTTTTAATATGTTTAGTGTCAATGGATCAATAAGACTTGATATATTATAATATGACTGAATGTATATAATGCATGATATGAATAATTCTCATCGCAAAACAAGAGGAGGTAAAACAAATACTTAAGCAAGTTAATTTTTTATTTATTTTGGTCCTCCTTGAATAGAACCACTTCCAACAGCAGAGTGGCGCATGGCCTCTTGCAGGATGAAATCATGGCTTAATTTTATTCTTCTATATTTGATGATGATGTTTGGAAGTTTTTGCAGCTGAAGAAAAGTTTCTTTACTGCAGGATTTCAAGAATGTTATTGCTAAACAGGAGGTAGTTAATCCACGTTGACTAAGCCGAAGAAGCAGATGCTGTACTGTAAGCAAATACTGTACAGCCTATGGTATAAGTTCCACATCCATAATTAGCTGAGGTTGTGAGAAAGGTCGTGACATGTCCCCTTACATTTGACTGTTTCCTACACAGGAAACTGTGAGCATTTGAAGACTGGTAGATCCCAAATATTCTAAGTGTCAAAATGAAAGAAGCAGTGTGCCTCATTTCAGAGCACTTTAGATGGATGTGGGGAGATGGTGTTGGGTTTTTATTAGGAAAACTCCCCTCCTACAACAGTCTACATTGTTTCCAGAATGAATGTTCACAAAATTTTGGCATGAGTAATATTGAAACCATAAATGGAAACTGCTCAGGTTTAAAGTTGTCGTGAAGATATCTGTGTAAGATCGAAAACACTCAGTAAAATATAGATTTAAGATTTAAAAAAAAAAAAAAAAAAAAGAAGTATTGTTGGCCAATAATTGTGGTCATCCTCTCTAGATGTTATCTATATATCTACATTTACAATTACATTTACTCATTGGCAGATGCTTTTATCCAAACTCACAGACTTACAAGGTTTTGGTTGTAATGGTGGTGCTTAGGCCACATAATAATTATGCAACTGTCACACAAGCTCTGCTTCTGCGAATGTGAATCACTGATTAATATGTTCAGATGATTATCAGGCTTTTCAGATCTCATGCTGTCTGCTTGTTTACATCCTAGTGTTATCGTTGCCTATTTTGTAGAGTAGAGGTTTGAGACATCACATGATTGAAAGACACGTAAATACATTTACTTTATCTCTGTCTGTGCTTTGCAGATGCACACACAAAATGTTGGTGGGAGTTTTACTCATGTACTTGTCACATTTTGTCAGCCAGTACTGGCAGCTTGTCAGTAACAAACCTACGGTATTTCTCACTTCTTAAAGATCCTCTCACCTCTAAATGATGTTTAAGGAAACTCAGAGGTTCTCACATTAGTGTTTATTTAAGCTTCTTTATTATGTTTTTTTTTATTTTTTATCTTGTGCAAATAGTTCCTCATTCACAGTTTCACTTCATGTATGTGCTGCCAACAAAGCGTGTGTGTGTGTGTGTGTGTGTGTGTGTGTGTGTGTGTGTGTGTGTGTGTGCATGAGACGGATGTTTAACACCTGCCTGGCCACTGACTGTCATATCTAACATCTCAACAGCTTCTACTTTGACTTGTGTCAGCGACAAAGCTTAGACATTGAAGAACTGAAAAAACATCCAGATGTTGAAGCTAATTTTGAACTTTGCTTTTTTTGTACAGGCTTTCTCAGTTTTTTATTTTAGTCTCTTTCTCTTTTTTCAGTGTGCAGAGACTTTGCTGTGCTGGAGGACCACTGCCTGGCCTATAACCTACAGGAGCAAGAAAGTAAGAGACAATAAATTTGCCATTTTTAAAAAATTTGTTTTCCTTAGTCCCCATGTTTACACTTGAGGGCACTAGGGACATGTCATTCCTACTTATTTCAAACATCTGCTTTTCTGCTTTCACTGCTTCTGATCACAGAACTGACCTGTGTTAAACTCCAGTCAGAGGAAACCTCAGCTTACTTTGATGGGTCCTGTTCTTTATTAAGATGAAAAAATCCAGAGAGTTCATACAGAAAGGTCCATTCCCCTTTTCTAGAGTCTGTTTAAACAGTCTAGTCATTTATTGTTGTAATGTCTTTGCATCAGACCTGTTCTCTCACTGTTTTCGTCCCTGCTGCAGTCCTAGGTCACCTAAAGCTTACATTGAAAACTATGAAAGATGCTTTTAGATCTTAACAGTAAAAAAATGAATGCACTCCACAATGCTCAACTTCTCCCTGTTGGAATATTTGTCAAGTCTAACAGGCTAAACTGCGGTGTCAGTGGCTGCAGCCTGATTAAGCCTACATAAACCCTGCTTTAGCCACACAGTTCACCATGTGAATGGTGTAGGATGCCACAACAATACTGTATCAGAGCAGGGCCGTGGCAGAATACAGTGGACTGGTGCATGTGATTTGTCTGGATCACATTAATTGTGTGTGCTGCAGCTGTAGCACAGAGAGATTCTGGATCTGAAGTTAGACAGTGCAATGAGCTTAGCAAGGGTTTTTATATGAGACACAATGTGAGATACTATTGTCTCTCACTGTGTGTGTGCTTGTAAAGGATTGTTTTGTGTGTACATGATGTACAAAAGTACACACTCCCTAACTGTTGTTAGCTACGTGTTTTTCCCTGCGTGCCTCATTAGATTAGCTGATGCTTTCATGTGAGCTCATATGTGTGTAATTAGCCGGCATCTTTTTCACATGATTTAAAAAAAGCACTTTGGAGACTCACTATAGAAGGTTTGTTCCCTTTCTGCTAATCTTTTAGTAAGTGCATTCAGATAAATTGTTGAAATCTCATGATGATGTCTATTACTTATAAACTTTTTTGCTGTTATCAAAAGCTCTATTTTGCTTTAGTGTCTTAATGGAAATGCTCTCAAGAACTGCTTGTCCTTCGTTGTAGGTTAAGATATCTCCGGCTGAGTTGCCAAGGCGGACTTACAAACCCAGACATAATAAGACCCTCCTTTCATCAGACACAAATGAATATCCTCAGAAGGCCAATGGCCACCACACCCCCCCATATCCTTCACCTGCACTCATTCCCAGAGACGTGACAGGAACCAATAGAAAGAGGCTATAGCTTTTGTTCAGATTTTCTTTTTCGGTCAGCTTTTGTTTCGAAGGGATGGATAAATTTAGAGCGCTGGTAAATGCAACAAGCTCCACAAGAGAGATGGCCAGATGTCACCCAACCATACCTTAAGTGCAGATTAGACTCTCTTTTAGCTGTGATTAATTTGGTTTTGGCTGGCCTGTCCTTGTGTTGTCGTTAACCCTTTTTAAAGCCTTAGTGATCTATAACCTAATGTTCATCTCCCTTTGTTGCCACACTAACTGATCTGGTTTGAGCCAGAAAATTGTTTGTTTCACCTTTGACCCTGGAGGTCATCGAGGAGAATGCCAGCTGACATAGTTTGACAGTTCTCTAAATATGCAGTGTCCCTTTTATTTCCTGGATCACATCGACAGATGGCCATCCCAAATGTGCCTTTTTAGCACATTCACTCCACGTTAATGTGGAGTTACAGCTGGCTTTTATTTCCATTCAAAATGTTGAGCATGCAAAATGCTGAGGCATTCAAATGTTGCTTGGAAAACATTTCTTTATGGCTATGTCAGCACTTGGCGCCTTTGTTTCTGGAGTCTGTTTTCTCTGTTTCAGTGTACAGCTCCACACTGACATGTCTGAGGTTCAGATAGTCCAGCTTTCTCACCCAAACTCCCTAGTCTATAATAACGTGAGAGCTCTTCAAGGTTGAGTTTGTTGAATGAATGTCACAATGACTGGTCTTTTTTATTTTTTTCTTTGGAAAAAAGGAATCAATCTTCTAGTTTAAAAGCCTAGCAGTGGATAAATGATAGCCTTATCTTGGGCTGTGACATCAGTTTTGTCGTCAAATCGTCAAATATTTTTTTTTTGTGAGGTGTCATAAACTTAAACATTTGATCAGCGTCATACAAAAAAATCAATGTCAGTCCTTTGACTTTTTACCAAGTTGCCACAGCTGTGACTCACAGTTTCCCGTTTCAATCTCACCAGTCGGAAAGCAGAAACTTTATGGAGCCTCTCACGGGTAAATTGCCAAATGTAATTTGGTCCTTTTCACGTGAAAGCTGGCAACAGATCGATAGGCGAGTAAAACAGAGCTGAACAAGTGAGTGATGCTCTCCATGCTTACAAAGCGCACTGAGTGCGTCAGCAAGCAGGATTTATCATCTGTTATGGCCCACAACGTGCCATCACACAACCTTGGAATGATACCTCAGATGTGAACATTCATTTCTCAATGACTAAGAGCGCTCTCTGTTTATTACCAGTCTGAATTGTCTGTGTCGTCAACGTTGATCTTGTCTCTGCAGACCATCTAAACAATGCTACTCCCCCTCCGAGAGTAGATTATCAAGAAAGTGTGGATATGTAAATAAACTCCCCAGTGCTCTAATTTTCATCATCCATCTAATTCCTCATCAGTAGTGCGGTGCAGCCAGCTGACCTATTCTGGTTTGTGTGTCCACAATTTTTAAGAGCAGTGCTTACGTGTTTTGTGTCTACAGTTGAGAGCCACTTGGCGTCCAACGTCCATAAGAGCCGTCTGGTGCAGAAGGACCTGCAGGTGGCCAAGAAGCTGCAGGAGGAGGAGGATAAGAGGGCCAAGATCCAGAGCCAGAAACAGCATGTTGACATGTGGGTCTCTCCCTCTCTCTCACACTCTCTCTCTCTCACTCACTCACTCACTCACTCACTCACTCACTCACTCACTCACTCACTCACACTTTATATACTGTGTCTATATCAAAGCACATCGCACTTGGAAAAATGGACAATAACACAGGCAAACATTGTTGGACCTAGAGGAGATGGTAACCTATAAAGAGGAGACATGGCTGGGTGATCACCTGGTAAAAATCTAAATTAGTTCATTGCACTTGCAAAAGGACAGTAAATTACATGAGCTCCAGAGTTTAGTTGAAAGCTGTTATCTGGTTTTAATTGTATATAATCATATGGGTGTAGCTATATCCATCAAGCACAGAATTATTAATTGAACTGTGTTGGTTTAATTTTGTCTTAAATGCCATTTGCCCCTCATAACTTCATGAAGTCATCAGAATACTTTGCAAATTGCTTTGTTGATAGCATCTGTTTCAGATTATTGTAATCTAGTGTAATTGTTCCCAAACACTATACCTAAAACAGATTTATGCTTGTCCAGTGAGGTGATCCAGCAGTCCCACCATACATGCCCCAAAGTAAATTTAGCATTCATTCTAGGGTTAGCACTTTTATTGTTTTAAATTAGTGGGTCATGTCTTGCATTCATTACCAGAAGTAAGCCTGTTTACTTTCTTTCATTCAGTTTGTACTAGAGAGCGATGACAGATCACTAGGTCAGATACAATACATTCCTTCAACTCAACACTAACACAACAAAAAAGGGAAAGATTATTTAGCCTCTTGTCTTTTTGATACGTTGTTTTCACCATCAACAACTGTGAGTGGCGTCCTAAACATGTAGGAGAAAACACAAACAGCCCAAGCAGTTCATTCACATCTCTTGTGGTCTCTGTGGAATCATCCATAGCCCTGATGTATAAATATATTTCTTCAGGGGTTTGGGTCAGCTCCAGCTGCACGTCCAAAACTATGCAGCATCCACATGTACTATCCACAATGGCCTGATGTAGAAGCATAAATCAAGCTTCAGTGACTTAACTAAACATAGCTACGTGTTCTGTTGTTCCGTTGCCTCTGCCTCAGTCCAGACCAGGAGCTGCAACAGAGCATGCAAAAAGGCACTTGGATTTAAAGTCTTTCTATCTGCTCTGCAATTGTTATTAAAATAAAAAGTGCTGACTCACAGCTCAATGAGGTCACTGTTTCAGGCACACACGGACATAGTTACAGCAGTGGTATTGCACCCACAGAGAGAGGCCAGATGCTCCACCACGGATGCAGGTGGGCCAATGCTGCTTGTCATGCTGGGAGCTCACACTGCCATCCACACTGCTCTTGCCAGTGACACTTCACACACACCCACTCTCACATTTGACTAAACACAGACACACAGGGAAATGCAGCGTCCCTTGCTTCTTAGCGTGTACTGATGAATGCATACTCAGGTGCTTCTCCTAAGCTGTCAGCTGCTCAGGTCAAATACAGGTGAAGCGCAGGGTAGCTAAGCTGTTCCTACAGTTCCTTTTTGAGTAAAGCATTACACATGTATGTGTACACACACAGAGACAGAAATGATTTTTGCATACCAGCCCTCCAGACAGATGGTGTTGTTGTCAAGATCACGTTGTTTAAGAGTGAATCAAAGCGAGCTGGTGAGATCAGCTTCACAACAGGCGAAGACGCTCCCGCACTCGCCTGAAGAGCACACACTATCCCTCACAACATGCTGGACAATTTCAAAGCTGGGCTCTTGGTGTGTTTACTGCTCTTATGTAATTGAACTATTTAATCATAGATAGCATATTGTGATATGTCCATAAATAATAATTAGGTTTTTGGCAGTGTTAAAGTGTGTGTTTGGGTTTTTATTACGTTTGAAAATCTCAGTCTGCCATGTTAAGTGAGTCAGAATTAGGGCATGTGAGTTTGAATTGTATTTAGGTGAATTAGTTACCAGCAAAATGGCAACGGAAGCATCAACTGTAAGCACTCAGAAAAATATAAGAAAAGTATAAGACTATGGATAAAACATTAGAAGTAAAGCCTGTTTATTGTGTGTGAAAAATGTGCTTTTATTCACATTAGAAGGATTTCAGAGGAACATAACATCCTGGTCATTATCATTGTTAATATTCTTACTATTACAAGTTGTATTGTTATATTATATCAGTGTTGTAATGTTGTCCTACCCCTTCCCCATATACACATTGTGATCCATGGGAAACCTCAGTGAGCGCCAAGATAACGAGATCGCTCAGGAGATTCAGGAACAACTGGTCCGACAGGCAGAGCAACAGCGACAGCAAGAAGAAAAGGATGCGGTAAGAACACATTACACACACATTACACACACACACACACACACACACGCACGCACACACACACACACACACACACACGAGATCAGACCTTTCTGCACATTCAAGTGCAGTGTTGGTTGCATCCAAAGACTTGACTTCTGGTATCGATGTACTGTAACGGGTGGGTCATTCCACTCGAGATGTTGTAATGGAGTAACAGCCAAAGTGACAGAGCCTGTATTTTTACTTCTCAAGGTCGTAATCTCGATGTTCTGAGCTGAGTTTAGGATGTTTTTGTAAATGTTTAACATGATATTGTTGATGTGGTCTCATTGCTCTGTGGTGCTATGAAAAAAAAAAAAATGTACTAACTTGCCTGAGTAACCCACTACAGCACTTGCTCAACTTGTGTGATTTATCCAAAGCATCAGGGAACGATTGAGCTCACCACTATAATCCGATATGTTTAGAAACTACAGTGACTGGCATAAGAAAAAAAACAAAAACAAAACTCCATCTCAAAACCAAGTGATATATTTGTTACAGATCGGGCCAAACGGGGACGTTGTCATATTCATGTGGGACAACATGTTTACTGTTGCCTTATTTGTTTGTAGGCCATAGCTCGTAAGCTGCAGGAGAGGGAGATGAAAGACGAAAGGAAGAGACAGAAGCAGCTGGAAGCAAACTTTGACGAGGAGTACTTTGAGGATCATGGAGGTGGGTAGAGCACCACAGGCTCATATTAATGTGTGGCTGTTTCTTTGTCTGTGTATATTTCATATGTATTTTTTGCCCGTCTGAGCTCGTCTGTAGTTAAGGACATGGGAGAAGATATGATTCTCTTTTTGTGGACCCGGATGTTTTTTTTTTGTTTGTTTTTTTTTTTCCCCAGCTCTGGATTTGTGAGGGTATGCTTTTGATGCTGCACTTCTCTGGAGATTGTTCCTGACTCGAGGCAAAGATTTTGGAATGCATTCATAAGCACATAATTAACCTTGAACAGAGGCTTACACGTTCTTACAGAGAAATAATTCGTCATCTTACTCCCATTCAAGAGCAAACACGACTGTAAATGAGTGCTCCAGTTTAAAGATGCAGCTTAAACCTGCTTTGATATCAGATTTAACCTCACATGCAAAATGAATCTCGAGTTAGTGGGCACCAAATGCATTACGAAAAACACTTAAATGGTGTTACATACCCGCCTAAAAGATATTTGTTTTAACTGGGCATGCTTTTATACATCTAGCCTTTCATTAAATATAATAAAATGCATTTCAAGTCTTTTCATGCAAACATCACACCTCTGTATGATTCATCTCACTGGAGGTCTGTTCATTTTAAGACAGTGACTCATTTTAATCTTCCTCTTTTCTTTGACTTCCTTGTAAGTTGTTGCCCTCTGTCAAGTAACCTGTGAGAGGTTGATCCTGCGTCCATCTCCACGTTGAGAGATGCAGGTTCAGCACAGGCTTTTATAGCAAAGGGCTATCAGACATTTTAGAGTAGGGCAGCTATGTCTGAATGCAGTTGTACTTCTTGAGCCACAGGTGTGACTTTGAGTGTAGGAGGGAAATCTATTCTTTATAAATTCTTTATAACATCTCCTCCTCGTAAAAGCTCAAAACACTCCTGAATCAAATCTGGCACATTGACTCCCAGTTTTCCTGGCGGAACCCTCAGCCACGTTGTATTTGGATTTTGCCCTCTCCAGAGGATGACATTTAGCACCCACTGCCACCACTCATGTCCTCCCTAGATGGTGAGCAGAGAAGGAAAATGATTTTTAGTCAACTTCATAACACAAATTAATCATCCTCTGCCTTCTCTTTTTTTATTCACACTCCCAGCTGTTTATTTTCAGTGATCCACAAATATTCAGACCTCATTGGTTCTACCTCCACCAGCAGGTTGCAGTTGTATTGGTTCTTTTTTATTTATTTTTTTTATTTGTCTGGTTACAATGTTGATGACAGAATTTTTAAGCTCACTCACTCCTTAAGCTTTGTGGATATGCATGTAAATAAAACATGGGATACAAAAAGGGACAGAAAGAGGTGGTGGCTGTGAACAGAGAGGCAATAAGAGTAGTTTCCCTGGTGGGGTTTGAAGTGTACACAGTGTTGCGTTGACACAGACATTGGCCTCTTTGTTGACACAAACAGGACTGGGCAATTGTCTCTAGCTGTCTACCTGTCTACATTGTTGTGTCTATATGGATCACTAGCCACCACTGTGCTTTACATGGCAGGCGGTCAGGATGAAGCTACGCTCTTGCTGACTCTGCCACTCTGCCCTGCTCTCCTTTTTATACTTGAATATTTGTTCCACTGCCAGGCTCACTATGTTTGATTTGAAGCCGTGTACGTTACATAACCACACACGTCTAATGCCCCTGCTGAGTGCGTGTGTGCATACAACTGAAGAAGTGTGAATGTGCTTACAGTAGAGCAAAGATTTTGCACCTTTATTTACCCTCCGTCTAATACTCTAATGGAAAGACGTAAAAGTTAGTAACCAGATACATTACACATTTGCATTTTTACCGTCTTGCACTTGTATGTGAATTCTTGTTACAGTGTTACATTTCAAATCTGTGTAAAAGTGTTACATTTAAAATCTCCACCCCACTAGTTTTTTATATCCTTCTTATGCACATGTAAACACACATTCACACTTGTGTGATATCATGTAGCTTCTCATCGGGCTGTGTAATTGGCTTCTCCTCAGGAAATGAGAGGCTGCTGGCTGTGTTTGTCTTAATCCAGTGGATTACAGTTGCACATAAACCCATGTGGGGGCAAAACCGACCCCCACTTGACAGGTACAGAACTGGAAAAAGATAAGGAGGCAAATGGAGAGGAAGATGGAGAAGTGTATTTAAAAGTCAAATGAAACAGAAGAGAGCAAACACTTTAACCAGCTATGTCATTTTGAGGCAGGTATCAGTCAGGCTGTCATTTGTACCTGCCTCCTTTTTTCTTTCTTTCTTTTGTTTTTTTTTTTTAAAGTTTGAATGTCAACAAAGTCGATTAGACGTTAGGCAGCAGGTTAGATGGCTGGAATTCCATTGAGCTGACTCTCAGGGCAGAGAGAACTTGCCTTTACTGCATGCTTTTCCACTCACTTGTTTTCATTCAAACTTTTGTCAGTCACAGGCCAACTCGCAGTAGGATGGTGTTCAAGTTCAGCTTTTCCATTTAAGTTAGTCATGCTCTGGTTATAATACGGTATTTGCTTGGTTGTCAAGTCCGTCACATTGATTTTCAGTTGTGTGCGTCAAATAACCCCTAATATATTCAAAGGTGTTAATAGCACATAATTGGATGTTCGTTATGTCATGTCAAAAGTCTGAAGTTTTAGGAGGTTTTCCATTCTGTACGACTGCCCTGCATTTATAAGTGTATTTTATTTAACTTACAAACACTTGTTGCCACTGACTTCACCTTATTTTAATTTTCCAAGAGCAATAACCACATCTCTGGATATTTTGAGTGCAGCTAATTCCCATACTCTTTACATTTATAGCATATACTATAAATATAAAAGGTGTGACCATCATTCTCCTCACTGGTTCTGTCTAGCTCAATGCTTACTAACCATCTCAGCTTATATCATTCTTATCTGTGTTATTTTTCACCTCATGTTCTCATCAACCATCATCATTCTCTCCACTCTGCCCTCCTCACACCCTCACTCCTTCATCTCTGCTCAGCTGCAAGAAGACCTGTTGATTTGGACAAACACACTCGTCACAAATCAACTTCCCCAGGCCGATATGATCCGTATGCTCCAGTGAGCTCACATCGTGATTACTCCCCAGATTATACCTCAATAGAGGCCAAAAGGAGCAGGTATCCAAGACAGGACCCAGCAGCACCCCATAGCCACCCCAGATACCCTGAGCACCACCTGGTGGCGGAGGGAGGGCGAAGCAGGCATGCAGATCTGTACCCAGAGCATCTGCTCTCCTCCAGAGGCAAGCATGGGGACAGGTACCCAGAGTATGAACCCGCAGAGATTGGCAGAGCCACAGGCCTGGGATGGGAGGACACTGAGAGAGTGGTGAGGAGGAAGGAAAGACCAGCCAGACCACCTCAACCACACATCCCCATAGAGAGAGACAAGGCATGGGACAGAGAAAGGGACAGGCAACGTGACCGAGACAGGGGCAGGGACCTGGAATGGGAGAAGCATATGGGAAAAGACCAGAGGAGAGACAGGGAGCAGGACCTCAGGGGGGTGAGAACAGGAGGAAGAGACAGGGAAAGATCCAGAGATAGAGGACACACTGGGGACAGACACAGAGAGAGGGACGGGCAAAGACAGAAAGACAAAGACAGATCAGGAGCAAGAACCAGGAGCATGGACACAGAACTTGATCAGGCTTATTTGGAGCAGGGTCATAGCAGGTCGAGGGAGGGCAAGGCTTCCTGGTTGGAGGAAGAGGAGGATGGTGAGAGGGAGAAGAGAGCCAGGGGCCAGCAGCACTTCCACTCTGCCAACGAAGACGTGTTTGACGAGCCCAGGAGCGACGAAGGGAGAGGGGTCGCCAAGGAACTCTGGGACCCTCGGCAGCGCGAGGGTCCTGGCAGGGAACGCATTCATACTCACCCCAACGGAGAGACAGGTATCACCCTGAGCCTCCCTCTGGGCTCTGCGGGGGTGTTTGTGTGGTGTGCTCCAGTTGCTTTTTTCGCAGTGGCAATCTCAGGTGGTGGGTTCATCTACTGTAACATGGCAATCACTAATGAAGATACAAATTTTCTCTCTTCTCATGAAGACAACAAAGATTTCACAATAATTTCTGACGATTGATGTGATTCAGATTTCAATGGTTTGAAGTGATTGGAACTGTTGCTGTTGTGCTGTGGGGTTCGCTCATTCTTGCATTGTCTGTTGTGTTGTTGAACAAGGCAACGATTACACTGTGCTGAAACTGAAACCTGTGTTGTGATTTTCTAATAGCTCCATGGATTTTTGTTGGGCTAAAATTTTGGCACAAATTATTTTGATAATCATTTTTAATAATTTCATTGTGTAATTTAACGCAATGCCAAAAACATTCTGTCTCCATCCCCTCAGATTTGAGTTTACCAATTTTCTGTCATACATACCC
>NW_019522683.1:960182-981392 GCF_002814215.2 Seriola lalandi dorsalis | reverse complement strand
AAAAAAAAAAAAAAAAAAAAAAAAAAAAAGCAACTGATTAT
Organism: Seriola lalandi dorsalis; assembly: GCF_002814215.2. Taxonomy (NCBI): domain Eukaryota; kingdom Metazoa; phylum Chordata; class Actinopteri; order Carangiformes; family Carangidae; genus Seriola; species Seriola lalandi. The sequence goes on along the minus strand of NW_019522683.1, from coordinate 981,351 downwards.
ACAATTATGAAAATAATTAATGGTTTCAGCTCAAATTTGTTGTTAATATAATGTGGGGACATCCACAGGTCGTATTGTGCACCGAGGGAGTGGAGCAGTAGTAGCAGAAACTGAGTATGGGCTGAGCGAGGCCACCAAGGGGTTGACGAAGCTGGATCTCCGAGAGCAGGAGCTAAAGGACATGGAGGTGGCCAGGAAACTGCAAGAAGAGGAAATCAAGGTGGGGAAGGAAGCTAAAAAGGTATAAGATTTTTTTTTTTTATTTGTGCATACAAAGGATCGGTGAACAGTTTTATGTTTAAGATGAAAAGAAAATCAAAAAGTGAACTGAAGCATGATAATGTGTAGGTTGATCTGATTTTGTAACAACTCTTCCACCATTAACCATTAAGCTGCCAAGTTCTGCTGGGAGATCCCAAAATTTCCAACTGTGCATGATAAAAACGCATTAAGACCTGGTAATAAATACTGTAAGCCAAGAGCAACCTCAAGCACTTAAACTTGGTATCAGTGAGGGCTACAAAGAGCAGGAGCTGAATACCAACATCCAGCTCCTGGATAATGAAAATCAGGTCAGATATACAAAGTCAGATTTTGAGCTTATGATAAATCCAATATGTAAAGAGTAGGCATATAATAGGCCCAATGTAACAAGTACAATGTCAATTCTTCACACCAGTGGACTTGGTATGTTGGAGGCTGTTCAGTTTTCTATAGAATTGGGTCTTTGGGCCTCAATCGCACTCATTTCCCTGTGTTATATAATGTCAGAACAATGTGTTCCATTCTGGGGAGAATATGATTTTTTGATTGTTTTCGGGTTTTAGGCAAGCAAGGTGCATATACGTGCAGCCCAAGTGGCACAGGATGAGGTGAGTGGGCATAAAGTCTGGAAACTTTTCATACCCTGTCTGTCCTCTTTTAATAACAGTTAATTTCCTGAACTCAGCCAATTGAATCATCTTCGTCATATCATCCTATGTGAATAAAGCCATGTCTAAACTAGGCATTACTTTAGAGGAAATAGCCCAGTAATGTGCAACTGTTATTATTTCATGCTATTTTAAAAAGACACATGACTGTATGGTGTTTTCTGATAACTGTTCGGATCCAAGAGTAGGAATATGTCATATGAAACACAATCAATGTGTCACCCACACATCGAGTCTTATCTCGCTCTGACAGGAAATGGCTCGACTGCTGATGGAACAAGAGAAGAAGGAGTACAGGAAGAATCGAGAACGGGAGAAAGAAAAGGAACGAGAGAGGGAGAGGTTGGCCATGGAGAAGATGGCAATGGAAAGGAGGAGGCCAGAGGGCGACAACAGGGTAAATTTCCATAAACATACTCATTTTAAAACCTGGGGTGGAATGTGTTTGCTGCATATTTTATATAAAAGTGTTTCCACTGTGGTACAAGAACCATAATTTTAGGGAACCATAATTTTTTTTTTTTGGGTTCTAGCCAAATTCAGAGGAAGTCGTCCGGCCCAGAACACGAGATGAGTATGAATACCAGAGGCAGAAGAACCAGAACAAGCCTGCCAGGTACAAGACTCATTACTTCTCAAGACCAAATGTTTCCAGCCAGCCAAGAAATAGAAACTCAGTCATTACATTTGTTTTCTGTCTCGGTTTTCCTCACTCTGTCCGTCTCAGGCCTCCTCAGCCTCGTCCACACGACTATGAGAATGTGAACCCTGGCTTCGGCTACTCAGACAACCCTGTCCCCCCTCGTGCTCCCACGAGACCTGAGGCTGCTTACAAAGGTATGATGTCCATGTGAAGGACTGGCTGTATTTACTTCATTCTAACATAAAGTACCATCTCATTAAATAAAGATGTGCCCTGTGTTTAATGACTACATTGGTGATTTTTCAGTAGTGCATATTGACAACAAATTGCATATTATTAGCATTACTGCTTGTTATTTTTCTATACCACATCACATGTTCATTCTTTGGTTCAGTTGGACTTTTTTGTAGCTTGATGTGAATCTTTTCACTTGTTAGTCTGTGTGCCTCCAGAAAGCATGACTGTCTGACTTGTATCAGACAGTCAAAATCTAGAGGTACAACAAATTATTATTTTCATAACTGTTTGTTTTCTCCATAAATCAATTAATCATCTGATCCATAATGTATTAATAAAAGTAAGTGAAAGTAAGTAAAATTGCTAATTTTGCCTGACCATCAGTCCAAATCCCAAATATATAGTCAGTCGATATTCATGTAATGTAAATTTTTACATTTGGTGGTTTTAGCACCTGGTAGTTGAGTATGCTTCCTCTGAGAAGTGACAACTGGCACACAGGAAGTGATGAACTTTTTCTTTTTTTTTTTTTTTTTAGCTTATTATTGAGTTTACAGTTGAGACATAACAGGAAATAAGGGGAAAGAGAGATGGGGAAGATTGTGGTTTGTTTTCTGCGCCGTCAACCCTCAGGCGACCAGGACGTCCGGGGAAGTGGTGCATTTCACTGAAGTGTAAATAATACTTGTTACACATAGCTATAAGAGTAGTTAGTGCTAACAGCCAGCAGAGTCCAGAAAGCAGGATGTAATTCCAGATCTTGAAGAAGAAAAAGCTGATTGTAGTACAAAAACACTACAGCTACAATACATCTTGGTGTGCTGATGGATCTCGCTGTCTCTTTCGTCTTTTCCAGGTGCCTATTACAAGCGGTGACTCAGGCTCTCTGCCATGTCCAGACATACTGTCAGTTCTCCTTCGTCCTCTTTTTTTTTTTTTTTAAATTCATCTTTGCTTTCAGCCATTCACACTCTGTTGACCAAAAGCCTTGGAACAATCTAATGAGTTGGCAATGGTCTTTTCTTTTTTTATAGTACCCTCCAAAGTTGGCCCAGGGTTAAGGAAGTGGGTCTGTGAGTGCTGGAACCACACTCATCTTTTCCTTTTTTTAATTTGTAAATTGTGATAAATATTATTTCTTTTAACTGACTTGACATCAAGACAAGCCAAAAGAGCAGCCTTGTGACATAAACTCCCATGGTTCTTAGCTGTTGAAACAGAGGAACTGGCTCCTCATTTGCTGTGCTCATCGTGTGCTGATGTTCGTCCCATCTGTGGACCATGCCATCACAAGGGCTCGAGGCCTCTGCTGGATATAACCATGCAATCTCAAATTTCCTCATGACTCCTCATGGGACGTGCCTGTCTGGTCCAACATGGATGCTACAGTGTCTTAGATACCAACATGGCAGCTGCTTTGTATCACCCGTGCTGCAGTTTTATTTCTTGTCATCCTGTTCAGCGAGGCTACGCAAGTCCTATCCATGTGCCACACAGCGTATGACTCTGGAGGGATACGTTTCTGTTGCTGTATTCAAACAAAACAAAAAAATAAGCCTTTTATCAAGATGCTGGTAGTTTTGGCTTTGACATGTTTACCACCTTGTTCCAGTGCAGAGGAGGTGGAGCTTTGTGATGACCCATGGACATTTAATTGGCTGTAGGCTGTGTCTTCTTCTGCTTGTGAGGGGCACTTTGTTTTTAACCCTGTCACCCTTCAACTGAAAGTGGATGGATGATATTCTGTGTATGACTCACTGTTTCTATGTGCATGCTTACTGAAAGTGTACAACTGTGTACATGCATTTCAGCTCTATATCAAATTAACTGGCTCCCTCTTCTTTTTTGTCAGAAAGGGCTAAAGCCACAAAAAGCCAATAATCTTCTCTTTGTGAATGAACAAAATATGTGCTAGCTCATATACTGCTGTTCAATGTATCACTTTTCTATTTCATATCAGCTTGTCATTTACAAACCAAAACTGGCTCATGAAAGAACCAGAAATGAAATGCATGTACATTGCTGTGTCAAACCTGAATTCATGCTTGTGCTTATGGCACAGACATTGTGCAATTGAATATGTGCTTGCTTTATTTAAATGTAAATATACGTTGTTTTTTTGTTTTTGTTTTTTTAAGCTTGTGTTACCAAATTATGTCTTGTGGAAAATACAAGATTTTCACTTCAGTCCTAATATCTTGTGTCCCACTAGTTATTGTTCAGAAAGGGAGCCTTATATTTTATTTTTTACACAGAATCTTGTTGGTCTTTCCTCAGATTGTACCCATACTTTCTATACCCCCTAAACTTTCCCACTGTCTGTTCCAATCCTCTTCTCTTTGTTTCAAACTCAAAGGCAGACATCACTTCCTGCCTGCAGAAAAGGCAAACATTCCCACAATAGAAGTGCATCTGGATGGAGGGTAATTCAGTCACAGGATTAGCTGGAAAAACTAACACAAACGTATTATACTGCTCAAAGGGACCTATTTTACTGTTTTTACTGCTGCAGAATCCATTATTTTCTGTTCATATTGAATAAGAATCATATGGAAAATGAAGAGCACATTTAAGCTTTTGAGTTTACTGAAATGTTTATATAATGGCATCAAACTGATTCAGTCTTTGAACATTGAGGTGGACTCGGCTGGCCTCAGTGCTACTTCCATGTGTTCACGTTGTAATAAATGTTGCTGAAATTATAAATCAGCTTCTAAAATGATTCCCTCCCTGTTCAGAGAAAATGTGTAGTTTTCTTTGCCTAAGTGTGAGATGTTTGTATTGCTGAGCACATGCAGCAATACATACTGGTGTTATTGAATTGATAATGTGCTAATGGCTGTTGACAGAATGGGATTTGTGCCATATGTTTGTCATTTTTTCAGGGACTTGAAAAGGGGAAAAGCTTCAAGTTGTGGTTGTAGCAGAACTACCACACCCACCAAGGTGGGACTCCTAATTTATTCTGTGATGAGAGCACCACCTTGTGGACTTGTTGGCAATTAAAAAAAAAAAACAAAACTAAATGAATCTAATCAGGATGCGTCTTTGATTGTGTATTCGTGGATGTTGTGAATCAGACTTTAGATTCGAGTGCTGTCTACATCAAACATTGAGTGTTATGTTTATAAATTTTCTTTAATCCAGGGCTTGTATGCAATCTACCAATCACGAATCAACACATATGTGTTGGCACTTGCTGTAACAGAACTTCTTCTTTTTTTTTTTTTTTTAAGTAAAATGAATTAACCAGTTGCTTTTAATTATAGCATTTCAAAATGTAATAAACTGTATCAGCATTTCCACCGTTTATGAATACGACTCGTTCATGAAGTCACGGTTAAGCCGCTGAAACATGATGCTGCCCAGTGCGTTTGAGTGAGCGCAGAGGAGTGCAGGCCTAAAATAACTTTAAAATATAATTTCAGGTCTTTTGTTTTTGTTTTGTTTTTTGTGACTTCCCTACACACACTTTACCCTTTTATTGTTACCTAAGCGTATTGTCTACCTGCAGGACAGGTTTTAAGCTTCCCCTCAGCAGCCACGAAATGATGATTTATGCGTCCTCTTCAGCACCACACTCTCCCTCCGGAATGTTACATAATGTGTCACTCTTAAAAGTGTTGACGCAGGTAATCCCGGTCAGTATTAGCACACTTTAGCTCAACAATACCACGTGAAAGGCAGAAACCTGTTTAAACTTTGTGCAGACCTCCAGCTGTTTACACACACAAATGTTAACTGCACTAATTCAAGCTAAAAGACCATTAGGACAAGACAATGGTTCCATATACAGTGGTAACTGCTGCACAAGCATTTGTTTCTCATGTTTATTTATGTAGGAGCAGATACACAATTCACTGAACACAATCTCATTTACAACACTTGTCCCTAGATGGGATTTTGTTAAACAAAATACTTTAATCTTAGGTTAATCCTTTTGCTTTTTTGATCTTATACTTCTTTCTTAAAATCAATCATGTGCTTCATCTTTTCCTCTTTGCAATTTCCTTATATGTAGACCTTGACCTGTCAGTGACGGGTAGCCCCTTATCATTAGCGTTTTTTTAAATAAATAAAGAACAGAGTCACACCCATCGTTGGCTAAGTGGAGCTGGTTCACCAACATACCTGTCATACTGATGCTTCATCTGCATGTGGTAACACCACTGCCATGCCCTCAGAGGGCTATGTCACAACCAAATTACTGGAAGTTACTTCTCCAAAACCAGAAATGTAGCTGCTGCTGCTGCTGCTGCTGCTGCTGCTGCTGGGAGATTAAGAGTTTCACAATCAGACATATCTGTTTTACTCCTAGTGGCTTTAGGATGTAGTGAAATTTTATATCATCATTGAAAATGCTCATCAAATATCTTACTGCTTGTATACCTGATGTATTTATAGGACAATTAAACATATAGCCTACCAACATTTGGCTGGTAGCAAGTAAATCCCAGTGTTGCTTTAATAGATATTGCCAGTTTCCACAATTACGATTCAGGTTTTGGCTTTGCTTTCCAGACAACAGAGCTCAGCAGTGTTTCAGGCTGTCATCCATTTGTCTGTCAGTTTTTTCAGAAACTGACAGACATATTTCAAAAACAGACTTCAATTTTGCACGTAAGCCTGAAATCTAACAGTCAATCTCTTGAGAGTCTCCCAGAAAAAACCCATCCGTAACTCCACAGTTTGGTTCTTGGATGCACATTACACACACGACCAGAAACAATGACTGAAATTTGTGAGCACAGAAATTCCCAGGCAAAGTTTCCAGCTGTGCGGGTAACAGAACTGCTGTAAAATCAGCCTGTGAAGAGAAACAATAGTTACTGTTTTGTATGCCAACACATTAGTGTATTGTGTGGGGGGTGGAAATGTTTCATTAGTGCACGTGTGATCCTGCTCTTCCTATAGCCTCCCTGCTGTACCTCAAAATACAAATAATACAGGAAGGAACTCAAGCAAATATTTATTCATGCTCGGGCTCAGACTGGTTTGATATGTTCGCAGATTCGTTTGACTCATGACTGTGTGCCGCACTATCAGCACAGAGTCACAGATCAGCCACAACAGGTGTTTGCACTGAAAACTGAAAAGAACGTGTTGACATGCATCATAACTAGCAGGCCTTCATGTTTGTTAACAGTGTTACATAGCTTCAATAATACAATATATACAACAACAATATATTTACAGGTAATTGTGTGTTTACTCACCTGTCCTGGCCGGTGTCGTCCAGTCATTCAAGTGGCCTGAGAATGATGAGCTAGCTGCTGTGGCCTATTCGCAGAGTGGGCTCCTTGTCTCACCTGGCAGGTAAAGAGATGAGCGCAGCTGTCTATGAACTGTAGCTCACCGTGTCGAGACATGAAGACACACCCACTTGTTAGAGAAAGAGAGAGAGAGAGAGAGAGTGAGAGAGAGACTGCCAAGTACCCTTGTACAATATGTTTCGCTATATCTAGGTTCAGCCTTAATCAAAATGTAAATCCTACTGAGAGAGAAAATAAAACTATTCCTTCACTCTCTTTGTAAAAGAAAAGGCAACGGTCATCTTTAATCGGACACGTTGCATGTTTATTAATCTTTCTCTTTCTCTTCCTCGGCCTGATAAAGCCTGGGGCACATCTTCAGGAAAAACCGGTGGAGGTAGTCAGAGAACTATTTTGTCAGACACTTAACTGATCCAACCCTAAACAGAGAAAAAAAAAAAGCCTCTGTCCTCTTTAAGGGAGGGAATCATTGCAGCCATTGCAAATTAATATGTGTAACTGAATTTGAAAAAGTAATGAGGATCTGCTACATTACCTCCTTTGGCTTGATGTGTTAAAATATGTAAGAATTAACACCACATTTCTGGTTTTGCTTTGTAATCTGAGCACTTTAATGCTCTTTTTCTATGCCAAGTATTAATTCTGCACTGACTGGAGCTGCCACTGTTACCACACCTTCAGCCCAACGCTGTCTTTCCAAAAATCAGTGCTAACTATTTATAACCAGGGATTTTACCTGAGAGCTGAACTCACTAAACTCAAATCTATCCAACTTGCATTTGCAGACCAGAGCTCATAGTCTATGAGTCTGTACAGAGTACAATAAATTCAGGTCACTTTATATCAGGTAGCCCTGTAGTATCAGACCTATGTGAGAGATATGACATTCACATTTTGTTCATATGTGAGGTCATATACAGAGTGGCCTTTTTTTTTTAATTCTTTAAAAAAAAAAAAAAAACTTTAAAATTTTTTTTACCCTGCCTCAATATTTCCTATATGAACCTAATCAAATTAAGAATGACACTCCCACAGCTCTTGAGGAGTGTCTGTCATACTTTAAACGTTGAAATGGAGCTGCAGAAGGTGACGGCCCCTGAATCTTGGCACGTGGACAAAGGCAAACATTCTCATCGTGGGGTGTAAAAATTAAACAGGCCGTTTGGCCCCAGGCGCTCCGTGCTGTGCCTGATACAGGAATGACATCAGACTGGTTTGGAGCAGCACCTCGGCCCATCTGTGCAGGGAGTCACCCTTGTACATGTGCCAAGGCCGTCCTCGGGTGCTTTTGTTCCAGCTTGCACAATAGGACAGAGTGCTACTGAATTTTCTTTAGGACTTTAATCAGCTGGTCCAGTTGTACTTAAAGGCCAAGCCACTGAAAGACCTAATGAGAAAAAGAATAAGAAATATGAACAATACAGCTAAATGTAATATGTGAAGCAAGAAGCAAGACACTGTAGATATGTAGAGCAATATGAGTCTCAAATGCTAATATAGGGATGTTACATTGGATTTTTATAAAAGTGTATAATTATAATCAGAAACTAATGTACAATCAGCAGATCAGACATGTTAGGGGCGGTTTTCTACAGCTGGCACACTAGTGCTGGTATAGACATCCAAACAAACAACATTTTGACATGTAATAGTAGGAAAAGTAGAGGTGTAAATAAAAAAGTTATTGATGGCTGAATTCCAGTTAGCTGCTTCAGTTTCGGGGTCCAGTATAGTTCATGCTGTACGATAACTTGTACTTTTCCTACTACAAGAGTGTCATAGTAAAGTCAAAATGTCTTCTGAATGACCTTACAGTAGGCAGCATGTTCTAGGTTCTTCCTGAGCAGCCTTTATGTAGTTTGTGGATTTAACCTTTGGAAGGAAAAAAGTTGTCCATGTGTAAGAGTGCCATTCAGGAGAGTGTAGCTCAGTGTTACAGAGATCTGAGGAGTACACGCTGTGTAGATGTGCTGTTGTGGTCAAAACCTCCACTGACATCAGAGGACCCTGAGGCGTCCAGCTGTATTGCAGAAATACTCTGAGTACACTACTGTTGCTGAGTAGCACCTAAGAAAACCTGCACCATGTTTAATTTTACACATCGCATTGACTTTACTGGACAAGACCTTTCTCTGTCAGAATCAATCATGATTGTTGGTGCTTTCCATCCACCTGATACCATTTTACTTTCTGCCTTACAAGTCACCAGGAAGACTGACAACCATCTGCTGAGTTTGTACTGTAGCACATTTCATGAGCTGACAAAGTAAATATGTATAAAATGTCAATGACGCATCTGAAAGAAAGAGGCATGGCCAACTTCAGCTAATGACTATAGCTCACTGCATAAACTACTTACAGAAGGTCAAAAACACACACTCCACATGTCACATACAGACTTTTCTCACACTGTGCGATCGTGCAGGAAAAGCACCGATGTACCTAATAATACTGACAATGGCTTTTTTCATATTTAGAAGTAAGTAACGCCATGGTGATGAGCCAGTATGTACAATACACTAGGCTACCAGTGTATTAGTGTTGGCACTGAAACACCCACAGAAAATTGTCCATAATTAATGTTACTGTTTACGCCTGTGTTTGTGGGAAAGGCTTACCGGCAGCGCAGTTCTCCCAGTGGCCAATTGTGACCCCTGGGTATTATAAGACTAATGACTAAATCACATGATATGATTGTAAGAATGAGAATTAAAAAATGCAACTACAATATTTAAAAGAACTTTACTTTTCCAAACCTTTCTAACAGTAATAGTTGGAGACACTTTGCTCCGTGCCTGCAGGTCCTCGGCTGTGTATTTGATGGTTAAACCTAGGTTAATTCACTATGTGTCTATAGTGTATTGCAGCATAAGTATTGCAGATAAGTCTGTTAGCATAGATACAACATGCCAGTAGTTTTATATATATTATATACATATAAATCATATAAATTGCCCAGTGATTACAGGTAGATTGTCAGGCTGTGATCTCAGTATAAATACTTTCAAATCTACAAGTTGATAAGATACTTTACTGAGAAGTAAAATGTGAACAGTGTATTCTGTGAACCCTCACGTTGCCACTGAAGTCAGCTTTAGGAACTGTAAGTGTCCCAGTGTGTGTTCAGTGACTCCTGCTCCTGGTGGCTGTCTGGTTTAGAGTGGCCACTAGATGACATCTTCCTCCCATGTTTTGCAGTGTGAGATGCCTCTCCACCTGACCTGAAGTCACTTACCTAGTTTTTGAGAAGCTTGCTAATTTACGTATAATGTTGTAGCACTAGTAGTTGTTGCTTGCAGTCCCTTTTGAGAAATTGTTTGTATTTTTTTTTTTTTTTGCAGCATTTGCACAACAGTCCAACTATTTTGTCACATATATTATATACAGGCGTATGACTTTAACCTACTTTCAATTCCCTCCTCTCTGCTTAGCAGCGTGGCTAAATAAATATTTGGGTGTAATTAACTCCAATGGCTCGCTCCTGTTCCCAGAACTGAGATTAGAGTGTAGCTCCTCCACGATGTGTGCTTCCTCCTTTTGTGTGATGATGGAGAGAATTAGGCAGCACTTGCAGGAAGCCGTTTGGCCTGCTGAATTCCTGAGAGGACAGGGAGCGAGAGGGACCTCCATTCTTGTCTCCTGTGGCAGGACACGTCATTGAATTCTGATGATGACTTGTATTTACAGTGTTGTTTTCTGCTGAAATGAAACCCGCCTACAATTGTATTTCAGTTAAACTAGTGTTGACTGCACTGTGTACCCACTGAACTCTTTGAAGGCGGTCTTTCCATATCTTAGCCAGTCACCCTCTTGGCATTTATGTGTTCACTGTGCTTATTACCATCATCCACTTCTACTCAATATAATCAAATCGGTATTTATGTAAACAATCAGACTGGTTCACACAAACACATCAGCCATAACTGAAAGTTGTAAACTGATGAAAGTCATGCTCCAATTCCCTTAATGACAACTGTGCGAGAAGGGTCTAAGAGCTGGAGTGTTTACTTCCAGTGTGGGTGAAACTGGTTTGGTCACGTGTGCAATAAAAAAAAAACCCAAAAAATCCAAACATATCATACAGACTGCAAAGACACAAAAGAAGTCAAAACATTTCACAGCTCAGTTCATAAAATGCTCTACTAAAACATTTTATTTAACATGTGCATCTTAATAATCCTGCTTATCCCAACACAGCTCCGTAGCATTAAAAAAACAATCCACTGGCCTCAAAGATTTAATAGAAAACAGTAAAGAGTTTACAACTGATCTCAAAGGACCTCAGCATTTCCACCCATGCTGCTAGCACGGCAAATAAAAATACAGAATAGAATACAGAATAATACAAATTCAAACAGTTCAACCAGTTTTCGGGGCACGTAGGTAAGATTTCGTCAAGATTTCCTCCTTAATTAGATGTGAATCACACCACTGATATGTGACAATACTGCTATGTTTCACAAATCTTACAGTCATATTTGTTATTAGAAGCGGAGTGTGACACCTAGTATCGTTAGGTCCTCGTGAGTGTGTGTGGGTGTAACAGTTTTTCCCAGATGTCTTCATCTCAGACCCTGACCATCTATAGGGAGTGAGTGTATCTGCTGATCAGCCGTCAGAATCGTCGTCACATTGGCCAGTTAGCCCATAATCTGACTTGTCACACACAGTGACTCCTCCCCTGTTTTGAATCACACAATGAAGAGTGTCCTTTTTCAGAGTTATTTGAACAACCACACACATAAAATCTGTGACCGCTTCCCCTTTGGAGAACACATGATATCTATTCTGAGGATCACAGGAATCTGCTTTTTTGGCCGCTAAAAGGGAAGTGTGAAGGCCTTATTTATTTCTGGCCGCAAATTGTGAAGCATATGATGCCAATGACATAATACGGTCAAGATTAATCAGAGCAATGCCCATTGTGATGATTCAGAGCATCTGTAATTGTTCGGACACTAGTGATCCTCACCAAGCCATGCAAGCAGAATATAAAAAGAGGGAATTCAGTCAGGTGTAGTAGTGCGCTGGTTACCACGAGAAGGCCAGTTGAGATTTTTGTGTTTTTGTCCTGTGCCTAAGTGACTTTCCCACTGTCCAGAGACATGCGATTTTGGTGAACACTAGGTTTAAATGGTTGTTTATCTATATTTTTAACCCCTGTGACAGATTGGCAACCAGCTGAGATAGTAGATACCCCTTGCCCAGTGAGAGCTGGGATAGGTTCTTAGCTTCTAAACCTGCAAAAGATAAGCAGACAGAGGTAATTAATGAAAAGAAATGCAATTAAATCATGAAATAAAAAAAAAAAAACTAGAATTAGCGTTGTATGCCTCCACCAATCAATGAAGTTGCAGGAAATATGGTCACAATCCGACCCTTCTTGAGTTACAGCATTGAATAATGTCCAGAAGTGTTTTTGAAGAACGTTACTATGTCACAGTGAAGTTGACCTTTGACTATTCAGATATAAAATGTCACTGTCATTTTATCCAGTAGACGGTTGTGTTAAATTGAGTTGTAACTAGCATATGAATTTGTGAGTTATGACCTTTGACCTTTGACCACCAAATTATAATCAGTTCATCCTTGAGTCCAAGTGAACATTTGTGCAAAATTTGAAGGGATTCCCTCTAGGCGTTAATGAGATATCACATTAACGACAAGATATAATATAATCTTATATAATAAGAACGACAGACATAATGCATCTGGTCGTGGCTGCCGCCAGCACAGAGGCATAAAAAACATAACTTCAACATGGATAAACAAAAGCTAAAAAAAAAACTCTCTTCCATGACTGTTTTTTGCAAAAGAGAAGATCACGCGAGACTGTCTTCCCTCACTACACATATACGAGAAATCCTAATTCTAACCCCAACCATAAAACCTTAAAGTCTTAACCCTTCATTTTTGTCCCTACTGCAACACACACACACACACACACACACACACACACATACACACACACAGCACTTGTTTCACATGTTGATCAGCACATCTACAGATGCATCACAATTTGATTTACCATCTTTGTCACAGGATTCTCACCAAATCCTCCCAGGATGGGAATCAGTTATTACATGTATCAGGGAGTGGACTGCTGTCACTGCTGTCACAAACATTATTGTTTCTGTGGGAGAACAGATTGCTGGGATGGGAGATGACATATTTTTCACCTACACATTCTTCTAGTGTGAGCATAGCCTACTTAAGAAGAAGTGTTACTAACCAGACCTAGGTCATGTGATTTAGTAACTTTTTTGTGCATGTGCCAGTTTTGATACTTGGTGGAAGGTTGAGACAATCACAGGGAAATTAGTCTATGTTTTCCTTAGTCGTTAACCATCTGATGCTGCCTGCAGGCTGCAAACATACAACAGGAATTCCTTGGAAATAAAGTTTGTCGTGGGCAGACCTTTAAAGCAATATGAAACAATGGGAGGGAAGAAAATGAAATAAATTAGCTAAATGCATGTAATGGAGGGATACAAAACAACTTGCTTTCGGCAAACTCAGATAGGAGCTGTGACTTTAATCACAGCAAAATATTTTGGTTGAGGCTTAGTTCAGGAAAGGGTGGACACTGATCCAATCTAACAGTCAAATGTGTTTATAAACTGGCATCCCCTTCACCAAATATGGTCAAATAATTTGGTAATTGTCTGGGTAAAATGAAGACTGTTTCTTCACATAAACACAAGCTTGCTGTTGTGAATTGCCAAGGAATGGAATGACAATTGAGCATGTTAATCATCACTTAGTAGGGTCAAAGACCTCCTCTTTTATTGATGCTTTTGTCCCTTTGCTTCTAGTTTTTGTTGTTGTTGTTACTGTATGTGTTTCCGTTTATGCAGGGACCATTTAGGCAAGCATCCAGACTTACCTGTGCAACTGCACAGGTAAATAAAAACCAGATCACAGCGACTCCAGTTCACTGTGCAATGACAATAAACCTGAGGTCTGATTATGTCCACTATCCCTCTCAGCATGTCTCTATAGGTTGATGAGTAAGAGACCGTCTGACAGCCGGGTCCCCTTTATAACAATATGTCCATTAGCTCCGCACGGGAGCCAGGTGTATGTGCCTTTATGGCTTGTGGGTCCAAAATGGAGCTGAGATGTGCTACAAGATGGAGTCATGCAGGAATCATGGCAATGGTCATTTTATGCAAAGGAAAAATGTCTGTCTCTCACAATGGAAAAAAGAAATGACCAACTTTTCATGCCAGACCATCACTAACCCACATGGAGAAAAGTTTAGCCCACATATTGTTTAGGTTTTTGCACACATGTGTAAGTTTAACCAGAAAGCTCGGTGAACACTTAATGTAATGTAACATTTGTTGCTTTCTTTTAAATGAGAATGTGTTGCTTTTTCTTTTTTTAGATTAATTATAAGGATTAACATTACATTACATTGCAAGTGTTGCTCACTGGCTGCAGCGAGCCAACTGTAAAGTCTGCATGACACTCACTTTAGCCTATAATATCTCTGGCATATGTTTCAACTTTCTTCAGAAGGCTCTGTAGCCTATTCATCATCATTTATTAATTAGTCTGATAACTCCTCCACCTCCTCGAAGACTTCTTCCCATCATTCCAGCGTAGGTGGAGTAGGACCTCTCGTGCGTCACGCCCTCAGGACTTTAAATAGAGGCTGCGGCAGAGAGCGCGTATAACGGTCTGTAGCTAGAGGTGCATTTTAAGGGAATTCACTTTAAATCAGTGCGTGTTGACTTCAGTGACAACTTGAAACTTTTTTTTTCCTCACCACATTTTTGTTAATTTCCCGCCAAGTTGTCGGATTTCTTAATTCTCTGACGTCCTGTCTGCTGTTGTTTGGATACGATGTCCAGCTCGGGAATGCAGCTCCTCGGTTTCTTCCTCTCTCTGGCCGGTCTCGGTGCCACTGTTGCCGCCACTTTCATGGTTGAATGGAAGCAACGCTCGCAGGGCACTACGCACTACTTCTATGAGGGCTTGTGGATGAGCTGCAGTGGCAATGACATAACAACCTGCGAAATACACGAGTCCCTCCTAAAACTGCCAGGTACGTTTGATCACATCTGCATCTCCTCTACAAACCAGACACCGCTTCTTGAGATGCCTTCCACTTACATCAGTTACTATCATTAGCCAGGAGTGCGTCTTTGTTGTATTAACTCTCTGGATTGACCTCATCTGACTTCATAGCATCAGTCTGATAGTCATATCAGGAATGTATAGAGTTATATAGGGATTTGTCTTTTGTTCTTTTGGAATTTAGGTACTGCACATCTCCTCCCTTTGTAGAAGTATGCCTTTATCTTATATTCATTTCTGTTGACAAAGGGTAAACTTGAAATACACTGTACTGTATAATGAGCAGTGTCTTATAGAAACAGATCATTTCCAACGATCACAAACTGCATCAGTGAGAAGTTCACTGTACCAACATCCCCACTTCTGTTCCTCCAGCTGAAGTCCAGGCCACCAGGGCGGTGATGCTGCTCAGCATCTTCCTCTCCACTGTGGCGCTGATGGTCTCCACTGTGGGAATGAAGTGCACCCGCTTCATGGACGGCAGGGCCGAAAGCAAATCCATAACAGTTATGATCGGAGGAATCATGTTCATGGTTTCAGGTGTGTTCATTGGTGTAGCAGGACCTGACAGACATTCACAGGCGCTCTGAATGAATTACATTCAGCAGGATTATTATATCCACATTCATCAATGTTATATAGTAGGTCATTACCTTAATCTATTTTATAATTCAAATATCATAAAATTCAGAAAATGAAGTGAATCAGTGGTGCTTACAGATGACATCATCATTCCTCTATCTTTTAGTTGATCCTTTTCTGGTACTTTTTGCAGTCATTCTATAAATAATGATAATAATAATAATAATAGTAATAATAATAATAACAATAATAATAATAATAAAAGATCAAATCAATCCCCTAATAACCAGCACACATGCACATACACACACAAAAGATTTTAGAACTGGGACAATCAGTCAATTAATCGATTATTTGATCAACAGAAAAATAATTGGCAATTACTTGGATAAACATTAATTGATTGCTTTTTTTGTCCTATGTGATTATAAACATAATATCTGTAGACTTGATGTTTGACAAAAACAATTTGATACCATCGTCCTGGGCTTTAAGAAAGTGTGATGGGCATTTTTCCTCCGTTTTAATTTAATTTAATTGGCCAAACAATTTAAGTATTGATTGTGAAAATAACGAGCAGATCAGTCTACAGTGAAGGTAATTGTTGGTTGCAGCCCTAAATGATCCAGTATCAGTAGGGGCTTAGCAGGATTTAAATGAGCGCTACTGTGATGAACAATATGATGGATTATGTTTTTTCTTTTTCAGGTTTATTGACCATCGTCATCACCTCCTGGTATGTCAAAATGATCATTCAGACCTTCCATGAGTCCAATCACCTGCAAAGGTACCGCAGTCAAGTACACACACACACACACACATACACACATACACACACACACACTAACTGATCTCGTAAATACACACATGCATCTAAATGTGTGTATGTCTTGTTTTCTTGGCAGCTCTGAGTTTGGTAAGGCAGTGTTTATCAGCTGGGCCGGTGGCCTCCTCACTATGGCTGGTGGAGCTTTCCTGGGCTGTCGGCGATGCTCGCGGCCCGAGTCGTCGGAGTCTATAAGCTCCAACCACCTCCTGTCCACCACCAACCCCAAGTCCAACTACGTCTAGTTGGGAGGGCACAGGAGAAGGGAAGACACAGTCCGTCCAGAGTTCAACGCCTAGGAGGTGGAAACACACCACTGTGAGATAGTTGTAAATATCCTACCTACATCCAGCCAGTAACTTGGATCAGGAACAGAATCACACACAGGATCAGGCTGTGTGACACGACTTGTGGCTGCAAACAGCCACGGCTGCAGTTTTTCCTGCTGTCAGGTGTAAGAATGTGAAGTAATTAGAAAATGATTTGTGTGGTTTTTCTTTTGATTTTACATGTCCAGTTTAAACACAATGGACTTTGTCAGCCTGTTTGTATATAGGTGAAATCAGTTTCTCTTCACAATCACCAATGAAGAACACTTGTTTGAATAGTTTACAAAGTAGCCATAAGGTTTTTACACTCTGCAGCAGGACTTCTGTACTTTGATGGTGTACTTTGCTACACATGCTATCCCTTTACCTCCTCAGTTTCACACTGGTGTTAATATTTGTTTGTGTATGTTGTTTATTATACGACTAAAGTTTTATATTTTGAGTCTGGTGTAACTCCTCAGGTTGTTTTTATTGTTTAAGTAATACATTCTATGTACATTATGAGAAGAAAAATAAAATTATTTTGATTTCTTTAATCTTGTTTACCTTGTGTCCTGTTATATTGCACATACATTTTTATTGTTTTGTACATAACTCAAAAAAATTGCTGCTGAAATTATTTGAATTTATGATTCCAAACAAATTGTTAACTATTAGAAATTGGTTAGAAATTGGATTTAAAAAAGGACAAAACAAATAAAAAAACTCATTAAGAATTTAAATGTTTGAAACAAAAATGTGAATATTTCATACATACAACATATACGATATTTACTGATTGAAATATGATATTTCAAAGAAACTTGCCAAGTTGGCTTGGCACTCTGCTGAGGGATTGCTCTTATCAGAATAACTGAATATTTTAGGCAAATTATGTCATATTTTTTCTTTTCATTTCTACACATGGCCCTGGATAATATTTTCCTCAAGACACCGCCATACAGAAATTACTCTTTAATTCAAACTCCCATAGTGTACTGCAGTAAATTATGCCCTTGCTTTACATGGGCATCTGTTTCTCACAATGATGAAGTGTAAAAATACTCAATACAAAGACTCATTATGCAGAATGGCCTATACTTCAGCAATATATATTATATTAATGGATTGCGATTGCTGATTCATTAATGTATGAACATCAGTTTAATGCTGCAGCTGTTGCTTTAATGGAGCTAATTCTAATTACCCTTCTTTGTATACTGCTGGTAGCTAAACCCATGAATTTTTATTCAATTTTTGATTATATTTTCTATCAATAATCTGAATTTTCAAAGTGATAATAACTAAAGTTGTAAGATAAATGTAGTGGAGTAGAAAGTATAATATTTGCCTCTGAAATGTAGTGGAGTAGAAGTGTGAAGTAGCATAAAATGGAAATAAGTAAGTAGTTCAACATTGTAGTAAAGTACTTTCCTGCTCTGGTCATGGTCATGGTCAAGACTGTGTGAGGTGCCACTGAGGCCTCTGTCTCTGTTTCAAGAGCAGTGTCAAGCGATAATCCAAATGTGAATTAGTTTGTGTGATGAAACAGGTAGTGTAACATTAATTTGTCTGAAGGTGTGTGTAGGTTGGGGTGTAAAGATTAAATCCAACAGCTGCTCAGTTTAAGCAAAACTTCACTGCATTATCAAATTTTACATTAAACCCACATTGAATTTGATGTGGTTCAATTTAAGGTATAAGACAATAAGACAAAGCAAATCATGCTGCCTTGAAAAGGTCTACGGTGCTCTGGTAATGAGAGCTTTCCTGGAACTGAAACAGTTTCCTTCCTTTCATATCTTCTGTAATTTTTCCCTTCAAGTATTGTATTTAATGGCATCGGCTCTTGCAGCTGCCAGTGCACTCGGAGTAAACAATTTACTGGAAAAGGAGGGAGAATTTCTTCATAAACCCAGTTGTGTTTTTGGTATTATGGAGAAAAGGGATGGTGTTAACAGAGCTACATGTGTGAAACAGCAGTATTACACCACGTTGTGTATCACCTGCAAAGGAGGGAAATTCTGCTGAAACATACCAAGTGTATTTAAGATGATTGAAAACCGACTGAGAAATTAAGAGATGAAACTTTGTCAGACTGCTTACATGTTGTGAAGAAACATACTAACACAAAGACAGAATTTTTCTGACCTGACCTTGGTAAGGATTGTGCCTACAGATCTCAGAGCCAGGACTACAAATCCCACCACCTCGATTCCTATGTTTTGAACACATTACCACCACCGATTGCATCAATCTCATACCAGAAAACTTAGTCAAAATGTGTTTAACACCTTCTTTGACAGAAATGACTCGATGCTTTAAAGACATTAATTTAAAAAGAGTTTAGCCATCCTGCAATGGCTGCTGTTGTAATTATTTTTTTGAACACCATGGCAGTCCAACAAAAAACCTGACAGACTCAAGATCGAGATTGAGTCAGAGATTTCCTCACTCTTCAGTTGAAACAACAACAAACAGTAGGAGGCTGAGTTGTGTCCTCAGCACTTCCTGAATGCTCAGACATAAAGTGAAAGTAAATGGGAGAAATGGTCAGCTGCATGATGGATGCTTTGTGGCAGTGGTACAATGCAAAATAACCAGTGAAACAAGCAGATTTTTGACTTTTTTTTTTCTTTTTCTTTTTTTTTTTTTTTAAATCTGCTTTAACTTTAACAGTTGTAACATGTTGTCATGCTGTATCCACAAACAGAACACACCTTTACCAGCCATCTGATCTGAAAGGTTGGACTTAGCTGAAGTTACTATATAGTTTCATTAATTTAAATTTTTTAGTTTTCATTAAATTCCTGTCAAAGTACAGTCACTTGAAAAGAAAAAAGGCAGAGGAACAAATTAAAGAGCACATACAAGTTCATCCAGTTTCCAAACCACAATACAATACTGATGGCAACAACCACAAAATTAAAAAAAAAACATCCATCATATAAGGAATTCATTAAGTCTGAGTAATGATGTAACCGTCTGGAGTAAAACACATTAGACCGAAGATACACGAGGGTCTTTTTCTTGTAGTAACGCCATTACAGCAACAGGTGATGCTGTAACACAATCCAGTAAACCAGCCCCACAAATACCAATGTAAAACTCAAAGTGAGTTGTTGACTCACTTTGAGTTTCTGAATCATTTCTGAGCTGTTAGTCTCTTGTGGTTGTTGTGTTGCGTTGCATTAATTATGTTATTTTGGTTATTTTTCCATTTCTTGTAGGACCTTTGTACAAAAAAGCAGAGATGTCCATTTTGAGTTTGTCTGTTATTGTTTTGTGTTTGCTTGATATCAATTATATCTGCTCTTTTTGCAATTATTATGGACAAACACTACATTTAGCTCATAAAATATTACCTATAATTGTACCCAAAAAGTCAAATTTTTCTACACTTATTGTGCCATGCTATTAAATGAATGACACAGGAATCTATAAATACTTCACATGTTCATTCTCTAAGATATTTTCTACTAAAGTAGAGGAGTCATCCAATCATAGAAATAAATAGAAAATAGAAAAAAAACCATACAAACACAGTCTTACTATGTCAATGTGTGAATGTGTCCTTACAGTAAAGAGCATGACACATCTGTAACAGAAAAAAAACCCTCAGCAGATGAGAAGCGTCTCATCATGTGATTCTGCAACATTCACACATTCACTTACTGACTCACAATACACAAAGGGAAGGGCTGAAAAAATGGGGTATTGCTTATGCAGGATGCCAGTAGAGTGTATTTTAATGAGTTTTCTCTGTTTGTTATGCTGAAAATGATAAAACTGTATCCTGTGTTATAACTTCCACAGTCTGTTATCAGATTACATTTGTGAAAGGAAAGAAAGAAACATTTCACTTAGTTTTTAGGCTAATAAATCAAATTAAATCCGGACTCAACAAATGCATCCCTGTCGAATGTGTCTGCACTTACAGTTGTGCACTGTAAACCCGAATAAGTTCAGAAAACTCAAAATTTTTGTCGTAACTGATTACATAAGAACTTTTAAGTTATCCTGATAAATTTTTTGAGTTACACTATACTTAAAAAATATGTGTTCAGTTGACTTAATCTATATTCTAAGTTCAATATAATCTTTTTTAAATTTCCTGAACTTAATATTTATGTCTTCTTCATACTTAA
This sequence comes from Seriola lalandi dorsalis, assembly GCF_002814215.2. Lineage (NCBI taxonomy): Eukaryota > Metazoa > Chordata > Actinopteri > Carangiformes > Carangidae > Seriola > Seriola lalandi. The sequence continues at coordinate 960,317 of NW_019522683.1, read as the reverse complement.
ATGATTTGATTGAATAAACTTATAAAAACTAAATTACATGGACTTGCAAATAATAACTGATTACAATGTATTATATCAATAGTATCTACTCAAAATATTACACCTTAATGAACTTAAAATATTTACCACTTGCCA